>NC_068368.1:66288282-66888282 GCF_020536995.1 Dreissena polymorpha | reverse complement strand
GCATTGTGTTTCTGACAAACACATCTCCCGCTTTATTTACACTTAATGAACTTATTGTTTTCGAAGTTGATCAGTAGGTACATAAGATGAGAGAGACCCACGTGAGCACGTTTTGCATCTTAATGAGTTGATTGAAACGCAATTGTATACGTGCTTTCCTTATCTTCGTCGTCAAAAGCTAGTTATAATTCATTTAAAAATGGGAAAAAATTATCTCTCGTCTTTTTAGTTGTGTTTTGATTATTTATGGGCTAGCGAATGACTTTTATTGTGCAGCGTTATTTTTGTGTCCGGTTATGGTCTCGGATGCGTATGTTGCACATTGACAAACGGGAATATGGGCAAAAACCCAGATTCGACCCATCGTCAAAACCTTGCTTAGTAATATTAACGTTTAGAAATAGTGGAAGCCGAAGCACGCAGACAATATAATCATTGGTTTATGTTTTTTTAGATTAAAAGTGGAACCGGTACGTGTTTCGTTATAGCCTTTTAACACATATGCAAATATTATTCCTTCGAGCGCCTATGGGCAAGAAAAATTGCCTGGCAGGGCGGCATCATAAAGAGTGTTTTGTTAATGCAGGGGAAGTAGTTCTTAAATGTCGAAAGTCTCTAGGTAGTAGGTTGGTGTTAAATTGATAGTGTGTATGCAAAAAAGTCTTAAATGAGCCATTTCACGATTTATGTAAATTGACAAATTAAAAACAATGTCTTAGATTATGCAATTCTGCATATTAATTATGGTATTTATGGGAAAAACAACAATTACCATGCTCTAAAAACTATCATTATATCATGTTTTGACATTTTAAAAATTTGCATTTTAAATACGTTGCAACGCTTAACATTTTTGCAGCCAATTTAAGTCTGTTGACAGTATTTTAAAACGATTTTAAAACTACATATTAGCTAAACAATTATTATCAAAACTTTCCATTACCAAATGTAGCACGTGTAAAACAGAGAGTCTAGAAACACTAAGATGAGACAAAATATAAAAGGCTTGCTCTAGATGGCTTAAACATGTTTTAATTTCCACCAAAGAGTTCACTTATTTGTCTTGTACGCCTGCAATTTTGATAATGACGGCCTACAGTAAATGTCCTTTTCTTCCGTTCGTCATTTAGTCTGTTAAACCAGCGTCAATTTCAAATGAAACAAACATTCTAATCGCTCAATAAATATCATTATTTAAGTTCAAATTATAATAACAAACACTTACACTGATCAATACTTTCAGTTATGAATACTATTCCGAGACATGAAAGTTTCAGTTGTGAGACTACAACAATCTTCATAGCAACAAGATAAGACAACTCACTTGGTGGATCTACTTTTTCTCCAGTGACGGTGAAATTGCGCTCCACAGAGTCGTATTTATGTGCCACAACGACTTGGAATATTCTGTCTGTAGGCAGTACGTTGTACAGGTCATTTTCGGTCTTGTCAGATGCCTCGCGATCTACTTTCGGTATCGTGATGGTCAGATTTTTGCCAGTCAGAGATACGAAGAAATAGTCCCTGTACATGTCTGTTGGCGGAAGCTGCTCTCGTACTGTAAATTAATATTGTTGAGAATGTCTTACAATTCAGAAATTGTTGATAGCAAACAACTTACATGCGCATGAAATAATATAATAAAGTTTATAATGAAAAATGCAATACAGACGTTGATGCGTTTGTAGTCCCTTAGACAGTTAAATTAAATTTAAGACATTTCTTAATTGATTACATTTTTAAAGGCTTCATTTCCAACCCTAGGCTACTAATGAGCAGCAAAAAGCTTAAATATTCAACAGACTGCGAGTTACTCACAGGCTGTTCTGGTTTTATGCTGGTTTATTTAGCCATTTTTACTTTACTCCTAAGTATAAAATGGTAAAAATGTTAACACGATGATAAACTCCACAACATTTTATGAAAGATGCATGACCTAATTTCTAACTTAGTTTTTAACCAATTTATTTAGTTTAAACTAATTAATTTTAGCTTGATTGCATAGAAAACCTAAGGCTTATTTGAAACACTCTGGAGTCTGTTCCCTAGACTATAACCTGTACTTGGTGTCTATGGGGGAGATGTAAAGAACGCTCCCACAGTGGGGATCGAACCCGTAATTACGCCTGAGCAACTTCAATGTTAAACTTGTAACTGGGTTACATGAGAACAGATGCTTTACAAGTAATGAAGTTGTTCATGGCAACTGCCCATGGAAAGCAAGCCTCCTTCATTAAAATACAAATTTGCAGCTGAATGTTTGTTGACTATTTCAAGTGCAAGAAAAACCTGGTTATAAAGGCCTATCAGAAGTTGAGTTTTGGTCGAGGTTCATATTGGAACACAATGCATAGCAATGCAGTTCACACAAAAATATTATATTGTTTGCTGGTGAAATGAAGTTGCAAATGAGAAACTTTTACATTTTTAACCTAAATTAATTTTAAGTTCAACAATTATTTGTACACAATTTTGACAAAAAAACACAACTGTAATCATTGTTCTGATGTTGTGAGGTTCTTTTAACAGGTATTTTATGGCGTTGGAACAGACCCATTCCCTAAGCTAAGTCGTAAAAGAAAAATCCCAATTTGCGCCGCTTTGAAGCCATATATTTGACCTTTGACCTTGAAGGATGACCTTGACCTTTGACAACTCAAAATGTGCAGCTCCATGAGATACACATGAATGCAAAATATCAAATTGCTATCTTCAATATATTGCAAAAGTAATGACAAACCATAAAGTTTCGGGACACACAAATACAATGACAGACAGAAAGTCAGACAGGCCTAAAACAATATACCCCGATCATTCGATCCGGGGGCATAAAAACCCAATTATGAAATTATTATTTATTTATTTTTAAATAGGTGTCTCATGATTATCATATATCTATTTTATTTCAATTACATCTAACACAGTTTATAAATAAATTTTATTATTTTGTTCTTTTAATTTAATTATTGTTTTTCCCATATCAGGGTTCTTTTCGGGCAATATATATTTCCAATCCTTAAAATTGCTTTTTTTTTAAATGGTCAGAAAATATGTTTGTTTTATACCCAAGGGTATCGCCCCCCTACCAATTATCTCCTGTCCCTCGTTGGGCCCACTCTCTACGACCTTGGGCCGGTACCAGTACCATATGAAGGCCATCTGGTTCATCCAATCAACGTCTGTTATGGCGTCCACTCCTACATTGATCACACTGTCAGGCTGCGTGTAGTACGTGTCATTGGGAGTGATTGTCAGCTCAATTTCATCTACAATGACAAAAATACAACTTGTTTGAAATTATTTTCTCTTCATTTTGCCAAAGTATTACACATACTGGTAGAAAATAGTTATGGGCCGTGCTCTGTGAATAGGGGGTTTAATGCATGTGCGTAAAGTGTCGTCTCAGATCAGTTTGTACAGTCCGCACAGTCTTATCAGGTATATCACTTTTTGCTTATATGGTATTTTTCATTTACAGAAAGTCTTTTCTAAGCAAAAAAACCAGTTTAGGCAGAGAGTCTCGTCCCTGATTATCCTGTGCAGACTGCAATGGCTAATCTGGGACGACATTTTACACACATGAATTAAACCCCCTTTTCACAGAGCATAACTCATATATCTACATAATAGGAACTATCACAAGCTGGAGAATGAGTTGTAAACTGTAAAAGGTTCTCATCTTTTTAAACCCAAATTATTTTTCAGAATTTCTTAATATACAATTTTTAAGGCTTCATTTGCAACCCTATGATCCTGATAAGCAGCAAACAGCATAAAACCTGAACAGAGTGCAAGTTACGCGAACTTGATCCGTTACTCATACACATAGGCCAACACAACAAAACTTAGGAAAAGGTCTATGAAAAATACTTCAGAAACAGAATGCTAGACGGACAGTGCAACTGCTGTATGCCCCCTACATGTTGGGACATAACAACACAAATTATACTGTCTTGTTATGTATAAAAGTTATGATTTTGCATTGGTTAACATTAAATCAAATTTGGTCGATTCCCTGTTATTTGCAAATCTTTAACAAGAGGGCCAAGATGGCCCTAGTTCGCTCACCTGAGAGGAGTCGGTTCAATCGATCTTTACCAAATGTCAAACTTGACCTAGATATTGTCCAGACAAACATCCTGGTTAAGTTTCATCATAATTTCATCTGCGAGTCATGAACAATGTACCTATGAAGTTTCATGATCCTAGGCGTAAGCATTCTTGAGTTATCATCCGGAAACCATTTTTCTAAGTTGAATCACCGTGACCTTGACAGCCATTGTGTGAAAACGTTTTTTGGCACTGTGACCGTGACCTTTGACCTAGTGACCTGATAATCAATAAGGGTCATCTGCGAGTCATGATCAATGTACCTATGAAGATTCGTGAACCTAGGCATAAGCGTTCTTGAGTTATCATCCAGAAACCATTTTACTATCTCAGGTCACCCTGACCTTGATCTTTGACCTAGTGACCTGAAAATCAATAGGGTTCATCTGCGAGTCATGATCATTGTACCTATGCACTTTCATGATCCTAGGCATAAGCGTTCTTGAGTTATCATCCAGAAACAATTTTACTATTTCAGGTCACGGTGACCTTGACCTTTGACCTAGTGACCTGAAAATCAAAACGGGTCATCTGCGAATCATGATCATTGTACCTATGAAGTTTCATGATCCTAGACATAAGCGTTCTTGAGTTATCATTCAGAAACCATTTTACTATTTCAGGTCACCGTGACCTTGACCTTTGACCTAGTGACCTTAAAATCAAAAGGGGTCATCTTCGAGTCATGATCAATGTACCTATGACTATGAAGTTTCATGATCCTAGGCATAAGCGTTCTTGAGTTATCATCTGGAAACCATTTTACTATTTCGGGTCACCGTGACCTTGACCTTTGATCTAGTGACCTGAAAATCAATAGGTGTCATCTGCGAGTCATGATCAATGTACCTATGACTATGAAGTTTCACTATCCTAGGCCTAAGCGTTCTTGAGTTATCATCCGGAAACCATTTTACTATTTCGGGTCATCGTGACCTTGACCTAGTGACCTGAAAATCAAGAGGGGTTATCTGAGAGTCATAATCAATGTATCAATGAAGTTTCATGATCCTTGGCATCAGCGTTCTTGAGTTATCATCCGGAAACTTTTTACTGCTTTGGGTCACTGTGACCTTGACCTTTGACCTAGTGACCTGAAAATCAATAGGGGTCATCTGCGAGTCATGATCAATGTACCTATGAAGTTTCATGATCCTTGGCATAAGCGCTCTTGAGATATCCGGAAAGCATCTGGTGGACGGACGGACCGACATGAGCAAAACAACATACCCTCTCTTCTTCGGCATAATGAGAAAACTGCCCCCTCCCAGCAGCCATGTTATTCAAATGACCGGAACCATTTTTAAACTCAACTCTCGTATCAAGGAAATAATTGTTCTGAGCAAATTTCATGAAAATTGGGCCAAAAATGTGATTTCTACTGTGTTCATATGTTTTCACTATATACATATAGAGAAAAATACCCCGCCCACTGGCGGCCATGTTTTTCACCGATCCCGACCATTTTCAAACTCGTCCGAGATATCAATAAAACCAATGTTTTGACCAATTTTCATGATGATTGGGCAAAAATTGTGACTTCTAGAGTGTTTACAAGGTTTCTCCATAGCCAAATAAGGAAAACTGCCCCGCCCACTTGCGGCCATGCTTTTCAACAGATCGGAACCACTTTTGAACTCAACCAAGATATCATTAGGACAAACATTTTGACAAAGTAACATGAAGATTGGGCATGAAATGTGACTTCTACAGTGTTTTAAAGGTTTTTCTTTTTTTTGACCTAGTGAACTAGTTTTTGACCCGGCACAGCCAAGTTTCGAACTTGGCCGAGATTTTATCGGGACAAAGCTTCAGACCAAGTTTCATGAAGATGGGACAAGAAATGGGGCCTCTAGAGTGTTTACGAGCAAATGTTTACGGGCGGACGGACATGCGACGGACAAAGACCGGTCACAAAAGCTCACCTGATTGGCTAAAAATGCATGTTTTTTTGTGTGTGCATATCTCTGTGTTTCATGCTTGCAGATTAGCCTGTAGAGTCCACACAGGCTTATCAGGGATAACTCTTTTTACATAAACTTGATTTTTGCTAAGAATAGACTTCCTTCAAACTAAACTACTATAAAAATAACTGTCGTCCCTGATAAGCCTGTGCGGACTGAACAGGCCAATCTGGGACAACACTTCATGCACATACTTTATGCTACGTTTTTACCAATAGGATATTATAACACAATTTACATGTATACTAGAGTTGCGAAACCTTAAGGGTTTCGCGGGATGGAATGAGTGGGAACTAAAAAAATGTGGGTTCGAAAATATTGGGTAAGAAAATGCGGGAACACAAATTTTTGGTACTAAACAAATGTGGGTACGAAAACTTTGGTTACGAAAAAAAATGTTGGTACGAAAATTGTGGGTACAATGGGTCAATGTTAAGGTTTTAGCATGGCTGACGCCAGAAGGCGAAAAGACATAACACGACACGATGAGCTGGCTATGAGAATACCTCAGGTATTCTCCGAAAACAGCCGAGCTCATATGCATAAGTCAGTGAGAAATACTCATTAAAAGCTAGGCACGGCGTATAAAATCAGAACCACTGGGCCGAATCTGCTGAAACTTGGCCGCATTATAGATTATGGTCCAAACAAGCTACAGAATGTGCGCTTTTGGACCTGACAGCGTAAAACATTAACCTATAATGAACAGCACAAAATGGGTCATTTTGTACAAAAAAATGTAAACTTTAAGTGGCATTTAATGACTTTTAGACATCAGAAAGTTTCAAATTTTTGATATTCTGCACACTTCGACTTGTTGTTTTTTTTTAATTTAGAAACAGTTATGCTTGGGATGTATATAAACCCTGTTATTCAATGTCAAATTTGGCAAAAAATTACAATACAATCCCAAAAATGGTTAAGCAGCAATTCCCCTTTAACATTATTCCTTATATTTAATTGAATTGTTTAAATAGATAACTGTGTATATTTAATCATAATGGGCTCTGTATATCACACATGATAGGCCACTGCTGGGGCTTGAACCCAGAACTCATCTCACATTGTAAGATGCGTTTTTCAATTAAACTACAATGACTGTATCGTGTGAAGTGCAGCCAACATACACCCACATAAGTGAAAAAATCATTCCGTCCATATATTTGTCCTGGGTGTTTTCTGACACATGTTGCATAACTGTTTGCAACAAAAGATGTATACATAGATATATATATATATATACATAAATGGGGGAAAAGAACGTCTTTTTTAATTTTTGTTTCATATATAAACATTTCCTAGCAATGATTAATAATTATATCATGTTGAAATCATTTATAGACCAAATATTACTGAAACTGCAATAAAGTATAAGATGGATAGATATAATGTATCATTCTATCTAGTACAATGAACAAATGTTCTTCCGATGCCATTTTCACTAAGGTATAGGTATTGAATCCTGATGTACTACTAAAAATGTATTTCGGTTAGCAATAATAATTCAACAAATCCTCATATTCAAGCTGGGTCATCACTAAGTGGAATTATTTGTGGACATATAACAGAAAAATGCATTTCATGCCTCTATATTGCTTTAACAGGAATCCCAGCTTTTTGTATGAACAAAATTCCCTGATTTTTCCCTGATGGAAAATAAAACTTCCAGGATCATGATTTTGACCTATTTCTTGTTTTAGACACCCTGAATAAATAGCAGTTGCAGACATAACTAAGCTACACGTATACTACAAAGTCACGATAGATATGCAGAGGAAATGATTTGCTGTTTAAATTGTATGGACTTCTCGACACAAGTCGGGAAAGTCTGACCAAACAAAATTTCCTGATTTTTCCCTGATTTCACAAACTTTCCAAATTCCCTGACTGGAAAAAAAAGAGTTTTTTTTCCAGTTTTCCCTGATTTCCAGGTTGGCTGGGAACCATGTTTAACTATGATAAAATGTTCTTTAGATGCCATGTGTATTAATTTATACGTCTTTTTTTCTGAGATATTAATGAAAATGCCCGTGGGTATGTGGCGAATATTAAAAAAATCTGCAACTTGATATATGGTGCTAACACGGTAAAATTGTATGAGCCCAAATTATAATAGATGAATGCGTATTATGCTTCTATGCTTATACTATGACGACATGTTCATACAATGCCATTTTTATTAATATAGATGCCAAATTTAATGAAACAGACTTGAAAATGTGTGTTGCCAGATACCAAGTAAGAAAAAAATCAGCATTTTTATGTAGGGCTTTCACACAGTAAAATTGTTTGTGCCCAAATAATCATAGATGAATGCATATTAGGCTTCAATGTTGCTTATACTTTGACTACTGGTTCATACGATGCCATTTTTATAAATATCTATGCCAAATTTAATGAAATAGACTTGAAAATGTGTGTCGCCAGGTACCAAATAAGAAAAAAATCAGCATTTTTATGTAGGATCTTGACACGGTATTATTATTTGTGCCCAAATGATAATAGATGAATGCATATTAGGCTTCCATGTTGCTTATACTATGACTACTGGTTCATACGATGCCATTTTTATATATATCTATGCCAAATTTAATGAAATAGACTTGAAAATGTGTGTCGCCAGGTACCAAGTAAGAACAAAATCAGCATTTTTATGTAGGGTCTTCATACGGTAAAATTATTTGTGCCCAAATAATAATAGATGAATGTATATTAGGCTTCAATGTTGCTTATATACTATGACGACATGTTCATACGATGCCATTTTAATTAATATATATGCCAAATGTAATGAAATAGACTTGAAAATGTGTGTCGCAAGATACCACGTAAGAAAAAAATCAGCATTTTTATGTAGGGTCTTCACACTGTAAAACAGTTTTATACGTGGACATAGCATTTTCATGGAGCCCGTAAAGAAAGGGAGTTAATTGTGTAATTTGTGCTGATCAGAAACTTATAACAGTCGTCTCCCTTGAAATATTTGCACTTTATGAGACGCCACAAACCATGGCGTCTCATCAGGATCCAAACTGTATTCTGAATCGTCACACTAAGCCCTCATAAGTTATTCATTGTATATGCACAATATAAAACAACCATATAATATATCTAATATATCCAGACACACGTATTATACCCAAATATTAGAAATACACAATTTTATAACAGTAAAAAACAATGGTATTTCACAAACAATTGCAGTCGTTAATAAATGCAGAAAAGCATCATCTACACGTTTCATACGGTATTCAGTTTATATGCAAACGCATTTAAATTTATTTACCTCGATACTCGACCAAGCTGTTGAAAAATTCTATTAATTAGAACGAGAACAAGTAAGATTAATGTGTTGTTTTCACATTTCTTTAAATGGCTGCCAATACCGCATGTAATAAAACAATCGAAGCGCATGCGCATAATATATGTTACACTCCACTAAACTAGTTGCAGCAAAGACATTCACAGGCGTTCATGTCACTGATATTCATGATATTTCCATATGCGAGTGTGATTGTAAACACAAGTTTCTGAAAACAGTGCGAAAAGGGGCATTACGCAAAGCCAATAAATCTGCGCAGATTTTTGTCAATATTGACAATAAACTGCATGTTTTCTTACCGTTAGTAATCTGACAGTCCGTTGGTCACATTGTGCATTAGTCCGTTTAAGTTATTATTGCCTTACACTTTTCAATATAAATTTATGAACTTTAAACAAAATAAGTAACTAACTAAGTAACTATTTAACTGACTAACACGCGCGTTTTTTTCCCAATATCCGAGACATTTTACTTTCGCGCTTTGCCCTCAATGTCTGGCTTTTAAAGTTTACCGCCTTTTTGCGAATACAATGACGTTTACATATGAATTGCCCAATGAAAATTTCGGCGGGATGACGTCAGGCGCGTGGTTTTTCCCGGTATAGACCCAGTGTGTCAACGCTGTAAATGCATTGTGGGAAACGGACTATTTCCAGCATGGTGCCCGTAAAGATTATGAACACGGAAGTAAAAATAGTAATTCATTATTATCAAAAACAGGCCTCATCAAACCGGGTCAGCCATGATATATTCTTGGATGCAGTTTGTGCTTCAAAAGGAGCTACTTTTCATGCCAGCCTATTGATGTAATATTCACTAAACACGTTGCAATGACTGTTATCTTCGAAATAATAAATAAATATTTACAATGTAATACCTGCATTAAAACGACTTCTTTTAGATGCCGGCTACTTTTCCCAAATACATCAAGTTAAATGTCACAAATGCTTTTGTTTTACCGCATAGTTGCTGCCCATATAACTGGCTACTCAATTTTTTTGGAAAACACTGAATTATGCGTGACAAACACAACATTAAAATACATTAAAATCCAAAGATTCAAATAATTTCCCACGAGATAAGTCAAAAATTGCATAATCAATTGAATGAAAAATTAAAGTAAAAAGCCAGATTTTACATAAATTTCAGGTTAATAAACACAAGGTTAAGGTAGTTGGTGAGATATAATCATTATACAGTTAGTAAGGCTCCATTGGTCATTGTTGGCACAGGTCCTACATGTACTTACAGGGGTTTTTTTTACTAAGAAAGTGACACCGATATTCGGCGTCTTCCCCTACCAGAATTTTTCCCCTTAAAATACAATTTCCCCACCAAAAATATCATTTTTCACCAAAATATAATATTTTCTCTCAAAGAAATGTTTATTTTTCCTTGGGGCATTCGACAATTATCCAATTTGCACCATGTACAACGAATTCGCGCTCTCTCTCTCCAGACGAACACACAACATCTGGGAATCCCAGTTATTCTAAATATAGCTCTTAAATAACGTCATGTAAACTGGGCAACTAATCGTAATAATCATGTGACTATTTTACTGGATACCGGTCTTGCGCGAGAAGGGTGTTTCGTCAATTAATTACCGGAAACCAGTCGAATTTTCATCCGGGCTATGTGCAAGCCGAGGTATAAACGTGAAAACAGAACAAAATGTCACACAATTAGCGTTCTTACACAAACAAAATAAAACATTCGAACTCAAAAGATACTGAACGCATCGAGGCATTTTTTAAGTAAGAATCATCGAAAACCGTTATAACCCAGCAGGATTCCGAGGTAATCAACATCGAACATTGTGAAAGTGAAAGTAGACAATCGGCAGCTGCCGCTCCTTTCCCTTCCAATACTGTAGCAAATCAAGATCGTCAACCCATTCATCATGAAATTGAAATCACAAAATTGACATCGTCCCCCGGCCCCAGTACAAAAATATAGTTGAAAACATTTCCCATTATTAGATCTACACCTGCAACTTTATTAAGGACTTTGACTTTAATACCTGTTAAATGTGTTTAAGAACAAAAAGGACAGAGACAAGTCTCTTTTGATGAGTTATAGACATTGAAATGAACAGTTTTTATTTTTTCCCTTAATATCTCTCTTTCGCACTCTTTTTTCCCCTTTCACCCAGCGTCCAGCGTCTTCCCCTTTCTCTAAAAAAAAACCCTGACTTACATGCACCTCAGGTACTCTTAAGTATACTTACATGTACCCTGGGTACGATAAATATACTAAAACGTAACTGAGAATTTTAATGCTAAATCAGTTGTTGTCGGCTAATTTGTAAAAATTAATTATGTTCACATTTAGGTCAATTTTCCTTTAAACAGCCTTTATATTATAGACATGCATACTCAACTAGAAATGGTGCCGCAGAGGCCGACGCGTATCCCCACGCCGCATGTTTGACCCAGGGGCACCCCAGGGTTGGTAATGGGGCCATGCATAGTTGAGATTGACCGTATTGTCATAAGAGAAGTTCATTATCAATTAGAAGTGAACTGGTGTAGAATTGAAGAAATTATAGTAAAAGGCAATTTTGGATGGGCGTGGCCTATGTGGGCGGGTTGCCCCAGGGTTGGTAATGGGGCCATACATAGTTGAGATTGATTGTATTGTCATAAGAGAGGTTCAGTATCAATTTGAAGTAAATCGGTGTAGAAATGAAGAAATTATAGTAAAAGGCAATTTTTGGTGGATGTGGCCTATGTGGGCGGGGCGCTCCAGGGTTGTTAATGGGGCCGAGGTTCCGTATCAATTTGAAGTGAATCGTTGTAGAAATGAAGAAATTATTGTAAAAGGCATTTTTGGGTGGGCGTGGCCTATGTGGGTGGGGTTCCCCAGGGTTGGTAATGGGGCCCATGCATATCTGAGGTTGACAGTTTTGTCAAAAGAAAGGTTCAGTATCAATTTGAAGTGAATCGGTGTAGAAATTAAGAAATTATAGTAAAACTGCAATTTTTAGTGGGAGTGGCCTATGTGGGCGGGGCCCCCAGGGTTGGTAATGGGGCCATGCATAGTTGAGATTTACCGTATTGTCATAAGAGAGGTTTGGTATGAATTTGAAGACAATCAGTGTAGAAATGAAGAAATTATAGTAAAATAACCTAAAAAATGAGTGAAAATCTCTGACCCGGCCCGGGCCCAACCACATAACTTTTGACCCAGGGGTCAGATCAAAATTCCAAATAGTGCAGGGTCGCACATATGCTCATAGCTACCATGTGTGTAAGTTTCAAGGTTCTAGTGCATATAGTGTAGGAGGAGATAGTGGCCAGGCCAGGACGGACGGACGGCGGAGATACCCACAATATGATCAATATCCCCACGCTTTTCAAAAAGTGTGCGGATAAAAAGCAACATGATGCAGAAATTTTAAAATAGAAGTTTGTTTAAGGTAAACAATATCGTTTAACGGTAATCAGTAGCGTATCGGATTTTGGGAGGATATACAACTCAGGTACAGTCTAATATCACCGGGTACGTTTAAGTATATATTCCGTACCCGGGGTACATGTAAGTATACTACCCGGGGTACATGTAAGTAGTACCCGAGCCAACAATGACCAATCGAGCCTTAGTAAGTGAGTGATGGTGTATGAGATATACACCCTCAGTAATTTCATACCATACAAGACTGAGCTTTGCTGTTTGATCAGTTTCATCTTTTCTTTAATATCACGGGTTAGAGAAAAAAAACTCTATCATGATAAAAAACAATGTAAATAGAGGGACAAATGTTTACTTCCCATTCATTGTAGATTTAATGATTAATTTGTCCAGTGTGAGTCTTTGCATATAGTATACTGTTAATTTGTTTAACAGTTTAAACACAAGAGTTGTCGTTAAATTAGGACCTCTGTCACACAATATCATAATAAAAAAAATGATAATATAGGCATATGAAATGGCCGTAAATAACTTTAAATAAAAAATAATTACGATTTTTTTAAACTGAATTTTTTTTTATAATAGACTTGTTTTTTTACCTCAATTATTCAGCATTATAGATATAGAGAATATTATGTGAGTTTTGGATCAAGTTTATCATGCGAGGCTTAGAACCGATGAAGCGCGAGGCTTGCCGCTAACATGGTTCGTGCTGAGCATGATAAACTTGATCTTTATCCAAAACTCACATAATTTTCTATTTATCCTTTTTTGTGGTCATTTATCATTCAAAAAAAGTATAAATACTTTACCAAGTTGACTTCAAAGTGTTTGTTTACTTCAACGTCATCATTTGCTATGACGTCACATTTAAACATATAGTGTTCTTAAGATAGAGGTCGGAAAAAATAGCGATAGTATAAAGGTAAAGTTTATACGATCGTTGTTATACTATCAATTTTCAGCTGGTAATAGGATAAAAAATGTACCCATGGGGGTAAATACCCCCACTTTTCAAAGCATAGGGGTAAATGGTCAAATTTCGCCTTGGTTGAAGGGTAATTTGCTAAAAGTAAAACCAGAATATAGCCGGGGTACAGACACTCTACTTTAATAATGTTAAACACAATTAACCACTAACTATGTGTATTCCTTCATATTAGTAGGTTTCTTAATTTCTTGTTATTTTAACTTGTTGGCAGATTACATTTAAGAAGATCTTCGTCGTTATTATCCACCACCGTGGCCAACGGAGAACTTTTTTGCCAACTTTCAACAGTTGTTTTATTAGCATTTTAGTGGTTCCTTTTTGATTTTAAAACAGAGGAATTTAAATCATTCAGTATTGGCAGTACAATTTTATTACTCGATACAATTTTTGCCATACACAAAGAATCAATTGTACTTTGAGAAGTAATTTGTGTTGGCCTGGAAGAAGCCATGCTGACCACTTCATGTAATTTAATAAACACATAAGCGCTTGACTGTCTGTTAAAAAATCAATACTAAATTTACCATGCATCTAGATGCTACAGAGTATACATACTGACTGGCTAACTATTTCTACAACCAGCTCTAATTTTTACGATAACCAGTCTCATTTTTTGGCTAAAGACAATCAGCTGTTTATATTTTTTGTTTATGATGTACGCATCAGTGCCCCAGATAAGCTGTGTATCTGCGTCTTTCACCCTATTAAAATGTCTAAAAACGCAAAGAAATTCAATAACATGCCTATTGAAAACGCAACCATTTTGATTTGTGTGCAAATTCGTCAGATTCAATGCGTACAATACAATAGCTTCAATCGAAAATGCTAAATGCTCATTTTCGGTATTTTCTCTTTGAAATTATTATCGTCACGCGTATTTATTAAGCAAGCGCCTGGATGACGGAGCATGAAAACAGTCAAGCTTTATTCAAACTCTCTGCGTTCTAGATTTCATAGTTAAATAAAGTGTGATCAAATTGTTTTCCTCGACATACATGCGTTTTCAATCTGACTTTATCCGTCGCTCATTGTGCGTGTATTTATAAAGTGCCTGTACTTTCAGTTTCTATAACGATGCAAAATAAAAATGTCTAAGAGAGGTCGAAAGACTTCCGCTATTGTTAAGAAAAAAATATCAGTCGATCGCAAACTGTTTCGAACCAAGAAAGCAAGAGCCAAATGATCATTCGTGTTATCGATTTTTTTGTTGTTTAAAGTTTATATTAAGGACAGTTTCAATGATTAAAGATGTTATGAAATATCAGTTTATTAAAGTAAATTATGATAGTTTAAAGTTTTATTGACTCAGTACAAGTGAGCATCTTCCACAGAAGTAAAACATTAATGATATAAAGGTATGCATTTTTATAAATTATTTCACCCTATTTCAAGAAGGAAATCACCCTATTTTTCAAATCAATGGGTGAAAACCCTATTTCTCAAATAATTATCTGGGGCACTGCGCAGAGAATTTACAGCATTAGCGTAAGTCCAGATTGGCTTGCTTAAATGTACGCACGGAAATGATAAATTGAGCGTATCTTGATATTTCGAATGCGTATATTACGCTGATACGCAGCTTATCTAGAACGCTGATTATTATTAAATAAATAGTGAAAGCTGTTTTTGCAAAAATTAGAGGAATTTGCAACGCAAATGGTCAGTATTTTAATTAGAGGAATTTGCAATGCAAATGGTCAGTATTTTAAAAAGTGTGCAACTCATTTTTTCACATTTTTCGACAGTTAGCGACTTTTTTTCTCACAAATTTGAATAGTTTGAGACTCATATTTTCACAAATTTGAACAATGCTCAATTAATTATTTTCACTATTTCCAACAGTCATAAGTCATTTGTTCACAATTTTGAACAGTGTGCAACTTACAGGGGACAAAAATATTTCTAAACTGCACTCGTCCTGCAGGACGAGTGCATTTAAATGTGCACTCGTCCTGCAAACACATGCACTCGTCCTTGAATATGTGTGAAATAAAGTTTGCAAAGGGCTAATATGACTAATAAAATTTACTATATCACTGCTAAAATGCTGCTTACTCAGTTATTCATGCCAGCTGATCAAAAAAGAAATGTTGAGCAGTGAAATAAGTTATTTATGAGGAACACAAAATAAATAAATGAAGACTGCTGTTTTACTTTTTTCTAATGCTTGCGTGCTTTCCGTTTGGGATGTTTGAACATCAAACCCCCCCCCATCCCTTTAAAGAACGCTCAAATGTCAGACATTTTTCGGACGAAATTCAGACTAGTTATAAACTGTACTTTGCAGTTAAATAATTCTTTAAAGCGGGTATATACGATTTTGTGAAATATTAATGAATTTATATAAACTGTGTAAAATACTTATTATATATATATTTCAATATAAATTAACATAAAAGTTAAGAAGAACATGTGTCGAAAAATGCGAAATAAGCCAGATATTAAATTCTGAAATTGAAAACGGCTGTACAGCCGAATTCGCCAGCATGTATACCATACATGTACGATGTGCATCTAAACCTAGTTTAACGGTTTATTTGAATTCTTGCAACGATATCTATTCATACGACACACAACACCATCTCCGATCCTAATACAAAGACGAATGCTTCGGTTATTGTAAGAAAATATGTACGTCACTATCGGCTCGGGGCGCTAATTTGTCTTTGCTGCATTTTATGAAATTGGGCTTTAATGTATAATTTTTCTTGCCTATTTTGTGTTATTGTAACATATTTTATCAATATATTAGAATTAAACACATATAAAAAATCGTATATACCCGCTTTAAAAATCAATACTTACAGTGAATGCAGTCGGATGTTTCCCTGTCAACATTGACACCAATATTTACTCGCGACTTAGTCTCCCATAACAATGCGCACCTGTTGTATGAAATTTACAATTACAATTTCCAGTTCATTCTCGTTCTACTTTTGGAATAGATATGCTTTAAGAAAATGATTTTATTTAATTATTTACGGGTCCTAAAATACATATTTTAACATCAGCTTTTTCTCTCGTCCTGTAGGACGAGCACTTTAGGGAAATTCACTTGTCCTTTAAAGATTTCACTCGTCAATATGAGCAGACGAGTGGAATTTTTGTCCCCTTACTTATTTTTCCATAATTGTCTAGATTGCGAGGCTCATTTTTTACAACCTTCAACATTGTACGACTCATATTTCACAATTTTCAACATTGTGAGACACTTTTTTTACATTTTTCTAATGTTTGCGACTGATATTTTAAGTATTTTAAACAATGCGCGACTCATTTTTTCACATTGTTGAATAGTCACCACCCATTTTTCTTACTTTTACATGCACGACTCATTTTTCCACAATATGAACAGTGTGCGACTAATGTTTTCAAAAATGAGGCGGCAGAGGTTGCTGCACAAAGATAAAAAAGCCAACTGCCATAAATTTTATCCAAAAAAGAGCAACATGGCTTATTGGAGCTAAACAACCCTTTCTACATGTACTTTCAACAAGCACACAGACCAATGACAGTAGGACTACTGGCACTGACCGTTGGTTCATCAGCATGAAAAATGGGTGTCAAAAATAGCACAAATAATGTAAAATGTGTAATATGCATGTATAACGATGAAACTTACCAACCACTCGACCAGGAAACATCTGTTGCAGACTATGTGGGAACTGGGATTCGGGATGCTCTCCCACTGGTATCATATGCAGATCAGTGGTCACAAGAACGTACACATCATTAATGTCAGCAATATATATCTCCAACTTCAAACACACAGCTTGCAAAATCGCTGAATATTGCACAAAAGCAGCTTCGTTACAAACTTCCAGCAACTCGAAATCCACAAGCAGTCTCGTTCCCCACCCACTTTGACTTCGTAGCGAAGGCATGTTTTTTTGGGAAACCGTTAACATCTCACAACTAAACGTATACTACGGAGATTGACAAGTTGAAAAATAAATTACTGTAATCACTTCCAATTTGCGCACTAAGTTGAACCCCAGTTCCAGTTTGTCTTTATTGTTGAAATGTTACTCTACACATTCGCTTTGAAAATAGCGGTTGGCGTGTTGTTGGAAGTACATGTACATGTCGAATGTGTTATTGTAAAAACTATTAGTATTGTGTTTTTAGTGCAGACATTGTATTTAAGTTTCGATTTCTAGCTTAGCTTTATATATTTTGTTAAATAATTTGCGTTTGAATGTGATTGTTTGTTGCTTACTTGCGAACTATTTTTTATGTGTAAATATGCATAGACGCTAGTGGATATGTAATCAGGTTACCATATTTACAACAATAAAATTTAACGGTTGTTTGTTTTTGTTTGTTTTGTTAATATTTTCTTAAACGTATGTTAAACGCAAAATGAAATTATTAATTAATTTGGGAATAAAATCGCAATATGTATTATTTAAAATCAAATTTGAATTGCCTAGCGCGTGAATTGTCTCCTGGGGGTGAATTGTGTTTGGGTTGCTATTAACGCTATTAACGCTTCCGGCGAGAACTCATTTTATAGCGATTGCGCAATAAAAAACACCACTTTTTCGTCATTTTATCAAAAACTGGACTTTTCCCAGACATGACGAATACGCCATCGTCTAGATCGCGTATTGGTCCATATACAGGTCAAATTTCAGGCACAGTGTTGGGCCAGTTTTCACGGCCCACAAATCGCGGCTATACCCTGGAGCTCAACGAAACTTAGCCCCCTTTATCATTCGTTCGATTGAACGTCATCAATGATGACGTCCAATACATCACTCATTCCATATTTTGCAACTCTTCATGCCCTTCAAGTAAACAACAGAAAAACGGTGGGTTAAAAACCATATTCCACACTTACCAATAGGAGTTAGGCATCCGTCGCCAAAGAGCACCCCATACTCATTCTGTACGAGGCACTGGAAACACATGATATCCTTCATCATCACCTTTGAGAGGGTCAACTCTGTACGCTCACTGTTCAACCGGAACCGCCCGCGCTCTATCACTGCTCCGCCAGCTGCATGGGAACAATGAGAGAAATACTGGTAAGTAATCATGAAAGTTTGTAACGCAACAAAGGGTGTTTTCTTTTTTGTTTTAAGAAATGACCAAACTTTAAAAGACAACAAAGTTTTCTTCTATTTCGGTTGTTTCTTGATAATGAAACTTTGTTGATAAGATAACCTTTAAACATACAATAAATAGTTCGCAAATAGCAAAATAAACTATGAAATCTAATTATACACATTCAGGGCTACAATAAAACATTTAAAAAAAGATGTGTTTGTGAAACAATATGTCCCCCCCTATATTTGACCTTGAAGGATGACCTTGACCTTTCACTACTCAAAATGTGCAGCTCCATGAGATACACATGCATGCTAAATATCAAGTTGCTTTCTTCAATATTGCACAAGTTATGGCCAATGTTAAAAGTTTGACGCAAACAAACAAACCAACAAGCCAACAAACCAACAGACAGGGCAAAAACAATATGTCCCTCAGTATAGACTGAGGGACATAAAAAAGACAACTTTGGTTTAATATATCATTTGGACCAAAATGTGCATGGCTGGTCACTCATGTAAGAAGATTGCTCTGGGAAAACGGGGCTTAATGCATGCGTGTAAAGTGTTGTCTCAGATTAGCCTGTGCAGTTCACACAGGCCAATCACGGACGACAATATGTTCCAAATCTTAATTTTTGTTTTAAAGTGAACTCCTTTAAACGAAAAATTCCATAAAGGCGTAATGTTGTTCCTGATACGCCAGAGCAGGATGCGTAGGCTATTCTGGGACGACACTTTCTGCACATGCATTAAGCCTGGTTTTCCCTGTACACGGCTCATATGATGAACCAGCAAATTCTTTCAATTGATATCCCCCGCAAAATAAATTGTGTTTATGGATGGTGCCAATCTGTATATATGCAGTATAATAACGCGCAAACTATTTGAGTGTAAGGTAATTGTTTTTATGCATGGCATAGTCTCCTTATTTATATATATACACCCATGAAGTTTCATGTTGAAATCTTGTATTGTATCTGAGATAGCACACTAAAAAGTTCCATCATACAAAACAACAAAGGGCAATAACTCTTATTTAAAAAAGTGAAAGGTTATAGTTCTAAAGCACGGCACTTCTGCTCATTAATATCAAAACACCAAGGAAGCTGCATGTTGAAGTCTTGAATGGTATCTGAGATATAGCTCTGAAAAGTTACATCAAATAAAAAACAAAGGCTATCACTCTCATTAAAGAAAGTGAAGGGTTATGGTTCTTGTCCATGTCACTTCTCCATATTGATATATATACACCTATGAAGTTTTATTTTGATAAATTTAATAGTTTCTGAGATATAGCCCTAAAAAGGTTTGTGACAGACGAAGAGACGGACTGACGGAAAAAAACAATTCTATATCGGGAGACAAATCCACTTACCACATCCCAACTCATCCGAGCCATCCCCACAGTTGTTTTTGCCGTTGCAGACTTGGTTACCCTGCAGACATGACTTGTTGTTGTCGCACGCGAATCCTGGGAATGTGCATGTTGGCATGACCACTGGACACTCCCTGTCCACAGAGATACAATGACCCTTGCAAGTTTTAGTACCCTCATCACATGTGATTGTTACTGAAAAACCAAAACATGCACATATAAAGTGTCCGAAAAATTTCTTATTTTTCAGGTAAAATAAAATATTTGGTAGCCCATAAAAATTACCTACAAAATGATAAGAGGCAAGTTTTCATCTTTATTATTTTTCTTCATTTACATATACATAATATGTAAACATACATATACATAATACAGCAAGTAGTCTGATGTACAAAGCTAATATCATAATTTAATGTTACAGTACACGCACCATGTACTTAAACAAAAATGCCTGTCCGCGGTGTTAACTTTTCCTGATGGATGACATTTGGCGGGGGTGGGGTGGAGGGGGGTGGGGATGGGGACTGGAAGAAAGAAAACAAGACTATTGCCAATCAATAAAAGTCCCCTATCGGCTCCACCATTGTCAGAAATTCTACCAATATCAGAATCTTTTTTTATTTGTTGCCATAGCAACCAGATTGTTTTAAAGTTATCGCAGGATCCAGAAAAGTGTGACTGACTGACAGACTGACAGACTGACAGACAGACAGACAGACAGAGCGCAAACCATAAGTCCCCTCCGGTAAAACCGGTACGGGACAACAAACCAACTGACTGATTTCAACTTACGTCAACAAAAAACGTTTTGCAAGTTGTCTTTGCATCAGAACCTTCGCGAAGCCCAAAATGTTCCCATACTTTTGATTTAAATTTTGACGGAGCGTCTTTCAGCGTGGTTTAAGAAGCCATTTTACCGGCTGTTGTAATGCTTAGCATGTTATTCATTCATTCATTCATTAGATGCCATATTGGCTACTGACCAATCATAAGACGTATTACAAATGACAAGAAAGTTTAGACGACGGATTTGGAAAGTAAGGTTTAAAATGCGGATCAATCGGGATTGCAGTGAATCAAATCGAAATTGGCCGTATTGGTATCGAAATCGAATCGGCAGCGTTGAACCGGTTTTTCGATGCATCAAATCGAATCGTTACAGCTATAGTGTAGACTGCACACGCTTATTGGAATCGCAATTAACGAACATGCATTAAGCCCAGTTTTCCAAAACAGCAGCTCAAGACAGGTTCAAGATACATACCCCCACAATTCCGTTCGTCCCGTTGGTTAGGGCAGTCCGGATTGGAATCACACACCTGCGTGTCCGGGATACAGTAGGAATAGCCGTCCCCACCAGCTCCGCAGTCAAAGTGGTTGGGAAAGCATCCTGTGACAGTTAAAGAGCAATGAATATTGTATAGTCTGCGCACTCCTACATAAGAAATAATGCATTCATGCATAGCTTGTAAAAAAGACAATGTTGTGCAAATAAGAATGGAAATAATTGATGATACAAGTTTGGTAACCATTTCATTATCTGTCATACAATAACTCCAACAATTAACTCAGGCTTTTTACTATGCATGCACAGGTAATCACCACTCCGTGCAAACCAACTTGATTAGAATTCTAAACCTTTAATCAAATACATGTTGTTATTTATGATAAGAGTGATTATAATTGTATTCTTGTTCTAAAGGTCTTCTTTTTTAAATTCCTAATTACTTAAGTATATTTTTTTACATTTCTTTGCAGAAAAACAACCAAATTCACTCATTGGATTCGCCAAAATACATAACATTTTTTACTAGAGGTTTTTCACACTACTAGTAACTAAAAATGCTTTTTTCCGCTGGCAAATCAGCCATGCCAATAGGTTACGAAAATGTGGATCACTTAATGAGCATATAAAAAGAGTATTGAATATCTTAACTTCATGGTGATGACATTGTTCAGATTTCAATTCAATCGCTTGATAAGTGAAAAAGCAGTGACCTAGTTTTTGACCCCACATGACAGATATTCAAACTTGGCCGAAATCTTTAATTGGGACAAATTTTCTGATCATGTTTCACAAAGACTGGGCAATAAATGTTGCCTCGAAGGTGCATTAAAAAGAGAAAACTGGCTAAAATTGTGGACAAAATGCAGGACATCACTTCACTCACTGGCAATTTTAAGCCCATTTGAGAAAAGCGCCAGTACTGCCCCAATGTAAACTAGAGCTTTGTCACAGACATGACAAATACCCCCACATGCCGCATTGACACAGAATATTTTGCATGTTGTCTTCACAAAAAACAGCTGACACCTCAATGTTTAAAACAAACTAAATGACCCCATGACCTAGTTTTTGACCCGGCATGGCCCATGTTCGAACTTGACCTACACATCATATTGATACAACTTCTGACCAAGTGTGGAGAAGATCGGATGAAAACTACTTGAATAAGAGAGCGGGCACCATGCTCAATGTTTAAAACGCACTTAGTGACCCATTGACCTAGTTTTTGAACTGGCATGACCCATATTTAAACTTGGAATAGACATCATCTAGATACAACATTTGACCAAGTTTGGTGAAGATCAGATGAAAACAACCTGAATTAGAGAACGAACACTTGATACGGACTTACAGACAGACCGACAAGTTTATTCCTATATACCCCCTAAACTTCGTTTGTTGGGGTATAAAAAATAGCACAAAAAACACTGCAATTGGGAAATTTTCGTTGGGAAATCTTCAGATTACTTTTAAATTACTAGGTACTTAAGTGCACAAACCCATTTCAATATTGTGCTCACCTATCAGTGGCTTGCTGTTGACCATCCACACTGGGGGCTTCATGTAGGACTTGTGTGAGGTGGCCCCGCAGTGGAACACTGCGTCCTAACCCACGGGGACTGACGTCAGGGCAGGGGCTTTGTTTCTGATGAAATCTGGGGGCGCTGAAAGGAGTACATAAACATTATAGATAGAGGGACACATCATGAGCTGCACTCTGGGGAATCTTGGGTTAATTCATGTGTTTAAAGTGTTGTACATTTGCCTGTGTAGTCCACACACGCTAAGTAGGGACAACACTTTCCGCTTCTATGGTATTTTTGTTTACAGGAAATCTGTTTATAGCGAAACTGAAGTTAAGGCCCAAACTGTCTTTCCTGATTAGCCTGTGCACAAACTGTGCTTTATTCATGTTTTGAAAGTGTTGTTATACATTTGCCTGTGTAGTCCACACACGCTAATTAGGGCCGAAACTTTTCGCATCTATGGAATTTTTGTTTAAAGAAAATCTCTTTTAAGAGAAACTCTAGTTACGCCCAAATTGTTTTCCCTGATTGGCCTTTGCAAAAACTGGGCTTTATTCATGTGTTAAAAGTGTGTTGTACATAAGCCTGTGTATTGAACACATGCTTATTAGGGACGACACTTTCCGTTTCTAGTATTTTTTGTTAAAAGGAAGTCTCTTTTAAGCGAAACACAAGTTTAGGTTAAAAGTGTCTTCCCTGATTAGCCTGTGCAGACTGCAGGCATATTTTGTTTTGAATTATATTTAAGAAAAACACATATCTTAATATGTTCTATTTATAACCATGAACATGAATTTCAATTTGCAAACATTGCACCTTTTTTGACAAGTAAGCTGCACTGTTGAGCCCTTTACATTTTTATTGCAAACTATTTTGTTAGCAAACTTCTGGCATAATAACAAAAACATGTAATTAAGATTTTCAAGCTGCTTTCAAGATAACCATCTACCTCCTGCATTTTATTCAGCATTGCCTCAAAAATATACTAATATTTCGCCAACATTCTTAATTTTTTATTTAACGTTTCTACTCACTGGCTGCATCTGACAATGGCCTGCCTCAAACACATACTGGTGTGTAACCTGCATTCTCACCTGTAATTTTCAAGTTGACACCTTCACTGTCTTTACATACCCATGCTGGTCTTACACACATACTGGTATGTAACCCGCATTCTTACCTGTAATTTTCAAGTTGACATTTACCCTCACTATCTAAAAATACCCAGTCTGGTCTAACACACATACTTGTATGAAACCTGCATTCTTACATGTAATTTTCGAGTTGTCTTGCCCTTTACTCTATATGTCTACACATACCCAGCTTGGTCTAACACACATACTGGTATGTAACCCACATTCTTACCTGTAATTTTCAAGTTGACTTTACCCTCACTGTCTATACATACCCAGTCTGGTCTAAAACATATACTGGTATGTAACATGCATTCTTACCTGTAATTTTCAAGTTCACTTTTCCCCTAACTGGATGTAGTAGACCCAGATTTGCCTCACACACATATTCTCCCTCACTGTTCTGGTTCTGATCAGGAACCTTGATATGGGGCAACCTTAGCGTTGAACCAATACCTACTTCTTTGTTATTGAAAGTCCAAGTAATGTCAAGCTTTTCACTAAAAAAACATTAATCATAATAATTTATCAAAATCTAACAATAATTGTAGCATTCCACTGAATAACATTTGAAAATACAATTGACAAAAACAAGAGCACCACATAACAGGTGCCACACTCGGCTGCGGGTGCAGTTTTTAAAAATGAAAGCTTTTCTGAATATTTTTAAGAGGTCGCAGTTACCTTGACCTTTGACCTATTGACCCAAAATGGATGTGGCATGTAGAACTCATCAAGGTGCAGCTTCATATTTAGTTTTAAAGTTGTAGGTTGAAGCACTTTGATTTAAGAGCCAATGTTCAAAACCACGACAAAATGTTAAGGTTTTAGCACGACGCAGACGGCAGACACGACACGATGAGCTGGCTATGACAATACCTTTGGTTTTCTACGAAATCATCCGAGCTAAAAATACCATGAAAATATAGATGAAAACAATGAAAATTTCCCAAACAACTCTGACTTAGAGGGTTCATAAGTTCGTCCTTTAATTTTGCCTACTTAACTTTTTTTAAACCTCACAGAGCCAAGTTTTGAACCCAGCTGTTCAGAAAAATCTTTTTACTTAGATATGTTAAGACTTTGGTATGAATTTTGCCTCTAGAGTGTTCTCAAGGCAATCGTTGACATGGCAGACAAAAGGCTATCATAGGAGCTAACCATGAGCAAACTGGCAAACATGCCATATGTTTGGCGGGTCATTAGAGATGGCCACCAAATATTGGAAAGGACCACTTAAATACAAAAGTAGCTAAGCCATTGGTCCTATTACTTTTGGTTACAGTGTCTATTCTAGAAATCCAAAAGTAAGGGGAAAATCCCCCCTCATTTAAAAACAAGAAACCGTCGGAGACGGGTGATGCTACCCAAAGGTTGTTATGTCACAATATTGCACTATATATTCAGATAAAAGGAAACGTCTTGAGGGCATAACTTTGGACAAAATAATACGATGGATGGTTTAGCAACTTAAAAATTTCAAAGAGCCATAACTCTCAAAGTAAATCATCTTACCAGAACCCACTAATAACATGCGCATCTCCTCAAGGTAGTTAAGCTTCCCATAAAGCTTCATTGAAGTCCAGTCAGTAGTTGGGGAGAAATAGCCCGGACAAGAATTGCACTATTTGTACAGTTTATAGAAAATTTGAAATGGCCATAACTCTGTGAAAAAATCATCCGACCATAACCGGCTGATAATATGCACATCTCCTCTTAGTAGTGAAGCTTCCCATAAAGTTTCATTGAATTCCGGTCATTTGTTGCTGAGAAATAGCTAGGACAAAATTTTTGCACGGACGGACGAAGCGGCGACTATATGCTCCCCCTAAATTTATTTTGGGGGAGCATAAAAATAGTGGGATTTCTGAAATAGAGCAGGGGGAGGGGGCATTACCAAATTTAATTTTTATACATTTTAGTTTTAGTATTAAATTGTTTGTACATTATCACAAACCGTCAAGTCAGTAAATACAATGTTAATTGCTTTTAAATAAAACAGCAAATCATGTTTTCAGGGTTCTGCGCTTTTAATTGTTGACACAAAAATTGACACACGCACACTTTGCATGCAGATGCTGTGCATGCAGCATGATGTGTGCGCAAATTTTATAACCTAAGAATCAACACAAAATACATGCACTCATTTTATTTGAAGCTAGAATTTGTCAACATCATGTTACCATACAAAATTGGTAGTATGTTTCAGATTACCAATTGTATATGAGAATTCAACAAAACATTTACCATTGTACATTTTGAGTTGAATGATTATTTTTTGACACGCTTAAGTTGTAGAATTTTAACAATAATATGAATGAAATGCAAAATGTCCACAAAGATTATATCTAGTTGCCATCATCATGGAGGTAAACACCGTTTGGTCCGATTATTGTGGCAGGTAAAACGAAGCCAACAAACTGCCAAAAAACCACTGCCTAGGAGTGCTGTCGCTTATCCAAAGCATGCGCTCTCATTTGCCAATATCGAATTTTTAACACTACGACCCTGCGCCTTTAGGCGGGCCTTAGTTGGGAAAAGAGATACGAGTAAATAACAGACGATCGTAAATCGGCTTTCTACATTTTCAGCAAAGTCGATATAGCTTTGATCTGTAAAAATACTCCTGGATATCAAGCCTGCGAATTTTGTCGCAAACATGCTGGAAATGTGCACAATCTTTGGAAAAATAGCGCGAATCCCGTGGCCTAGAATGGACACTGTTGGATACCGCTTATGTATCATTTTAATATGGGTCTTGAGTCTTACCCTCTAGAAGAATAGTATGTGAAGATACAGGTCAGTTCTGCAGTGTCCTCCGCCATCACTGTCACATCACTGCTGTACTTGAGCTCTGGGGGCCGGTCTCGTTCAGTTCCTAGCAACAGAATATGAGCCTCATTTTGAGAAGAATTGTCTTACTGCTTTCCGCAAAGGCTAATGAGGGATGACAATTTTTGCTTTTATGGAATTTTTAGTTTAAAGAGGGTCCCTGCTTCTCATACTTTTCATCATATGCTGGTTTTACCAGTGCAAGTTACATTTGCAAGTAACTAATAACTGCCATAGTTGAATCAAAGGTGCCAGGAATCGAACCTGCAATCCTTGCATAATCTACTGCTCTAAGCAAGTAAGCCCATATGTCAAGTTTTCCTATACATTCCACATACCTGACTGCACATTGAGTTTCATGGTGTGTGAGTTCCTCACGTCCATCAAGATGATCTCGTTCTTTGTCTCACAGACGTAGATATAGCCATTGTCTGACATCTCCACCCACAGGAAATGAAGGGAGCCTGAAGTAGAACAAAAATCAATGAGCCTCTTTTTGGGAAAACTGGGCTTTATGATTGTTCAAAAAGTGTTGTCCTAGAAGTCTGCACAGTTAAATAGTTAAATTAATGAAAACTGGGAGCAAAATAAGAGAAATGGCTTAACGGCTAGTTTAGACAATTCAAGCGCCATTACCTTCTGTTATGTGTTGTACTTTTAATCAATTATCAAAAATGTATAGACTACATTAATGGACTACTTCATCCTGTACAATCAAAGTCTTAGTTGAAGACGTCAAAGAATTATAAGTTACACTACATGGTAATATCAAAACAGAACTTCATAGAACAAGGCACAATAAATCAACTTACCATTTGGGTCAATGATCATACGTTCTCCAACGTTCACTGGGTTGGTGTCTGACAAAGTGTTGGAAACCTAAATTTTGAACTTAGTAAATAAGTTTGATGCGTGTTCTTTTCCAGGGTTTTTTAAACATTTTTCTTATACTTAATGGCAAGTACAAAGACATTATGAATTACAAAACCAAGCACAAGCCTGGACTAATGCAATTTTACAATGACCTGAACAAGCAAAACTTTACAACAACTTCCAGTCATAGTAAGGTAAAATAGAGAAATATTTTTTTATTTTAAAAACAGTATTTGGTTTTTATTGAAGCTGGATAAAATATTGCTTGTTCATTATGACTACATCTAATTATATTTTCTGTCTCATCATACAATAACAATGTAACTACTTAAATAACAATGTAACTACTTAAATAACAATAACAATGTAACTACTTAAATAACAATAACAATGTAACTACTTAAATAACAATAACAATGTAACTACTTAAATAACAATAACAATGTAACTACTTATATTATGGCAATGCTCCGATTGTTCGTTCATGGTCTGGAAAAAGCTGAACAATACTGAACATTGATTTTGCTGTCTATGACAAGAGTAACTGCCTGACTTTTTTCGTCTTTTCTTGATGTCATGCCCTCAGAAAACATTATTTCAGATTATACACTAGTATTTAAACATAAAACAAATCTTACCCAAGGAATTTACATCCAAAATGATATGGACAATTGTCCTCAAAATCCCAAAATGTCGCTGTTTTGCCCCAAAATACCAAAAAAACAGTGCTATTTTCCCCAAATGCCAAAAAAGTGTCACTTTCGAAAAAACAGAAATATAAGTTTTTTTTAGAAAATTCTACAAATTTCCCCGGCCCAAAGTCTTGATTTCACCAACCACTCATGCTGAATTTCATAGCGACCTACCATTTTGCCTCTCTGCCAGTTGAATGTCCATGCCGGGACACTCTTGGGGACATTGATACAGTCCATCTTCAAGTAATTACTCCTGTACGCCTCCACACTGTCTGGGAACGTTCCATCCCCACCAGGGAACGCATTGGCCACTATAATAGGACATAAGGTGTTTTTATGAGCAGAGTTCTAGAGAAACTGGGCAAAATGCATGTGCATAGTGTCATCCCAGATCAGCCTGGTGTCATCCCAGATCAGCCTGGTGTCATCCCAGATCAGCCTGTGCAGTCTGCGCAGACTAATAAGGGCTTCACTATCCGCTTTTTTGGATTTATTTTTATTTTAAAAAGTCCCTTTTAAGAGAAAAACCAGTCTAGGCAGAAAGCGTTATCCCTGATAAGCCTGTGTACCCAAACGCATTAAGCCTTTGCATGCTGGGAAATTTGTCGTCTGCTAAAATGCTGTCTGCTGAATTTCTAAAATTAGCATTTTCTTTGATTTTTTTCAAAGAATACTATCAGAATAGCAAACAGTTTGGATCCTGATGAGACGCCACATTCTATGGCGTCTCATCTGGATCCAAACTGTTTACACAGGCCTTCAAAATTCGGTTCCCGCACTGAAAGAGTTAAGCCCAGTTTTCTAAGAACACAGCTCACATTATTCTACTAACAAGTGCTCAGCTTTACAAAGGCACATCACATTTCAGTGCTCCAGCTAGGATTTGAAAAGGGCAGAAGGGCGGGCTATTTTGTCAAAAGGGCACTTTTGATGCGCAGAATTTTGTAAAAAAATAATAATAGGGCAGGGCATCTGAAGGGCAGGGCGGGACGCTCTTCTATCTAGACCTAGCTGGAGCACTGCATTTTCAGGTCCAGTATTCAAGCGCACTTTCTTAGACTAAAGAAAAAAGAACAGACTTAGAACTAAGAAAAATACATTAAGCATTTGATTAAATAATGGCTACACATACTATTTTTGTTCAAAATACATTGTTCTTAATAATAAATACTTGTGTATTTTGAATGGATTAATAACATATCATATTTCTATTCTTATACCATAAAAACATTTAAAAAAAATAAGAAAATGTGTAAATAAGGGCACAGATCCAACCAACCTGTTGCTGCAATACGTAAGTATGGTGTCATAGACGTGCCGTATTCATTGGATACGATGCACTGATAGTCTCCGTTCAGTTGCTCGTTAAAATACACACCAATAAACAGAGATCCCGTGTTGGGGTCAAATCTAGCTTCCTTCTCGCGAGCATTTAACTTTTCTCCATTGAATCTCCATTCATACCTGAAACATGCATTGAAACTTGATATAGTCTATCAGCCAGATGGGTAGGGGTTTACTACTCGGGGGGGGGGGGGGGGGCAAAACAACACCTATCTTACTTGAGTGTATACTCAATATAAAGTAACAAAATGTGTGATAACAATCTCAGTTGGGCAGCTATAAGTTATTATTGAGCTGTTTCTATGGCAACCGTCAGGCTTTGACTAAATAGCTAGTTTAGCTAGTATAATTCTCAAATATTTCTTTAAAATTGGTTCTAGAAAAAAAGTTTGGTGTTAAAATGAAGATTATGATTATTACCTAGTATGATCTGCAATTAAATATGCAAATTAGTACATTTGTATATCTATGAATATTAATGAGATTGCAAGAAAAGTTCCTAAAAACTAGCGAGCCACCAAAATAGTAGGGTCAATATATGAACAAAAAAACTTCAACCACCAAAAAATTGCTACAAAAGGTATTTTAACTGAACCTGGTAGAGTAGAAGCTTCTTTCAAACATATCAAAAGTTTATCACAATCGGACCTCCGGAGAGTTTTTTTCAAGATGGCCGCCATGATGGCTGCCAATACCTATTAATGATCACAACTATGTAGCTATACAATCAAATTTGATGAATTTGGTGTCTATTCCTAAGTTTCAAGGGGCAAAGAACACATAAAGATCATCAGACATTGTTTAAGTGTACAATAGTGTACACCTATAAATGATCATAACTATGTAAATATCCACTCAAATTTTTATTTTTAAGGTTACATATGGGTTTCAAGGGGCAAATAACACATTTAGATATTCATACATTGTATCAGTTTATTATATTACACCCAAATCCAAAATAGCGTCCAAAATGGCCGCCTAGATATCCACCAAAACCTATTAATGATCATAACTATGTAACTATCCACTCAACTTCAATGGATTTCGTGTCTATACCTACGTTTCAAGGGGCAAAGAACACATAAAGATCATCAGACATTGTTTAAGCTAACAATAGTACACACAAATCCAACACGGCGTTGTTGTTCTTTTGGTGGATATGCATAGGTTTCAAGGGGAAAAGAACACATTAAGATTATCCGACATTGTTTAAGTTTACTATATTACACATAGATCCAACATGGCGTTCAAAATGGCCGCCAAGATGGCCACCAAAACCTATTAATGATCATTACTATGTAACTCTCCACTCAGATTATATGATTTCGTTGTTTATACCGAGGTTTCGAGGGGTAAAGAACACATTTCAATTGTCTGATATAGTTAAAGTTTATAATGTTACACATAAATCTCACATGGCGTCCAATGACACAATACGAAGGACCGTAAGTCCATTACTTTTGACGTGATGCTTGTTATGTGAAACGCCATAGTATGGAACTGTCGCAGTTTCTCGATTTTGACAAGAGGATCGATATTTTTCAGCTTCAGGCAACACTGAATTGGCATGGAATAATGCGTATTTTGCATCAGCAAAGACAGTACCCTGGGCTGTTGTCAATCATATTCTTGCCTATGATTAATATGTACAATGGGGACAAAGCGTGTATTCTGTCAACATAAGTCTTAGTTTGCAACCTTGCCACAACCTTCACACCATTGTAACGTTTGAACAGCCCTTGAATTGGAAAGCTGCCGAAATCATCATTGATGCGCCACAAAGTAGTTGAAAATGTTGTTCAGAATTTGGGATGTTTTATAAACGTATGAACTTGCGGGGGGGGGGGGGGCAAAGGATCCCTCATGTAAGAAACCGCTCTCAAAACAGGCTGTCTATTGAGAAATGTAATTGTGCACATTGTGACACAAAAATCTGTCCAGGGGGCTTCACGGGACCATCTTATTATTGAAAAGTGCATACACTGCCAGCTTTTAGCAGAAATGAACAAGGAAGATCCAGACATTCAGATGCTGCTGGATCATGCCAAGGATTTGTAATCTTCCCTTTTGAGGGGCAAAACGACGCTAGCAGATGATATGTTATGCGATTTTGATAAAACTCGAGAGGGCTACAGAGAAGTAGACACATGAAATTGTCCAGACCTCAAAGACAAGCATAGTATGGCTGAATTATTAGCTTATGATTAACAATTCAATGGTGTTGACTAAAGCATATCGAACTGGGTGTTGGTTGATGCATAAGGCATTGCCCAAATTGCTATCCATCTTTGCTACTGCTGGATACATTACCTGCAATCTGCGTATTACTATATATATCTGCAGCAAATAAGCAACCTAGAGAAAACGCACCCGGGCGTTTATCGAAAGTTCGGTATTGGTTTTCACGTTGTTTGTAGGAGCCATCAGTGCTGGGCTGGGCTAGGACTTGATCCTGTTATTGAGCAAACATTGATGATGTTTTTATATAGCACATGTGATCTAACTCAAGGCAGTGGAATGGCTGAGGAAATGCAAACCCCTTGGACCCTATCTGCAACATCCGAGCACAACAGTGCGATGCAGGATTTCACAGACCTTACCTATACTACAAGTCCACAACACAAAGACTCAACTGAAGCGTGCATCAAATGGGATTCTTCTGCTCTAGAGAAAATGCAGACACAAATTACAACCTGATCAACATACACAGCTGACCCTACTCTCAGAAACACGGTCAATGAGATAGTGGCTGGGTCACATTTGAATGTTCATGCAATTGAGGCGGTTGGGAAAACGATTATAAGAGATATCATAGGAAAGTTGATCTTTGCTTATAAATTCATGAGAAATACAGAGCCAAATCTCTTATGAATATGAATTGCTTGGCTGTTAAGATCGCTTCTGACAGTGCTTTTGATCCTGCTCTTCTGTTCCAGCGTTTCCTGGTGGTGTCAAAATATGGAGATCCTTCCCTGGCAGTCGTATTGTCTTATGAACTGAGCTCCCATCCTGTTGCCTGAAGCCAAGAACATACTTTGTACAGCAGATAAGCCTCAGATCGCTCAGGAAATTTGAGAGTATGCTGTAGACACATCATGTGAGGCTGTGATGAACTGTATTCATGAAACAGATGCATGATGGTGGCACTTTGCTGCATCGTTAACCATGGAGAAGAGCGACTCATATAACGCAATAGCCGAGTCTTATGTAGATTCATTGAAAGGCATTACGGACAAGCGACAGTGGGGTTCGATGGCTACGAAGACGGTGATTATAGCAAAGACAAAACGCACCGGAAACGTGAATCATATTGTGAGTTTCAGCAAAGAAACAGAATGCTCATGCAAAAAAAGGAAGACTTTTTGTCTCGTGACAGAAACAATGCCGGCATGATTGCTCTGATCAGCACAACTCTGACTAAAATGGGATGCTATGTTGTTCTGTCTTCAGGGGATGCAGACGTTCAAATTGTTAAATACAGTATAACGATCCCGTCGTAGCACCACAACGTTGGTGGGCGAGGATACATATTTGCTCATCTTGATCCTGCATTACTCCGAAAGGGACAATAAGACCATCTACTTCCGCTTGAATGAAAATAAATAGTCAAAGGAACGCAAAGTGTATAATATTAACTTTTTGAAAGAACTTGTGTTTATTCAGGCTGTTATTAATCTTCAATGATTTTCAGCAACAATAAAAAATCTACAGAAGTTAGTAAAACCTGATCCTATCATAAAGTCATGTGCTGGCTCATTCTCTCTTCCAAATGTCGTAAATTGGATGTTATGAGGATTCAACTCCTTAGTGATATCCTCAATTCGATTAAAGTGTTTCTTGTCTCCTAAACCATGGCATTTTACATAACAACCATAACGTTTGAGTAACCAGTTATAGACTTGTGGTTCTTCGTATTGTGTTTGATGGCCATTTTGGACGCCGTGTTGGATTTCTGTGTAACATAATTAGCTTACATTTTGACTGATGATATAAATGTGATATTAATGTGTTGTTTGCTCTCTAAAACCTTCGTATATACACCAAATTCATCAAATTTGAGTGGATAGTTTCATAGTTATATTTTATAATCATAAATGTGTTTTGGCGGCCATCTTGGCGGCCATTTTGGATGCTGTGTTGGATATGTGTGTAATATAATAAACTTAAACAATGTCTGATGACCTTAATGGATTCTTTTGCCCCCTGAAACCTATGTATAGACACCAAAATCGTCAAATTTGCGTGGATAGTAACATAGTTATGATCATTTTATAGGTTTTGGCGACCATCATTGCGGCCATCTTGGCGGCCATTTAGGAGGCCATGTTAAATTTCTGTGTAACATAATTAACTTACACTTTGTGTGATGATATTATTGTGTTCTTTACCCCCTTTAACCTGGGAATAGACAACAAAATCATCAAATTTAAGTTGATATATACATAGTTATGATCATAAATAGGTTTTGGCGGCCATCTTGGCGGTCATTTTCGACGCCATGATGAGTTTGTGTGTACTAAATTAAACTTTAAAAATTTCTGATGATCATTATGTGTTCTTTGCCCCTTGAAATCTAGTTATAAACACCAAATTCATCAAATTTGATTGGATACTTACATAGTTATGATCATTAATAGGTCTCGGCGGCCATCTTGACGGCCATTTTGAAAAAAAAACTTTCCGGAGGTCCTATTGTGGTTAACTTTTAATATGTTTTTAAGGACCTTCTACTCTACCAGGATCAGTTAAAATACGTTTTGTAGCAATTTTGGGGGGGTCAAAGTGTATATTGACCCTACTTCGGTTCAATTTCTCCCAGACAATTTATGAAAATTAAGCTGATTGAGGCCCCATCTTCAAAGGAGAAAAAAATACCACAAGCTGCCAGTGCCAGACTGTTATCAACCATTTTCATATGCTACTGGCATGCATCTTCCAAGATATATAGGTGTAGTTTTTTCCCGCCTTACTGGTACACCCAACATAAATTTTGGGTACTTGGCTGAAGGGCTAATAATACATCCACCTTTTAAATTTGAAATTAACAGTCGACTTTAAAACTTGAAGATAAACAGTCACCTTTCTCACAGACTGCAATTTCAATCAATCACATTACAAAGTGAAGCTTTGATAATCCTAATGCCTTATAATTGAACCCAATTTTACTAGGTTCAAATAGAAACAAATCATTTGTGAAGTACTAGAATTGTTGCATGTGTAGACAACATGATACCGTAAATATTAGTTTATATCCCTGAATGCAATAACAACCTAGGTTTAAGTGCCTACAACTTAAAATGCTGTATTTAATAAAACTTGTAAGTAACAACAAATAACACAACCTTGCCTTCATTCTGTAAACTTACTTGAGTGGTGCAGACCCTGTCGCAGCACAAGAGAACGTGCGGTTTTGGCCCGTACGGATGTACATGAGGGGTTTAGGCCAGTTATTTCCCTGTGGTATGGAGATCTTGGGTGGAGTACCCCCTGGTATAGAAGTGGTACAGTTAGAGGCAGGGTCAAGGATGGAGTGAGCTGGCTTTGGGAAAACTGGGCTAAATGCATGTGCGAAAAGTGTTGTGCCAGATTAGCCAGTGAAGTCCGCATAGGCTAATCCGGGATGACACATTCCACCAATAATGGATTTTTCTTTAGAAGAGAATTCCTTTTGCCCAAAAGTACTATAACAGTGGAATGTCTCCTTCCAGATTAGCAAGTGCAGATTGCACAAATTAATCAAGGATGATATGTTACACACATGCATTAATCAAAGTTTTCCCTGAATGTGTGACTCAAATGTTTACCACATGGTTATTTATATCTTTACAGTATTAATATAAAACTAAAATTAAAGCATGAACATATTCATATACTGTTATGTTCAATATATTAGTTTCCATAATATAATTAAAAGAAATAGATCAATTACAAGACTATTGCCGAGCAATATAGTCCCCTACCGGTTCCACCATTGTCAGAAATTCCACTATTGTCAGAATAATTTTTTTTGTTGTTGCCATAGCAGCCAACATTTTTGACGTAGGAACAAAATGAAATGACGTGCAAATTTCCAATATTGACATCTATCCATGTTTCAAGTTTCATGAAAAAATATTAAGAACTTTTAAAGTTATCGCAGGATCCAGAAACCACCATTTTCAGCAATATTTCTAGTCTATTTGTTGCCATAGCAACCCGAATTTTTTATGTAGGAAAACATGAAATGACGTGCATAATGTCCCTATTGCCATCTATCAATCAGTCAAGTTTCATGGAAAAATATTAAGAACTTTTAAAGTTATCGCAGTATCCAGAAAAGTGTTACTGACTGACGGACTGACAGACAGAGCGCAAACCATAAGTCCCCTCCGGTGAAACCGGTAGGGGACAATAAAGGAATATTCTATTACGTTGCATTGACATAATTATGTGCATAAAGAAAACCAAGAATTATCAAAGGTCGCCATGGCACATTGGGTATCATGGTGTACTGGATGTCACGGGTTCGATCCCCAGTGTGGGGGGCGTTTACATCTCCCCATCGATACCAACTACTGGTTAAAGTCCCAGAAAACAGGTTGAACAGCATTTCAAATAAGCCGTTGGCTTTCGATGCAATCAAGATAAAGTAAATATATTCAAACTAAACTAATAAACAAAGGAAATATTTCAAGAGTGTAATTTAAATTAGCAATATCAAATACCAAACTATAATGAAGTGAATACAAATTAGTAACTCTTGATTTGAAATTTACTGTTCTTATGTATATGTATCATTCCAATAAAATTGTTTCCAAATATTTTAATAGATACAACTGTAGTATATGTACACTGACAACCCTTTGTCCATGTATAAGCTACATATTTATGATGTTAACTCTATGCCATATGCTCACATGTGTATATACTAAATTTATTGAATTATATGTATGCGCGACCTTAAAGTGCATAATAAAGATGAAAAGGTTCGTTCAATGTTTTGGTCATTCAGCATAAAAGAAAATTTAACGACAAGGCGAAAGCAGAACTTGATTTTTTTCGGAAAAAACTGTTAATATCCATTAACAAGTAAGCTTTTCTCACTAAAATTGTTTAACCAATGGAAGTCAATCTTCAAAATCTCAACCAAGCAACCAATAATTACCAACATGTTCACTTTGTTATATTGATGACTTAGAATAAATACGATTACTCTAAAAATATGATTGCACAAAATCTGTGAAGTTGTGTCTCTCTTTGTAATATTGCATAAATCATAGAAGGTAAACTTACTGGCATCTATACAGGTAGTAATCACCACACAACATATGATTGCAGACAAGTACATTTTGACATGAGGTTGTTGACGAGCCTGAAAATAAGTTGGAATTGATGACATAGCATATATTAAAGGGATCTTTTCACGCTTTGGTAAATTGACAAAATTGAAAAAAAGTTGTTTCAGATTCGCACATTTTCGTTTTAGTTATGATATTTGTGAGGAAACAGTAATACTGAACATTTACCATGGTCTAATATAGCCATTATATGCATCTTTTGACGATTTTAAAACCTAAAAATTATAAAGCGTTGCAACGCGAAACGATTGAATAATTTGGAGAGTTCTGTTTTTGTCGTTAAATTTTGTGAAACTACGAAGATTGCTTATATAAGGTATAAAATACGTCAAGTATGTGTATTCGGCGGAATAGCTCAGTAGGCTAAAGCGTTTTTACTTCAGGACTCTGGCAGGACTCCAGGGGTCACTGGTTCGAAACCTGCTCCGGGCAATGTTCTTTTCCTTTTTTTAATTTTATTCTTGATCTTTTACTGGAGCTTTTACGATCCAATGTTTACATTTATCAATATAAAGCATTTAATGAATAAGTTAAAAAATGCCAAAATCTGTGAAAAGGCCCCTTTAGTGACGAAAATGCACTGACTTTAAAGAAGGGGTCATGCGTGTATAAGACTTTTAAAGAAATATGTAAACAAATTAAAAATCTTTTAGTAGTTTATCTAGTTTACTACGTTTTTGTTTATTTCAAATATGTTTACATTAAGTGCGTATGTTGATTTCAGACGTACTATTCTCGCAAATCTCTATTTGCGGTTCATCACACGTATTTCTCTAGTGATATTGTTTTGCCTAATGGTAAACCCATTAAGTTTAAGAGATACTGTTCATATTGACTGAACAAATTGTGAAACCTGATAAGAGTAGTCTCGATAAAAGGATTGGTACCGGATGTCTGACATATTTCTCCCCAACGGCCAAATCCATGCAGCAATTTAGATGTATTGTTCAGTGTTGATGACAGATGTTATTCTTTAGTCTGGCAAATATTCTTCGGAGTTATGCAACAACCAAAAGCTACATCAACACTTTATTGAAAAAAGGACTCTGGTGCCCAGATGTGTCGAATACCCCTAACTAATAGAACTGCATATTGGTGCGGCCTAGGGGGACAAGGAGGATCTCACTGTGATTTAGACACTGAATGTTTCTCCAGATCATGCATCTGGGCGTTAAGCTCAGAAAAGGAATAGGGTTTCCAGTTACCAAAATGGTTGAGGTTGTTCAGAATAGATTTGTCAAATTAAAAAAATAGGGTTATAAATAGGCACAAGAACGAGAAAACTTGGCATCAGCAGATAAACTGCCAATGGTGCAAAATAGGAAATAAGCACTATAAATATGACCGTCACAGGCGATCCAGCAAATATGTTTAGGTAAAAGCAAAACATTTAATATTCCTAACAAATGTCGACTTTTTCATAAATGTGTCACATTGAATCGGTCAAAATCAGCTATCCGTTAAGAAGTGTACCAGATGCGCTGTGGCGATGTTATTGGCTCCTTCTGTCAACATGAAATATAATTCTCACAAAGAGAAGATGATTTCCTTTCGTATATTCGTAAATATTATTATTTTCTAGCACAACTATTGTAAATCCCATACCTTTCATGTGTAACAACTTATCCAAGTTCGCATGTTTTAAATACATCTATACATCACAAACATCTATATAAAATGTTAAAATAAAGAAATAGTCCCTTTAATTCACAATACAAAAAGTTATTAAGGTAATGAATAAAACAAAAACCTCAAGATCAAGCCACTTTCATACTCATTGAAAGGAACAATATTTATACGGAACATAAATTTGTAATAATTTCCTTATCGCTTTTAAATATATTGTCCCCTGACTATCCTTTGAATTGTGCACTTGGCAATTGACAGTGAACTCATTAACACATGTCAGACAGTAGTTTTCCTGTTCGTCTTGGAGATGATTCAGTATGTACAATGTTATTTCTTTTAACTTTCTTTCTTTAAGTTTAACATAGTTATTTGTGCATCAATCACCGCAGTTGATTATACCATTGTAACAAAAAGAAGAATATACAATTCATAAAAAAATCAGAATGTTGTATATGCTTCTCTATGAGTTCCTTCTGGCCATTAAAACAAAAATAAGTAAAAGTGATTTTAACGGAACAACTTTGGTAAATATAAATCATAAGTAAGAGTTCAGAGGAGTTGGTGTCATAATATCAATGAAATAAGCGTTTTATAAATTTGCAAATGATTGTGTTTTGAGTCCAAATTTCATTCACATACAATCCACAGATTTATCTTAACAATGTCACTAATCTATGAAGATTAGTTCAAACGACACGCAGGATGTGAAACAATATGTGAAACTAAATGGTATTTAACAAATTTAACGTTAACGTTTATTGTAATTATGCAATTAATTCATCATGTTTTCGTGCCTAAGGTTGAAATACATTAAGCAGAAATACACACTGTTCCGATTTTTTATGTAACACCCTCTTATTACTTCTTCTGAAGGCAACTTAATTATCGTGGTTTACCTTATACATTTTGTATTTCTGTGTCTGTTTGCTATCGAGGTAAGGATGAAGGCTCTAACACGTTTAATAAAATATCATTTAATAAATAAAATCATCGCAGAGTCTGTACGATTTTACGTTGTTGTTGGACCAAGAAAATACACAACGACCCTTATCTCGAATCGTCTACTTGCAGCACGACCCCAAAGAGGTTGACAGCATCGAAGGGCATTGATCAAGGACTCGGGACTCTTGCATTATATTATGACCGCTGTCTACACATTCTATGAGTCATATTTGCTTGGCCTATCGTAGGCATATCGACGTCAATGGCTTGTAGTCACGCCTTGGCCTATCGGTAGGCATATCAACGTCAATGGCTTGTAGTCACGCCTTGGTCTATCGGTAGGCATATCAACGTCAATTGCTTGTAGTCACGCCGATAGGTAGGCATATCAACGTCAATGGCTTGTAGTCACGCCTTGGCCTATTGGTAGGCATATCAACGTCAATTGCTTGTAGTCACGCCGATAACGATCTTCTTAATCCTCAAGTTAAAAGAAATCGTCCAAAGCAAACGCCTGAAAACACTATAGTGTTCACATTTATTGCCAAATCTCTATGCAATTTTAGCATTACGTTTGAAATTGGGTCATTTGGGGTCAAAAACATGGTCACTAAATCAAAATAAAGGAAAAAAATCTTGCAAACACTTAAGATGCCACATGTATTACCAAAATATCATGTTTACGAAAAACATGCAAGAATGTGAGCAGTGAATATGGATCGGAGGACACTGACGAAAATTTCAAGAGAAATCCTGATGTAATTAATTAGTGTGTCATAAATGTAACCAACATATTATTTATTACTAAAAAATGAATAATTATGAAAAGAGTTAATATTGATTGTTTACTTTAATCTGCCATACTGAAAGTATCTTCATTTTCAGACTGAGTTACCAAAAATATTTGGAATCGATCTTGTGTTCAAGGATTTTCGTTCTTTAAGGTGTTTAAATGTAATTGCAAGGGACATGATTATTCTGTATTTTAATGTATTTGTTTTTGTTTACATAAATGTGACAGTTTTTCGAATTTGGTTCATGAAGACGAGCCCGGTTTGGTAGGGCAGGCAGGAGACAGGCCGGTATACATGACATCGTATATACGGACCATACGGAACATGGACCATACTCCCAGACAATACGGCCCAGATTAGCGGACCATACGGGCCAGGTCGGCGGACCATACGGCCCAGATTATCGGACCATACGAACCACATGTTTCTTTACGTCATGTATATTATTATAAAACACGAATATAATACAATACTGTGCTACTATTGTACTATGAATGTGTTTAAAATAAATAAAACGGGAAATGAAACGTTTGTGTCATATTTTTGCAATAGTTATTATTACTCCCAGATTTTAAATTCATTTTAATGTTGTCATGAACTATTCATTTAAGCAGTACGCATCACGAAAACCTGCACTTTAATGGACAGAATATATTTTAATGAAGTTGTAAATTAATATTTATTAAATTTAACATGCCGCGTGGTGAAAACGGTAATAAAAAATTATAACATAATTATTAACTTTAATACATGTCGCGAGGTGAAAACGGTAATAAACATTTATAACATAATTATTAAATTTAATACATGCCGCGTGATGAAATATATTATTATTGCAATAGGGTATGACACTCGAATAAGTGACTCGTACGTTTGTATATTGGATACGCCCTATTTATGACACCTACTGATTGATCTTATCTATTACAGAACAGAACAGAACAGAACAGATAGTTTATTTGCGACTAAAGCATATACAGCTCATCGTCAAAAACAATAAATCAATCATAAATACATATACATACACATGCGTCAAACTAACAACAAATGTTTATGCATTTTTACACATAGATGATTTTTGTGAGAATGCAATATGAAAGAGAAGGCTCTTAATTGTTAAACAAAGTTAAGTAAATGATTATGATCCGTTAGTGATTGAGAAAAATAAAATATAGACATTATGCAGTTATAAATTATTTACAAAATCACAATTTTGGGGAAAAAACTATTCTCTCATAAGAATATAAATTTTCGGCTCTTAGTTTAAATGCTTTTATACAAAAATTAGCTAGACATATCAATACAGATTTTCTAGTCTAATTCAACAATTACAGTTATTGATAATATACCCTTATGGATTAACACGTCTGTAAGCACCAATTAAAGGTAAAGTGTGATAATCGTTATAATTGTAGACAACAATGGCTTATGTTTGCACATCCGGTGTGCTATTTATAACATAAATATTGATTGATGTTGATATTTACACTAATGCTAATAGAGTGAGCACGTCTTTAATTACTAATTAAAGGTAAAGTGTGACAATCATTATTATTGAAGACAATATAAATATCAAGTATGGACATGGTCTTACCATATTCGAAAAAAAATGCCCACGCCTCCATGTTTGATTTGCTTAAGGAGAATTTACTCCAACTCAAGAGCGGTCACTTGTGACAAGTGCCAACGCTGGCATCATATCCGATGTGGAAACACCGGGATATCGGAGGAGGTATATGACGAAGCGGTTCGAAATCAGGATGAACTGCGTTTCGGTTGTTTGAGGTGTCGTCACTACGATACCTCTGATGATGACATGGATTTAGATGAAGTCGTCCACGTACTGCGGGTGCCTGATGCACCGACGGGCATTGAAGCAACACAGGCTGCTCTGTTGTTGCACGGAGAGTCAGAAAGCGGGGATAATATGGACGCGGTGGGAGCAGATCAATCAACGTCAATGTTTGACGTTAGTCGCCCTGAGCGTTCCATGGAATCGGAAGAAGATGAGACGTAAGTTGGCCGATTCAAAATGCATAACATTAATAACATAACATTATTCCTATGTTTTAAATCATATTATAGCAATACATTATAATCTATCACTATAGTCATATATTATATATAATATACATATATCACTTACTCATTTGTTAATTAAATAAATTAATTGGGTGGACAAATTAAAAAGTTATCATAAACATAATATACAATAATAGATCAAACAAATACAAATATTTGCTGTTCTATACAAATAATAATAACATTCCTTTGTTTTATTTCTTATTATAACAACAATTAGAATTGTTCTACTTTACACTTAAGTTCTATATAACAACAAAAGCATTTATTCCGCAATAAAGCTTATACAAACCCGCATTATATATGCATTATTCAATTTATAGTATATATCGCATACTTATTTGATTAAATTAATTTAGTATTATTCATATTAATTAATGTAAAGTAATCAACAATGATTTCTTTCAGTGACCTCAACGATGAAACCGTCCACGATGTCGAACTAGATGGTACACCTACGTACACTGTGGTGGATGGTGGTTCCAAGAAAGGTTCGCGGAAGCTAGTATCCAGTGAAGGCTATGCGTTTGTGTTGAAGAGAACCCTGGTCTCTGGTGTGACGGAGTGGCGATGTCCGAGGAAAGGGAACTGGTTGTCCGGCGGTCATCAAGCAAACTGAGGATGCCTTTGTGAAAGGATCACGGGGACACAGTCACCCAGCAAATCCCGGCCTTCTCACTGCTGTTCAGAACGCGACAGAGGTAATTATATTTAATTTATCTGTCATAAAATTTCCTAACATTTTTATTTGATTAGCCCAACGTCGAAAGTATACAGGACTTTAAACTAATCGAACTCTTTATTATCACGTGTTTCGCTTTTAATTACAGAATTAAATAAAATGTTCAATCATTTTTAATAGTTGCTAGTACGTGTTTTGCTTTCAATTACAAATCAAAGCGGCAGCTCGAGGTGACATGTTCGAGAGTGCATCTGTCATTGTCCGTCGTGTGTTGGAGGAATTAAACGACCCAAACCTACCACCGGTGCTCGAAACAGTGAGAAGAATCTGTGTAAACTCGCCAACAGGTGTCGCAAGAACATGCGACCAACAGACCCAGTATCGACAGAATATGAGGTAAGATAGATCCCATTCGTTCTGTGCATAATAGTTTAGTTAAAACCTATATATTTTAGCTCGATTGCATCGAACGCCGTAGGCTTATATACACGCTTTCGAGTCCTATACATCGCGGATTTAAGTGGCAACTTAAAAACAAATAGATGACGTTCAATATATCACTTATTCCATATTTTGTTGATTTTTTTAAAGATGTTAAAGGGTAATGTACAATAGTCTATCAAAAATTTCTTTTTCAGCTCGATGAGCAGTACCTGAGCGATGCGCTCAACGATCCCTTCTACAGGGAACGGTCACGGTAACGGACCGAAAGCACGTGATTCTGGCGACGGACACGCAGTTGGAGCTGCTGGCGAAAGCTAAAACCTGGTACTTGGACGGAACCTTCAAAGTCGTCAAGGCGCCGATAACGCAGCTGTTCTCAATACATGCCTTCGTGAAGTATGAAGGTGTAGTGAAACAGTTGCCACTGTGCTTCAATCTCATGACTGGGAGACAACAAAGGGATTATAAAAAGGTAAATATTTTATCACGTATTTGATAACTAATGCTATTTTCAGTATGGTTTATTTTCAGTTATTTTCAGTTATTATTGATATTATTATAACCATCTTTTCAGGTGTAGCAGAAAGTAAACTCGCGTCACATATTTGATAACTAATGCTATGTTCAGTATGGTTTATTTTCAGTTAGTATTGTTTGTTTATTAATCTTTTCAGGTGTTGCAGAAAGTGAACACTCTTCTCAGTGAACTTTGTTCTTATACATTGCGAGTATAGATCTCGAAATTGTTATGAATATAGTTTATATATATATATATATATATATATATATATATATATATATTTGTTTTATCTGTTTGTATTTTGTTTGATTGTATGTATGTAATAAACCTTTGTTCTTGTACATTTGTTTGCTCACATCTCACAAAATTGCTATAAATGTTGTTGTTTTTTGTTTTACATATATATGTATTTGTTTAGAAGTATTCTATACATGTGTGTCTGAAATTGATGTGTATTTATGATGTCCAGGGCCGTACCCAGGATTTTTTTACTGGGGGGGGGGGCCCAACCGGGGAGGGTTTGGGAGGGGTCCCCCCTCCCTATATATGTACTTTTTTTAATTTGGCACTTTGCAAGGTGAATTTTAATGCTTATAAAAAACGTATTTTGTGATATGAATTAATGGAATATAACAAGTAAATCAGCACATTTCGGAAGTTTTAAGCTTTAAACATTGGTGTGAATCCACAAAAATATTAAAAGCTTTAGATTTCCGAAACTTACAGGTTTAAACTGACGATTATCCACATCAACTCTCGTATTGCTTCCACCATTTTTTTCACAAATCAATAACGTCACAGGTTTTTTTAATCTGATTTTTTGGGAAAGACCTTGTCATTTTTGAGGAAAAAAAGAAACGCCTAATTTTTGGGGGAATTAATGAAAGTCTTAAATAATCAATTTAACATATTTTACTATTTTCAAACAAATTCAAGGAAAGATATTATTTAATTATACAATATTTTTCTACACTGGATCAGGTTAACTTATATAATGAGATCGATTTGCTGTTTCAATCTTCATTTTTTTATCAATGAGCCATCAATAGGTTGATATTACTCAATTCTCGGTACTCAATTATTTTAAATACTGAATTCTGCCAAATTCTTATCTGTTGCTCGGCAAATTTATGAATCTGTTTTTCTTTTAAACAAACATGTTAACTATCTCATCATATTCTTTTTCAGTAATTTCCTTTCAAAAATTATAAATACTCAGTTTCAAATATTCAGTGTTTTTGTTCCGGTTCAAATTCAGGACTCTATTCTCAATGCAAAAAGTATATATTGGGACCTTAAAATTGCCAATAAAAGGTTTAAAAAAAAACAACAACAATTAAACTTTAAGAAGGGAAAAATACGTCTAGGGCCTTCTCAAAGGAGGAAAAAAACTTGCGACGGCAATTATCAGACCATATTCTACGAACTCCTGTAGCAGTTGCTTCCATTCGCTGCACGTATCAAAATACATATTACATCGATAGATGAAGCATTCATGATCACAATAGGGGACTGATCGGGGATGTGTGTACAAGGCGATAAAAAAAACATTGCCTAGAGGCTTATCTCGATTGGCGAGCGTTAATCCCCTTGTTTATCAGGGACAATAAAACATAGCTGCTCTTTTGTTTTGAGGGAAAGTGTACTGTGGGCCCTTGCACGAGAGAAAAAATTGCAGTCGGCCGATTATTAAAAAAATCATAGTTCGACAGCCAGCTGGGGGGGCCCGGGCCCCTGGGCCCATGGCCTGGGTACGGGCCTGATGTCGATATTATAACAAACAATAAAGGAATTTACAAACGTATCCATATTTGTGTCCTTACATGCTTAATCATGAAATTCTTCAATTTTAATATTTTCTTAAATTTATTCAATCAATATTGAAGGAACACGAAAGAAATATTAATTAAGACATGGCCCGTATGCTTCCCAAATCTGGGACGTATGGTCCGCAAATCTGGGCCGTATAGTCCGATAATCCTTACACGATGAAATCATATAAAACATGCTTTAATGAACATGAAATACTACAATTTTAATATTTTCTTAAATTTGTTCATGCAAAATTGAAGGAACACGAGATAAATATTAATTAAGACATGGTCCGTAGGCTTCGCAAATCTGGGCCGTATGGTCCGCAAATCTGGGCCGTATAGTCCGATAATCTGGGCCATATGGTCCCTAATCCCATGACATTGGGCGACATACGTAAGGTCGTTCATACATTTGCAAGGCCAACTGTCAAAAGTTTTGAATATCACCGTCCGAAATATCGTGCCACAGTAAAAATGACAATGTTAACAAAATTAATATGTAAACAAGTAATATTTGTTCACTTTGTCATTTGGCTGGACAGTCACTAATGGTGTTGCTATATCGCACGATAAATATGGTGTTTCTATCGCACGATGGTCTAATATGTCTAAGACGGATATACCTTGCATGCTAATACCTCATTTTACGTAGCACTCATCTACGGGAAATATGCAGGTTACCTTGCATGCTAATACCTCATTTTACATAGCACTTATCTATGTGAAATTCGCAAGTTACCTTGCATGCTAATACCTCATTTTACATAGCACTCATCTACGGGAAATATGCAGGTTACCTTGCATGCTAATACTTCATTTTACATAGCACTCATCTACGGGAAATATGCAGGTTACCTTGCATGCTAATACCTCATTTTACATAGCACTCATCTACGGGAAATACGCAGGTTACCTTGCATGTTAATACCTCATTTTACATAGCACTCATATACGGGAAATATGCAGGTTACCTTGCATGCTAATACCTCATTTTACATACCTTGCATGCTAATACCTCATTTTACATAGCACTCATCTACGGGAAATATGCAGGTTACCTTGCATGCTAATACCTCATTTTACATACCTTGCATGCTAATACCTCATTTTACATAGCACTCATCTATGAGAAATATGCAGGTTTCGTGTAAAATTGCCTGCCTTTCACAGCCATGACACCATTTCCTATATAGCATTACATCAGAGCTAACAGGTGCAAAGTATTGCAACACTATTTTGTTTAAGTATTTTTGTTTGTTCAAAGATTAGTAACTTCGAAAATATGATGACTGGATTTCTTTGATTGGATAGCATGAACACGGGTAATGAAAACAACATACTGTTTACTTGTGAAAGCAATTTATTTGTTCTTATCGAAGGAAAAATCATTCAATGATACATGTTACCATTTTAACGATTAACATATACTGTATGAATTGCATTGGTCATATATTGTGAAGATACAGATTTTCCATGGCAAAAACATCTTCTGTACCTTCTATATACAGTATCATGGAACTTGACACGTCGACAATTATTTGAAAGAGTTTAGTATTATACCGCAACATGCTGTAAATTCAACATGCATAAACATTAATTCATGGAAATGACAAAGACACAATATTGTAATTGTATACACATTAAATGTGAGAAACGCAACTAAGTTCTTTTTAAATTAAGAAATTCTTACAAATAAATTATCAGCTGTATTCAAGTCAATTTAGACGTTTGTTTTAAACATTTTGAAAACTATCGATAAATCTTACAATATACGTGAATGTATCAAAAGTTTTAAAGAGAACTTTGCATTGCCTACACAAGATTACTTAAAATTTGAAAATACGTTGGTCAAAAATATCAAACCAGGTTAAATCACCTTTCGCGAGTGTACAATTTTACAAAACAATAAAATTTTAACATACGCTGAGGGCATAACATTAACCTGGACTCTGACAACCTGCAAACCAATGTGGAGAGAATGATTTTGTGATACCATATTCTGTATTTACATAATTACACACACTATTTACAAACACACTCTTTAACATGACACTTAAATGGGGCACACTTGTCAGTAATATCACTATGAGAGAGCAGGCATGTATTTATGTATGTGCATTATAAAGAAGCCGCACTCTGGGAGAACCAGGCTTAATGCATGTGCTTACAATGTTGTTCAAGATAAGCCTGTGCAGTCAAGTGCTTATAATGTTGTTCCAGATTAGCCTGTGCAGTCCGCTGGAACACCTTAGGAAAGACATTTTTAACCCTCATAGAATTCTTCCTTTCAAAAAAGTTCCTTGTAAACAAAAATCCAGTCTAGGTGGACAGTGTTTCCACTGAGTAGCCTACGCAGACTGCACAAGTTTATCTGGGACAACACTTTATGCACATGCACTAAGCATGATATTCTCAAAGCGCCACTCATATGAGCATGTATGTGAAGTTTTGCAACATCTCTTTTAATGTAGGAATGCTGCTGATGGGTAACTAACATGTCTACAAGTGAAAAATGAATATTTATTTACATACTCTTATAGATTATTTTTGTTTGTATAATCATATGTTTCCGCATACATTCATTTAGAAAATGTGGGTATGTTATACCTTACGATTCACACTGAAAATATCAACATAAAGCTTGTTAATATTTAAATTCACATTCAAAATGTTTTAACATTGTAACATGATATAAAATTTATGAAATTTGATTCACAACAGAAAAAAACCCACTAATGCAACATAATTATACTAGATTTAATTAGAACTGCATATATTAGTAAACATGTTATGTTATTATATACATTTGCAATCTACTATTAAGCACTTAAAACTACATTTCCAACAACCATGTGAACAATGCTAAAGTGTATAAGAAAATATGTATAAAATAATCACCTATACTATAATTATACATAAATCTTTTACAAGTATATTATCAAGAAACTAAAATTCTAAATTAAAAACCTAATCTAAAACATTGCGATATAATGAGAAGTTATTGTTACAAAAAAGTTGTAAGCAACAGAAAAGCATGTCTAACTTAATTAATACACACAGCATGCCTGAACAATATAGCATAAAAACTGTAAAAATAGAAAAAAAATAAGCAAATGTAATGATGACAAAGATTTATCTTTTTAATATGTATATTAATAATTGATTTATGAAAACTGTACCTTTTTAGTTTTTTAGATCCATTAACATTACATGGAATCTTACTGTTCACTTTTCCATTCCACTTGATACTTGGTTTAAATAACGACTTCCTTTTAAAATTGAAGTAACAAAACTAGCCTGTTCTAAAGGAATGTATGTAAGCTCACACTTTTAGCAAACAATCATTTTCCATACCAAATATTACAGGCAACCACAGTTGTTTTTCATGATTTAATCCTTTATCAAACACATTGGCTAAAATGGATCATTCTTATCACAATTTTTGCACTAAATAATTATAGATGGCCAAATTAACATTAGACAAATGCTAGACTCTCTCGATAATTTGAACTTGTAAAATATGGTTCTTTAAAAAAGAAATCACAACAGCCAAAAGGCATACAACCACATTAATAAATAAATAGTTTACAAATCTTAATTTTAGTTATTCTTTAATTTGAAATGAAGGTTATATGAATGGTTCTGTATCTACAAGTGAAACATGTCAACTAATAAGAGTACATAGAAGAAAAACCCATGCAAATGTATATGGGGATTAATGTTGCTTAATTTCTGGATATGAACCGAGCTCGGTGAAAAGGCTGTTGAAGGCATGTGCACATAGTGTCATCCCAGATGAGCCTGTGCAGTCTGCACAGGCTTATCAGGTACGACACTTTCTGCCTATACTGGATTTAAACCAAAAATATCATAAAAGTAGAATTGTCCCTGATTAGCCTGTGTGGACTGCACAGGCTAATCTGGGAGTGTGCACATGCATTAAATGACCTTTTCACAGAGCACAGCCCATATTCATATTTATGAAAAAATACAGCAATATACATAGCATTCAGTTGAACAAATAAAACCTTGGGAAACATGATATGTTTTACAAACAACTAAACATGACGATAAAAGCAAAGAAAGTACAATATGTTTATCTAACAGTAAATGTTAAAGCTTACATGAGCACTTTAAAAGTGATTAATATGAATACAATGATGACAAGTAGGTCAATGGTAATGATTATCTTGGTGAAAAACACTTAAGAAACAGGCCAGGATTTAATGGTGATGATAATTATGGTGACATTTGCGAAAAGAATATAAGGTGAATGAATTTAAAGAAAAGTGACATCAAAAAACGAAAGGACTAATGTTAGTTTTAATGGAAAAAATCACTACCAAATTGCAAAAATACCAAAAAAATCAACCATTATTATAGCATGATAAGGAATGAAATAATTATTGCCTATTAAAAAAAAAATATTGCCACAGTTAACATATCACATTACAGATTTATGTAGTATGGGTATATGTATATACAATGTCCAATCTTCCATATATACGCAGGTATTGATACATACAGGTATGTACAATGGACCTCCCCTCACATATGTCAAGAAGTCAACAGGTTACATATCACACATATGAGTTAGTCTCTAGGAAAATTGGGCTAAATGCATATGAGTAAAGTATTTATCAGATCGTCCTGTGCAGTCAGCACAGGCTAATCAGGAATGGAACTTTCCACCAAGCCTGGATCTTTGTTTAGAAAACACTTACTTTAAAAGAAAAACTCAATAAAAGTGGCAAGTGTCATCCCTGATAAGCCTGTGCAGTTAGCCTGTGCAAACTGCACAGTCTAATCTGGGATAGTACTTTGAGCATTCAAAGAAAGCCTGGTTTTTCCCAGAGACATGTTCATATATACGTCAGCTCACAACCCCCGAAGCAAATTAAACAACCAAAAGTACTTGTATAGGCAAACCATTGATAAAACAAAAGTGCATAATAAACAATATATTACTGGATTATTTATAACAATTCAGTAATCTTCATTTATAGTTTACATAAATCTTACGTTTTGTGTTCCCTATAAAGACTTATAAAACAGCAAACTATGGATCATACTCTTAGTTCACAATATTAAAATAATGAGCTAAAAAAGCAAATAAGTTACATGTAAACATGTGTAAAGAGTACAAATAAACATAAGTGAATATCATTTTTTATGAAATTCCTAAAAGACCATTGTAACCTGGTCATTGCACAGTACATAAAATTATGCCAATGTGAACCAATGAAAACGATGATACGATCTATTGTATATGCTGGTTTAATTTATAAATAATATAAAATGGTAAATAAAATAATTAATCAGTTGTAATTGAAGCAACATTATTACTGTAAGTATTAGTAAAATTAATATATAATCAGCGATAAATGCATGTTTGCTGCACATCTTTGAAATGAGCTTTCTTTATCAAACTTTAAGAAATGTACAATAGGAAGTTTATTTAGACATAAAGGACTCGACATTACCTCATTGTAACAATACACAGATTTAACACATTAAAAGCTTGCACTTCCATAATCCATCCATAAAATTTTGTGATATTTTATATCATATATATGAAAAGTAAATAATTTATTTTTACATAGAATTTAAATAATTGATTGTATGTTAATTTCCACTACAGTTCCATGTTTAAGGGTCACATCTAAATACAAAAGCTAAATGATCTTGTTCGATACACGGGTACTAGTTTAAACCATCAAATCATTTAGCTATTTTAAATTAATGACAGTAGTTTGAGATGAGTGGACCTCTTGTTAAAGTGTGATACATTAACCTCATATTTCGCACGTGAATAACAGGTTTTATTATGATCGACCAGTGGTTAGTCCAGCATATAGTGCTACTCTGTTTTAATCTTTTCCCCTAAAAGTAGCAAAGTAAAAATGGTAAAATTCTAGTAGGAAAGGCCTTTTATAAAATATAAATTTCTGATGGACTACAAATATGAAAAAAAAACACGTATCTTAGTCGTAAAGGGTTAAGTAATATTCTCCTGAGATTTGACCCCGGAAGTTCAACTTTGATGAGTAAAGCAAGTAGTAGAATCAAATATTGTGCTTTTTGTGATTTTTTTCTTGTGAGGAGTAAAAAAAACACGCGGAAAATAAAATAAAATGCGATACACATTTACAAACTCATATCAACTCTGTCATCAACGAACCAAACCAAACAAAAAAGTTTTTTAGCAAGTACATTCGATTAACCATATTACGATGTTCACAACTTTGAACACCGACATTTTGAAGACGGAAAATATAAACCAACCAAGTATAGGTTGATCATGTATCCTATCTTATTTGGACCACTGAATACCCTTTAGTGATATTGCAACCAGAGATCGAAACCGTTCAATTAATAAGTAATCACACTACACTAGATCACTGCATCCTACATTATAGCTTAATTTGAGCTATCATGTACCTTTTTACCTCAATAGTATACACAAACACAAGCCTTTTTCACAGTCTGCATCCTCCCTGCCACAACTCATAGGCCGCCTCTATTTGAAAGACAATGAATTAATACATGTAACATATCGTCTGATTGCATCAATCAAACTAAGCAGAAGACTGTTAGGGCAGCTAGGGATTATCTTAATCCGGTTTGTTCAGACTTATTAATTTATATGGCTGTAGCATTAATAAAGATGGACACGTAGCAGTTGAATGGCCAAATAAAACCTGAACAGCAATTTAAAGAAAGTCATATACAAGTATGATATCATATCAATTATGTCATCAACGAATCAAAACCAACAAGAAAGTTCTTTAGCAAGCACATTTGATTCACCACTTTACGATGTTCACAACTTTGAATGCCGGCATGTTGAAGACGGAAAATATAAACCAACCAAGTATAGGTTGATCATGTATCCTATCATATTTGGAACACTGAATACCCTAAAATGATATTGCAACGATATATCGAAACCGTTCTAATAATAAGCAATTGCTCTACACTAGATCACTGCATCCTACATTATAGCTTAATTGGAGCTATCATGTACCTTCTTACCTCATTAGTATCCACGAATTCACTGCCTTTTCCACAGTCTGCATCCTCCATGCCACAACTCTATTGCAATGAAAATGAATTAATACATGTAACATTAAGTATGTTTTTATCAATCAAACTAAGCGGGAGATTGTTAGAGAAGCAAGTGATATTTTTTGTTATGCCGTTTGTTCAGACTGATCAATTTAGATGGGCTCGTAGCAATAATTAAGATGGGCCCGGAGCATTTTGTGAATCAATACGAATGATAATTTACCATCAACAATTATAATTAAAGAGAATAAAGCGAGCACTAACCGTTCAATTAATAAGTAATTACACTTCACTTGATCACTGAATCCTACATAATAACTTAATTGGAGCTTTCATGTCCCTTACCTCAATATAATCTGACCCGTTCTCCATGACTTCACTCCCGTTCCCAAAGTCTGTCTCATCTATGCCACTGGTCAAAGGCCGCGCCTATTGCAAGTAATGTACATAAATTGGTGTAACATATAGTCTGTTTTCATCAATCAAACTAAGCAGAAGACGGTTAGGCCAGCAAGGTATTATTTTAATCCGGTTTGTTTCAGACTAATTAATTTAGAAGGGCCCGTAGCATTTTCTTAATTCATATGAATGAAAGTTACAATAAACAATAATAAGTAAAGAGAATAAAGCGAACATTAACCACTTAATAATGGTGTATTGACTATTTAATGTTATTTTTGTTACAAATCCATAATTGACTCATAATAATATGAATTTGGTTTGTTTGTTTGTGTGTTTTTTAGATTGTTTGCAGATTTCAATAACATTTCACTTCAGTTATACCATAACTATTCTGACTGTTCCTGGGTTAGCTGGGTTCACCAGTCATTTGTGCACATATCAGTAACTGACAACTGCCTAATAAGGATGAATGACCAAAAATAATAACATGAAAAATCTCTACACTTATAAAATAACATCTGCGATACTCTGATTTATAGGCCAGCGCATACACCAACTGCGTTAGACGGCCAGATTATAAGATATCACTGATGACAAGATCAATCTTTTGTGTTAAGATCACTCAGTCTGGGATATATTATAAAAAGTAGACTTTTATGCCTATAAGATTGAATGAAAAAGGAGATGATTAATATTCTTTGATGCCCTTTAGACATTGTCAGACTTTGTTACCAGAAAAATTATTTTACAACGCAACAAAATCAGCATAATAGCTCATAAAACTACGTAATGCTTCCGACGCTGCCCGAAGCCAATCTCACTAGGCTCATGATAGTTCAAATATGTCGCGGGAAATTCACATGGAATATTTGGTCCACAAAAAATAAAAACGAGCAGTTTGTATTTCGTTAAATCTATGTTTCCATACAAAATCTAGCGTTGAAACTTTAGCTGGTGCTATAAGTAACACTGATATTATATAGGTTAACTTTATTTTACGAAATAGTTTACGAAATACATGTTGATGTTGAGTGTCTATGGAGCAGCGCTTCCGTTAGTGGACGTCCGGGCGTAAATTACGCCCGAAAACAGCAGTCGTACGTCCATTATGCAAATGGTGGAAGTCCCTTGGACGTCCGATAATCCACATGTACGCTGTTTGCGAATACACAACACGCACAATGTCAACAGTAAATCGGGTTATTTAGACGGTTAACTCCGCCCAAACACCTATAGGTCTTTGCTCCGCCTAAGAGCTACAGTTTTCAATGAATTTCTCAGCGAGTGGTCAATATTGATTTTCCAGCTGTCAATCACATGCTTCTTGGTAAGCGTATCAGCCAATCAGCGCTTAGGCAGCAGAATACATGCTGACCCCACGTGAAGCTGTATACAATAATATTAGCGACCTTTGCGCTACGAAGTTTTTATTGAGCAATCAAAGTTAATTAGGTCAACGCTTTCCTCGAGGAAGGATGGCGTGACGTTGTACATGAAGTCTAATTTTTGCATGATTTTCATGTGTGCACGAAAAACACGGGAAATGTTTATTTGTTGCTAGAATGTTCTTAACTTTCCGTGAATAATAAAATCTGGAAATGATTTCGGATTACACGTTTGATTTATAAGCATTTGAATATACTTAAATTGAATAACGTTAATTGTACACCGATTGTCATAACGCATAATGCAACAAGTAGTTAAATAACGTGTTTTGAAATTGCCTAACTAAGCATATTGGTCTACATGCATGAATGACCTGACAAGTTATATTGCGATTCGGAATTAAGTGTACTCGGTATAATTAAAAGAAAGACGCTTTTTTTACACTCCAAAATTCGCTTTCACTTACGCAAACTTTTCTGAAAGGAGGTACATAATACATTTTAGTTAAGTCGTTGATTTGTTGTAATCACTAAATATGAACGTGCTCTATGCTCTCAAATCACGTCACGTGATTAACGCATGTTCAATGGGAATTCCCCCATCCCACAATTCAATTTGTATATGCCAAAATGGCGGACGTTGCAGACGTCAATATTGGTCGTATTTTGGTTTTCAAAATATAAATCGTAATAATACTGGATTATCGGGTAATGGATAGAGTTGGAACCTGTACGTATGTTAAAATTCTAAAATAAAAGTGGGACTTCAAAATTTATGTTTGGGACGTCCAAAATTTTAGGCTTGGAAGTCAGGACTTCCAACTTTTAAAAGCTAACGGAAGCGCTGATGGAGCTTTAAAAATAATAAGCGGGCCAAAATTGCCATTTGGACTTGAGTCACTAAATTGAGTTTAAAGAATCTTATCAGTATGTAACAACTGAAAGGTCTGGTTCGAGACATTAAATCACCGAAGAACAGAGATAATGAAAATGTCGAAAATAACCAAAAATCTTTTAAATTATTTGAATATAGTAGTCCTATTTACATAAGCAACATTTCTTTGATATTATTATACAATCTTTGGTTTATAACAAAAAAGTGGTCAAAGGTTCTAAATTTTGTTCATCCACATATTCTCATACGTATGGCAAACTTGTTCTCAAGCGAAAAATTAAATAATTGATAATAGACAATTTTTTTTGAGGACAGTATGCCAATCCTTTTGAATACTCAATTATCAGGTAAGCTTTAAATGTCAAAAGAAAGAAAAGGACAATTAGAAAAAGTGAGCAAAACTTGGATTTTAGTCAAGTTAGGAGGGATTTAATATAAGAGATGTTATACAATCTCACCTAATGTATTTAAATAATATCCTATAAAATAATATGCAATAATATATATACGAAACGGTGAAGCACTCATAGTAGAAGTGACAAAACTCACATCAACTAATTCTTTGGTATATATTGTGCAAGTTATGTTTCGGATCCCCAAATGTGAAAGAACTGTATTCGAAATATATCTTCAATCCAGATCAACATAAACATGTGTTAATTTTTATATTTCCCATTTCAATTTTATACAAACTTTGCATGCATTTTCTTATTTAAACATCATATAAGTAAAATTGCTAGTATATATTTCACGGCCTTAAAAAGTAAAAATCTTTAGGTACTAGGATAAACCTAACACTTTTGAAAATAATTAAGTCAACCTGAATTAAGCAAACATTTACAGATTATGTATACAGTTAAATCTTAAAACTATAACGGCTGTGAACAATCATACGAATAGAAATGTGGGAGGACTTATATATACGTCGTTATGAAAATCAAACAGCATTAAGAGAGCACAGAGCTTTGCAGGTCATGCTTGTTAGCTACTTTACAATATGAATAAATTCCAAACAAAAATGAAATAGGAATGTACCAAAAACATCATTCATTTATTCATTGTCAATAAAAGTTACTTTCGTGAGAACTATCACGTGTCGTTCCAGATTTGTCTGCGCAGTCCGAAAAGGGACAATATTTTCTGCCTATACTTGATTTCCGCTAAGAAGATACTTCATGTAATCGAAAAATTACAAAAGTGGAAATCGGACTGCAAACTCTTTTCTGAGACACACTTCGGGAATATGCATGAAGCCACATTTTCGTAAATGAAGGAATATTAGTTACAGTGATAGTAACTGATGATGTATATCCCATACACCATCAGTACTAACTGTGTAACGATTATATCTCAACCGACTACTCGATTACTTAGGATGTATGGACATTACTCGGTGTGTATGGAAAATGTACCATGGGTAAGTGATCGCTCAAGGCTAATCGGATTAGGTCATTTTTGTACGAGGTGAGATATTCGTTTGTACTTCCACAAACAAGAAACCAAGTGAAGGATACCCATGGGAAAAATATTTCTGACTTTCAGTGTTGACTTAAAACATAAAATAAAACACTAACAAAAAAGATTTATTCAGCATATTTTAAAACAGCGATTGTAAGCAACGCAACTTTTTAAAAGAAAACATTATAAATGTTTAATTATAGCATTATGTGTGAATTTATATTACTTTTGTGTTGTAAGTTTCGTTTAGTTTGTATCTTACTGTTGTCGTTGTATAATGTTTTTTCCATTAAGTCATATATACCATATGTTGTTTTATTTTTCTTCAAATTTTTCTCATCTTACATAATATTTCATCTCGTGTTATATGATGATAATTTAGCCAGCCTTATATCAATGGCATTTGTGAGTTTATACAGAATATCGATTTTCATTCAAAACTAATAACAGGAATTAAGATGTTAAAAAATGTTTATTGTTTGAAACAGCACATTTCCAGTTTCGAATCATTATTTTATAAACCTCATGAAGATTATACAATTTTAACCAATGCTATCTTAAAACTAATGTCCTCTTAAGTTAGCTAAGAGATTATTTTGTGATTTTATCTCATATATCATCTCATGTTACATCAAGTTAGTGGACCCAATGTTATGTCATTGTATTTAATATCTTATTGTATGCTAAAATTATTTCATCTGATATTATCCAAATGTTAAGTTATCCCGTTTTATCTTATTTATCATAATTTTATTTTTATTTAGTTAACCTATTCATATATCATGCAATTTCATATAATATTATCTCATATCGTACCCATATCTTTTCCCATCTTACCTCTGCATTCAAACCGGTCTCCCCATTTATGGAAACGTCATACAAGTCATCACTGTAATGGCAGGAGAAAAGGTAAGCACTATTTTGAAGAAAGAATATCAGACAGTAAGGTCACGCTACTCTTGCGTAGGTAAAACTCTTATCGCACTCAGCCGAATCATAAAGATTAAACACTTCTCTTGCTTGGGTCAGACATAAAGGTTACAGTCTACTCTCAATTAGACCTGGTCACTCATATTCTTGCTCAGGACAGACATAAAGGTTACAGTGCACTATCATTCAAGCTAGACATATAGTTTCCACTTTCACGCAGGCCAGACAGAATTGTTACACTGTAATTTCAGTCATGTCAAAAATAACTTATACAGTCTTCTTTCTCCCATACAAGCCAGAATGTAACATTCTAATTACATACAGACAAGGGTTACACTAAACTCAGACCAAACATAACAATTAGACACTTCTATCAATTAATATATAATTAGTATATATAAGTATATATAAGTATATAATTAACACTCCACTTTCACCATGGTCACATAGTAAAAATACACTCAAACTCTGGTCAAAAAGAAAGGTTACACTTCACTGTGCTTACACTCTGCGCACATCCTGGAAAACATTCTCTTCCAGTTCCTGTTCTGGGTTGTTGTCTGCCTTCTTCTCATTTTTGTTCACTGAAATAAGAGCCATTTTTAACATTCTGTGAATGGGTCGAGTTCCCATTAAATGGGCATCTCGTGTCTTAAAATATGAGCCGCGTTCTGAGAAAACTGGGCGTACTGTATACGCAAAACGTTTTGTCCTAGATTAGCCTATCCAGTCCCCAAAGGCTTAACAGGGACAACACTTTGCGATTACACTCAATGTTCGCTTAGAATAGACTTCCTTTAAGAGAAAAAAATCCATAAAAGCGGAAACTATCGTCCCGGATTAGCGTTTGTGGACTACAGAGGCTAATCTTGGTCTACACTTTACTCACATGCATTTAACCCTCTTTTCAAAAGCGAGACTTATTTTTTACATCATTGTGAATGGGTCTGCATCACATCAAGTTAGGAATTTTGCATCGTGAAATACTTAAATTGTGTACATTTAAAATAAGAAAATGAACTATAATGTGTCACAGTAGAGATCTCCCCAAACACCATTTAGTAATATGCAGCAAGCTGTAACCATTAACAAATTGGGTGTAGGTAGCCAATTCAACCACTGGATCATTTTTTAACAAAGTCTGCTGGGAACCACAATACAGGTTTGTAAACCAAATATAAAACCTTTGGTACTTTTGGTTTCAGATTGAAATATTTTAAAGTTATTCCACGAGTTCATGTAAATAATTTGACTCCCTGGGTGTGGCTAGGGTCATATTATGATGAAACTAGTGAGAGATCCTAAATAACATGTTACATACCAAATGTAAAACATCGGGATATTAGAGTTTCAGAGATGTATTTGTTTCCAAATAAAGTCTTTATAAACAATAATACTTTTACAGAAATACTTAGTTGAAAAAGGGGCATACCTTTTCTAATTTTCAATGCAGAACGATAAAATCGCAAAGTCACAACTTCACATCATAAGAAAGCATGAATAGAAGTGAGTTTTTGTACGTAAAACGTGAGGGAAAGTATGGGAAGAAATTTAGTTCAATTCAATGTCGATAAAGGGCCATATTTTTTGCTATTTAAAACATAGGAAGATACAAATGGCGCATTCGCTACTTCACATCATTAAAAATCCTACAACTTGGAATGCTGTACATTGAAAGGTGTAGAAGAACACCAGCAAACAGGTTTGTGGCTAAGGACCAACGGCTTTCCATGGGGACTTTGTTAATTTGTAAAAGTGGGTAAAAAATGAATATATAAATCTATTATTACATTTATATTGGCTCAATAAGTTTTTTATGGGATATATGTATAACAATGAAAGTAGTTTGTAATTTTTTCAAATAAAGATTCAATTTTGTACATTAAGATTCATATTTCTTTAGTATTCAAAATGTTGCTTAATCGGCTTAATTGTCGCTCATTAACCTCAAGTTAAGTTAATGTATGTTACGCCATTTTAATGAAATATTTAGTATGCTGCTTTTTCTTATTATCATTGTTCCGAATAACATAGAGTCAATGTCTAAAAACATAGGGAAAGATTTCGAGCAAAAAAGAAAAATGCTGAACACCTGAACCTTGTTGCTGAAACTCTGCTGCTCCTCTCGACTGGCCAATGCAAATAGTGTACAAATCTGTTAAAATTTAGTATATTTTTGCACATATTTGATTTAAATGAAAAAAAACATACATAAGACCCTTAATAACAACTATAAGTTGTATACGAAGAAATCCTCTGAATTAGCAAATTATTACAATTTATCACAAAACTTGCCAAATTCAACCTTTACTCCTTTTTCAGCACCCTTTACGTTTTGAGATCCAATTTCTCACTCTAAAATATGCCCATAAACAGGGGTTTATTGAAGTGTTGACTACCACTTGCTAATAGGGCAAACATCAACTTTAGCCCACTATGGAAAACATATAAATGCCCAATATTTTATTCAATACTTGTTGATATGTAAACAAACAAATTCATTACAAAATGTAATCTATCAAATAATAAAACGGAATAAACTGTTCAATGTTTAAAAGAAAATATTTAAGCAATTTTCAGAAATATTTTACAATTATTTTTCTAGCAATTATTTCACAAGTTAAATAGTTTGATTGGCTACTAAAAGGCCTACTGCAAAAATAAATCAGCTTAGATTGGTGAAAATCAATCTACGAAGACGGATACATTTCGAACTTAATTAGCCCCTGCCATACTTACATGGAGAGGTTCCGCCTCTGTTCCTGTATATATAGCAGATGATAAGGGCCACGATGATTAACACCACCAGAATACCAACAATAATAAGAGCTATAAACCACAGATTGAATCCTGCAGGCTTTTCCACTGGGACAGGCACTGAAATCGGATGAGAGGTAAAAAAGCTAAAACGATATTGTTTGTATGTTTTATGTTTCACTCATTACAACTATTTCATAATAATGTGCAATATTTTTCAATTGTTGCTTTGTCTACATCCTTAGATAAAAAGAGTTCTTGCTTTTCTAAATATTGATATAATAATTAGCGTGCCATTTACCAAACCATGTATTATTGGAAAAAAAATCAGGGCAGGTAATTACCTAACCATACGATACCAAACCACATACTTGGTCACCAAAATAAGCTTATAGGATGAGAAAAAAAAAACAAGCAATATTTAGGAGCAAAAACACAACACTGCAATAATAGGGAGCAAACAAAACCCGAAAATATTGAGGAAAAAACACAACCCTGCAATATTAAGGAGAACACAACCCTGCAATATTGAGGAGACAACACAACCGTGCAAGATTGAAGAGCAAAAACAACCCTGCAATAAAAACACAACCCTGATGTATTGAGGAAAAAACGACCCTGCAACATTGAGTAGACAACACAGCCCTTCAATATTGAGGAGACATCACAACCCTGCAATATTAAGGAGACAACACAACTCTGCAACATTGAGGAGAAAACAAAGCCCTAATAAATGGAGTAGAAAAACAACCATACAATATTGAGGAGACAACACAATCCTGCAATATTGAGCAGACAACATAACCCTGCAATATTGAGGAGACAACACAACTTTGTAATATTGAGGAGAAAACACAACCCTTCTGTATTGAGGAGACAACACAACCCTGCAACAATCAGGCGACAACACAACCATGCAGTATTGATGAAATACCTCAACCGTTCAATATCGTGTAGCAAACACAACCCTGCAATATTGAGTAGACAACACAACCTTGCAATATTAAGGAGAAAACACAACCCTAATAAATTGCGGAGAAAACACTACCTTGGATTATTGAGGAGACCACAACAAACTGTGATATTTATGAGACAACACAACCCTAATGAATTGAGGAGAACACACAAACCTGCAATATTTCGGAGAAAACACAACCTTGCAATATTTAAGAGCAAATACAACCTTGCAATATTGAGGAGACAACACAAACCTGCAATATTGAGGAGACAACACAAACCTGCAATATTGTTGTGAAAACACAACCCTAATAAATTGAGTAGAAAATACAACCCTGCTATAGAGAGGAGACAACACCAAACTGAAAAATTGTGGAGACAACACAACCCTAATAAACTGAGGAGAAAACACAAACCTACAGCATTTCGAAGAAAACACAGCCCTGCAATATTTCAGAGCAAATGCAACCCGCAATATTGAGGAGACAACACAACCCTGCAATATTGATGGGGAAAACACAACCCTTATAAATTGAGCAAAAAACACAACCCTGCAATATTGAGAAACAACACAATCCTGCAATATTGAGGAGATACCGCAACCATAATAAATTAAGGAGAAAACACAACACTGCAATATTGAGGAAAAAACTCAACCCTGCAATATCGAGAAGCAAACACAAACCTGCAATATTGAGGGGACAACACAAAATTGTAATATTAAGGAGCAAACACAACCGTAATACATTGAGGAGATAACACAACCCTGCAATATTGAGGAGACAACACCAAACTGCAACATTGAGGAGACAACACAACCCTTATAAATTGAGGAGACAACAAAACTCTGCGATATTTCGAAGAGAACACAAACCTGCACTATTTAAGAGCAAACACAACCCTACAATATTGAGGAGACAAAACAACAACACTGCAATATTAAGGAGACAACGCAAACCTGAAATATTTATGAACAAAACACAACCCTAATAAGTTGGGAAGACAGCAGAACCTTGCAATATTGAGGAGACAACACAACCCTGCAATATTGAGAAGACAACACAAACCTTCAATATTGAGGAGCACCGCAACCCTGCAATATTGAAGACAAGACAACAACACTGCAATTTTGAGGAGACCAAACAACCCTGCAATATGGATGAAAAAACACAACCCTAATAAATTAAGGAGAAAATCCAACATTGCAATATTGATGAGACAAAACTACCCTGCAACCTGTAGGAAAAAACAGAACCCTAATAAATTGAGGAGAAATCACAACCCCGCAACATTGCGGACAAAACATAACCCTGCAATATTGAGTAATAAATACAACCCTGCAATATTGAGGAGAAAACGCAACCTTCAATATTGAGGAGAAAAAATCACCCTGTAACATTGAGGACGCAAAACAATCCTAATAAATTGAGGAGAAACACAATCCTGCAACGTTGCGGTGAAAACACAACCCTGCAATATTAAGGATAAAATACAACCCTGCAATATTGAGGAGCAAACAAAACCATGCAATATTGAGAAGACAACAGGACCCTGCAATATCGAGTAGACAAAACAACCCTGAAATATTAAAGAAAAAACACAACCCTGCAAATTGAGGAAAAAGCACAACCCTGCAATATTGAGGAAACAACACAACCCTGCAATATTGAGGACACAAGACAACCCTAATAAATTGTGAAGAAAACACAACCCTGCAACAATGCGGAGAAAACACAACCCTGCAATATTGACAAGAAAATACAACACTGCAATATTGAGGGAAAACAGGACCATGAAACATCGAGGAGACAACGTAACCCTGCAATATTGAGAAGAAAACACAACCCTGCAGTATTCAGGAAAAAAAACAAAACCCTGTGAAATTGAGGAGACAACACAAGCCTCCAATATTGACGAGAAAACAAAACCCTAATATATTGAGGATGAAGCACAACCCTGCAACATTCAGGAGACAACACAACCCTGTAAAATTCAGGAGACAACACAACCTTGAAAAACTGAGGAGTCAATGCAACCCTACAATATTGAGGAGACAAAACAACCCTGCAAAATTGAGAGACAGCACTACCCTGTAACATTGAGGAGAAAACACAACCCTGAAATATTAGAAAGAAAACACAACCCTGATAAATTAAGGAGACAACACAACCCTGCAATGTTGAGGAGATAACACAAACATAATAAATTGAGGAGAAAACACAACCCTGCAATATTGAGGAGACAACATAACCTTGCAATATTGAGAAGACAACACAACCCTGCAACCTTGAGGAGAAAACACAACCGTGCTATATTGAGGAGAAAACACAACCCCGCATTATTGAGGAGACAACTCAACCCTGCAATATTGAGGAGAAAATATAACCGTGCAACATTGAGGAGAAACCACAACCCTGCAATATTGAGTAGAAAACACAACCCTGCAATATTGAGGAGACAAAACACAACCCTGTAATAATGAGGAGACAACACAATCCCGCATCATTGAGGAGAAAACACAACCCTGCAATATTGAGGAGACAAAACACAACCCTTCAACATTGAGGAGACAACACAACCCTGCAACATTGAGGATGAAATATATTTTAAACACAAAAATCAACATAAACAGCAAAAAAAAACTTGTTTTACATATATTAAGCGCAAGTGCTCATGACGTCATTATTTACACGTCAAACGACAAAAAATCATATTCTTTCCCGCCCATGTTGTTAATTAGTTCTTTAAAATTGGGACGTGAAGGTATGATAAACAGAATAACAGGTTACTACCTGATATTTTTGTAATATATCAGGCTCGATACTAATAAAATAACGGCGAGGCTTCTAAGCCTTGACTGATATACTTCGAAAAGATCAGGCAGTAACCTGTCAATCTCTATAAATAAGTCTTGCTTATAGGTATTATTTGAATACTGTACTTGGGATATGATTATTTCCTCTCCGCCCGAATAGAGATTCTATTGAAGGTTCGAGCGGGATACAGTGACGCCATGATTCCAGATGCAACCCTGGGTGTTTAAAGCTTTGTATAGAACCGAAGCACTGCGCTCCCATTTAACGTCCTGGGCGGAAGACAGTTTAGTTTGTATAAGTAAGTATCAACTGGGTAAATTAATAAATATGTTCGGATGACACTTCTTGCTGTGGTTGGGTTATAGAACAAAAAACTCTCTACTTTGCCTGCTAGCTGTATTTAATCAAAATGTGTGTATACCGTGCAGGTATTAGTATTTCATCAAGTGGTAGGGCATATGAATAAGATAATATAGCAAAAAGGATACGATTATGAACATAAAAACATACAAAGCCTGAGCAGTTCCATTAGAGCATACATGAAAACATAGCAAACAATAAAGAAAGATAGCAGTATATTGAAGATATCATTCAAAACAAGATGAGACCGCCACCATTCATGTTATTGTTATCTTAAAATAGTAATGTCATTAGAGCTAAGTCGCGCGAACGGGAACGAGATTCGCCAGCTGCGCGGTATAAACACAGATAGTATGCCCTATTCAACATATTTTATTGTAAGGATGTACCTACACCTAGGTTTTTTATAAGCGACAGTTAACAGGCATTCTTGAACAAATACAACCTTTTTATGCCCTCGAAGGAGAGCATATTGTGATCGGACCGTCCGTTTGTCTGTCTGTTCGTCACACTTTGCGTTAAGGTTTCTGCGTTTAGGTTTCGAACTATGCTCATAACTTCTATGTCCATTCAGATAGCAACTTGCTATTTGACATGCATGTGTTTCTCATGGAGCTGCACATTTTGAGTGGTGAAAAGTCAAGGTCGATGTATAAAAAAACAAATCCAAGGGAAGTAATAAGCTTCAAATGGAGATAATTATCTGAACGTGCCAAATGATAAAAAACAATTGATAAATCAAAGCGTCACAGTAGGGGGCATTGTGTTTCTGACAAACACATCTCCCGCTTTATTTACACTTAATGAACAAATTGTTTTCGAAGTTGATCAGTAGGTTCATTAGATGAGAGAGACCCACGTGAGCACGTATTGCATCTTAATGAGTTGAGTGAAACGCAATTGTATACGTGCTTTCATTATCTTCGTCGTCAGAAGCTGGTTATAATTCATTTAACAAGAGCACCGCCTTGCGGGTGCAGACCGCTCATCTATTTTCTTTTTAAAGGTGAAGGGACTCTCATTTTCAATCACAAAGGAGGGAGGGGTGGAGTGAAGAGGGGTGCATTGTGTGGGGGTGTGGACATTTATTACATTATCTTCCAAAAATGCGAAAAATAGGGAAAAAAAATGGGGGGGGTGGGGGGTGGGATTATTGGGTGCGATGGTAGGACGGTTTTTCAAACATAAAATAATAAAAATAAATATTTGTGTTTTTTAATCGTTTCAAAAAAAATGTGGGGGGGTGAGGTGGGGGTGTATAGTGTGAGGGTGTGGTGGTAATTTGTGAGATGATCTTAAAAAAAAAAATAGGGGGGGGGAATTCGGGTGGGGGGAGGGGGGGGTGGGGGTGGGGGGGATTCTTGGATTCTTGGGTGCGATGGTTGGACGGTATTTCAAAAATGATATAATCAAAATAAATAGTTTTGTTTTTTAACCGTTTAAAAAAAATAATTTGGGGAGGGGGTGGGGGGGGTATTGTGTAAGGGTGTGTGAGGGTGTGGTGGTCATTTGTGAGATGATCTTAAAAAAAAAAGGGAAAGAGTAGTATTGTCAAAGTATCAATCAATTCTAATCATAAATAAAGAAGTTATGGCAATTTTAGCAAAATTTAATAATTTGACCTTGAGAGTCAAGGTCATTCAAAGGTCAAGGTAAAATTCAACTTGCCAGGTACAGTAACCTCATGATAGCATGAAAGTATTTGAAGTTTGAAAGCAATAGCCTTGATACTTAAGAAGTAAAGTGGATCGAAACACAAAAATTAACCATATATTCAAAGTTACTAAGTCAAAAAAGGGCCATAATTCCGTAAAAATGACATCCAGAGTTATGCAACTTGTCCTTTTACTGTACCCGTATGATAGTTTGCGAGTGTTCCAAGTATGAAAGCAATATCTATGATACTTTAGGGGTAAAGTGGACCAAAACACAAAACTTAACCAAACTTTCAATTTTCTAAGTATAAAGGGCCCATTATTCCGTCCAAATGCCAGTCAGAGTTACACAACTTTGCCTTCACAGTCCCCTTACGATAGTTAAGAAGTGTTGAAAGTATGAAAGCAATAGCTTTGATACTGTAGGAATAAAGTGGACCTAAACACAAAACATAACCAAATTTTCAATTTTCTAAGTATAAAAAGGGCACATAATTCTGTCAAAATGCCAGTCAGAGTTACATTACTTTGCCTGCACAGTCCCCTTATGATAGTTAGTAAGTGTTGCAAGTATGAAAGCAATAGCTTTTATACTTAAGGAATAAAATGGACCTAAACAAAAATCTTAACCAAAATTTTCAATTTTCTAAGTATAAAAAGGGCACATTATTCTGTCAAAATGCACGCCAGAGTTATCTAAGTTTGCCTGCCCAGTCCCCTCATGAAAGTAAGTAAGTGTACCAAGTTTGAATGCAATAGCATTGATACTTTCTGAAAAAAGTGGACCTAAACGCAAAACTTAACCAAAATGTTCAATTTTCTAAGTATAAAAAGGGCAAATAATTCAGTCAAAATGCACGCCAGAGTTATCTAACTTTGCCTGCCCAGTCCCCTTATGATAGTAAGTAAGTGTACCAAGTTTGAATGCAATAGCATTGATACTTTCTGAGAAAAGTGGACCTAAACGCAAAACTTAACCGGACGCCGACGCCGACGCAGACGCCGACGCCAAGGTGATGACAATAGCTCATTTTTTTTTCAAAAAATAGATGAGCTAAGAATGAAAAAAAATGATCTCTCATCTTTTTAGTTGTGTTTTGATTATTTATGGGCTAGCGAATGACTTTTATTGTGCAGCGTTTTTACACTGCCCGGTTATGGTCCCGGATGCGTATGTTACACATTGACAAACGGGAATATGGGCATAAACCCAGATTCGACCCATCGTCGAAACCTTGCTTAGTAATATTAACGTTTAGAAATAGTGGAAGCCGAAGCACGAAGACAATTTAATCATCGGTTTATGTTTCTTTAAATTAAGAGTGGAACCGGTACGTGATTCGTTATAGCCTTTTGGCACATATGCCAATAATATTCCTTCGGGCGCCTATGGGCATGGAAAATTGCCCGTCAGGGCGGGATCATAAATAGTGTTTTGTTAATGCAGGGGAAGTAGTTCTTAAATGTCGAAAGTCTCTAGGTAGTAGGTAGCTGTTAAACTTGATAGTTTGTATGCAAAATAGTGTTTAAATGAGCCATCTCACGTTTAAGTAAATTGACAAAATAAAAAAAAATTGTCTTAGATTCGCAAATCTGCGCGTTAGTTATAATATTTATGAGGAAACAGTAATTCCGAACATTTACCATGCTCTAAAATATCCATTATATGCATCTTTTGACGATTTAAAAACCTGAAAATTTAAAAACGTTGCAACGCGGAACGATTAAATAATTTGGAAAGTTCTGTTGTTGTCGTTTGATTTTGTGAAACTACGAGTATTGCTTATATAAATTATAAAATACTTCTCTCATTGTCTGGATGTCCGAGTGGTGTAAGTGATATATGTTTTACTCCATGACTCCAGGGTTCAGTGGTTGGAACCCAGTTGAGGGTTACTTTCTTTTTCTTTTTATTCTTGTTTTTTAACTAGAGATTTTCAGATCCAATGTTTACATTTATCAATATACAGCATTTAATGACAAACTTCAATACATGCCAAAATCTGTGAAAAGGCCCCTTTAAAAAGTACCATTTTGATCGATTGTACACAAGATGTAAACTCTTTAATATATGCAGAAATGTATATACAGTGTAAGTGCTTTGTTTGAACCGTAATAGTTCGCTTTCACTCCTCATAGCAGTGCGTATTCCCACGATATATAGCACGCATTAGTCTTTGAAGTTGTATTATATCGAGGTGTCACGTTCCTTAGGAATATGAGGGCACCAACGTTCATAGCTAGCTTTAATTAAGTTCCATTCATCCTAAATGAATAACATTACAACATGCGCTTTAAAAAAATACAATCAAATCACGCTGCTATATTGGCGTTTTCCGTAACTTAAATGTACATAACTTTAACATTAACATTACTTTTTTAATAACCTTACTACAATTACACATTATGTTTTTCACTACTTTATAACAGAACTATGGACGTACATTTTGTATAAAAAATTAAAAACAGCAGTTGATGTTTGGAAAGAAATAAAAAAAATAGACATTGATTTCGCATGTTGACATTTAATGAAGATATAAAGATTTCTTTTAAAATAACCGGGTTTATCACTTCATCCTATTACACACATGACTAGTTTGCGGCGTCGGTCATATAACAAACGAAAGTAACCGCGCTTCGCCCCTTGACCGCCAGAACATAAACAGAAACATAGTTTGTATGTTTTTTATACATGTATATAATTCTGCGTTGTTATTACAGGTTAGCGATACATCAATTTATAAACTTTAACCTTTGTATTGTTATAATAAATGTATCTGTTCTAATCAAATGCAACATTATATTATTATTGTATTTATTTAATTACAATGTTGCCATGATTTTATAAATGTTATTACTGTAATTAGGGTTTAATAATGGTGATTAATGCAAAGCATTTGCCAATAGATGCCAGAACATAAACATAGTAAATTTTTGAAATATTGTTCTGCGTTGTATGACTGTCATTTCACACGAACCTTATAAACATTTGCTGAGAGCTATGTAGACAATTGCGCCAAAAGTGGGACCGTGGCGCTTGCAGTTATTTCACACGAACCTTATAAACATTTGCTTAGAACTATGTAGACAATTGCGCCCAAAGTGGGACCGTGGCGCTTGCAGTTATCCATAGAACCTGCCCGTGGGATCGTCGGGTTTAGATATACTCTGTTCCCTGTGATTCGAATTCGAAAACGAATTCAGACTTTACAGGGGAGAATGTCACGGCACCGAACTTAGGCGGGATTGTTTATGAGATGTGTAAGCGGTCCGGTTAGCTCACTCGGTCAAGCACTAGCCTTGTTAGCGCGAGGTCCCAGGTTTGAGTCCGGACTTGCTACACACTTTTCACTACCCGGCGATACGTCGTTAATGTGTGATACTCGACAAGTCAATGGTGTATAAATGGTTGAAATATAGCATACCAAACCGTTTTACTTAATTTGTAAATTGTAAATTATTATGTTAAAGAAAATACAAGACACATTATCTATAAAGCAGCCAAAGGCTAAGAATAAAACGATGTATACCGTGTTAAACATGTACAAACTCTCACAAACTATACGGATTACTTAAATCATACGTTTTTTTAAAGTACGCTATAATTGTATCACTAAAAGAAATCCTTTTGACATTTGTTAAAACACATCTGGTATCTGGTGTTATCGGCTTAAACCGGTTAATAGAAACAATCGGAACGTTGTACCAGATTTAAGTCATGACGAACACTAACCTTAAAATGCATGACTTAAAATACACAAGAGCTGTCTATACTAGCACCGTCCGTTCGATCTCTTAGCAACATCTGTTGGAACATATTATATCTTCGCAGGAATGGCTATTTGCACCGTTGCAAAATTAAGTACGTGAATTAAATATCAATGCTATTGCTTATGTACATCTATTCATATTAATCCATGGTCAATTGAATGGGAAAACAACAATTACCGGCGGAAACCAAACTGCTCATTTGGTTCATGTTTTTACATTTGAATTATTATTTTGCATGGAAATATAGGTGTTAATGTCTTTACATTTTTGCAACCACTTAAGCATGTTGACAGTATTTTAAAACGATTTTAAAACTACATATTAGCTAAACAATTCTTATCAAAACTTTCCATTACCAAATGTAGCACGAGTAAAAAAGAGAGTCAAGAAACACTAAGATGAGACAAAATATAAAAGGCTTGTTCTAGATGGCTTAAACATGTTTTAATTTCCACCAAAGAGTCCACTTATTAGTCCTGTACGCCTGCAATTTTGATAATGACGGCCTACAGTAAATGTCCTGTTCTTCCGTTCGTCATTTAGTCTGTTAAACCAGCGTCAATTTCAAATGAAACAAACATTCTAATCGCTCAATAAATATCACCATTTAAGATCAAATTATATTAACAAACACTTACACTAATCAATACTTTCAGTTATGAATACTAATCCGAGACATGAAAGTTTCAGTTGTGAGACTACAACAATCTTCATTGCAACAAGATAAGACAACTCACTTGGTGGATCTACTTTTTCTCCTGTGACGGTGAAATTGCGCTCCACAGAGTCGTATTTATGTGCCACAACGACCTGGAATATTCAGTCTGTAGTCAGTACGTTGTACAGGTCATATTGAGTCTTGTCAGATGCCTCGCGATCTACTTTCGGTATCGTGATGGTCAGATTTTTGCCAGTCAGAGATACGAAGAAATAGTCCCTATACATGTCTGTTGGCGGAAGCTGCTCTCGTACTGTAAAAAAAATATTGTTGAGAATGTCTTACAATTCAGAAATTTTTGATAGCAAACAACTTACATGCGCATGAAATACTATAATAAAGTTTATAATGAAAAATGCAATACAGACTTTGATGCGTTTGTAGTCCCTTAGACAGTAAAATTAAATTTAAGACATTTCTTAATTGATTACATTTTTAAAGGCTTCATTTCCAACCCTAGGATTCTAATGAGCAGCAAACAGCTTAAATATTCAACAGACTGCGAGTTACTCATTGGCTGATCTGGTTTTATGCTGGTTTATTTAGCCATTTTTACTTTACCCCTTAGTATAAAATGGTAAAAATGTTTACACTATGAGAAAACTCCACAACATTTTATGACCTAATTATTAACTTAGTTTTTAACCAATTTATTTAGTTTAAACCAATTAATTTTAGATTGATTTTATAAAAAGCCTTAGGCTTTTTTGAAACACTCTGGAGTCTGTTCCCTAGACTATAACCTGTACTTGGTGTCTATGGGGGGGAGATGTAAAGAACGAACAGTGGGGATCGAACCCGTGATTACGCCTGAGCAACTTCAATGTTAAACTTGTAACTGGGCTACATGAGAACAGATGCTTTACAAGTAATGAAGTTGTTCATGGCAACTGCCCATGGAAAGCAAGCCTCCTTCATTAAAATACAAATTTGCAGCTGAATGTCTGTTGACTATTTCAAGTGCAAGAAAAACCTATAAAGGCCTATCAGAAGTTGAGTTTTGGTCGAGTTTCATATTGGAACACAATGCATTTCACAAAAAAATATGATTTTGTTTGCTTGTGAAATGAAGTTGCAAATGAGAAACTTTTAAATTTTTAACCTAAATTAATTTTAGGTTCAACAATTATTTGACACAATTTTGACAAAAAAACACAACTGTAATCATGGTTCTGATGTTGTGAGGTTCCTTTAACAGGTCTTTTATGGCGTTGGAACAGACTCACTCCCTAAGCAAAGTCGTAAAAGAAAAATCCCAATTTGAAAAAAAACAAGAGCTGTGATTGTGAAACAGAATGCGCCCTACTGCGCCGCTTTGAAGCCATATGTTTGACCTTTGACCTTGAAGGATGACCTTGACCTTTGACACCTCAAAATGTGCAGCTCCATGAGATACACATGAATGCCAAATATCAAGTTGCTATCTTCAATATATTGAAAAAGTAATGACCAACCTTAAAGTTTTGGGACACACAACAGACAGGCCTAAAACAATGTACCCCGATCATTCGATCCTGGGGCATAAAAACCCAATTATGAAATTATTTTTTTTTTAAATAGGTGTCTTATGAGTATCATATATCTATTTTTTTTCAATTACATCTAACAAAGTTTATAACTAAATTGTATAATTTTGTTCTTTTAATTTATTTATTGCTTTTCCCATATCAGAGTACTTTTCGGGCAATATATATTTCCAATCCTTAAAATTGCATTTTTTAAAAAATGGTCAGACAATAGGCCTATTTTATACCCAAGGGTATCGCCCCCTACCAATGATCTCCTGTCCCTCGTTGGGTCCACTCTCTACGACCTTGGGCCGGTACCAGTACCATTTGAAGGCCATCTGGTTCATCCAATCAACGTCTGTTATGGCGTCAACTCCTACATTGATCACACAGTCAGGCTGCGTGTAGTACGTGTCATTGGGAGTGATTGTCAGCTCAATTTTATCTACAAGGACAAAAATACAACTTGTTTGAAATTATTTTCTCTTCATTTTTCCAAAGTATTATACATACTGGTAGAAAATAGATATGGGCCTTGCTCTGTGAATAGGGGTTGAATGCATGTGCGTAAAGTGTCGTCTCAGATCAGCTTGTACAGTCCGCACAGTCTTATCAGGTATATCACTTTCTGCTTATATGGTATTTTTCATTTACAGAAAGTTTTTTCTTAGCAAAAAATCCAGTTTAGGCTGAAAGTCTCGTCCCTGATTAGCCTGTGCAAACTGCAAAGGCTAATCTGGGACGACATTTTTCACACATGAATAAAGCCCCCTTTTCACAGAGAATGACTCATATATCTACATAATAGGCACTATCACAAGCTGGAGAATGAGTTGTAAACTGTCAAAGGTTCTCATCTTTTTAAACCCAAATTATTTTTCAGAATTTCATACTATGATAAAATTTTAAAGGCTTCATTTGCAACCCTATGATACTGATGAGCAGCAAACATGAACAGAGTGCAAGTTACGCGAACTTATCTGTTACTTATACACATAGGCTCACACAACAAAACTTAGGAAAAGGTATATGAAAAAACTTCAGAAACAAAATGCTAGACGGACAGTGCAACTGCTGTATGCCCCCTACATGTTGGGACATAACAACACAAATTATACTGTCTTGTTATATATAAAAGTTATGATTTTGCATTTGTTGACATTATATCAAATGTGGTCCATTCCTTGTTATTTGCAAATCTTTAACAAGAGGGCAAAAGGGTCCTATTTCGCTCACCTGAGAGGAGTCGGTTCATTCAATCTTTACCAAATGTCAAACTTGACCTAGATATTGTCCTGACAAACATTCTGGTAAAGTTTCATCATAATTTCATCTGCGAGTCATGATCAATGTACCTATGAAGTTTCATGATCCTATTCTTGAGTTATCATCCGGAAACCAGTTTTCTTAGTTGAGTCACCGTGACCTTGACATCAATTGTGTGAATACCTTTTTTGGCACTGTGACTTTGACCTTTGACCTAGTGACCTGATAATCAATAAGGGCATCTGCGAGTCATGATCAATATACCTATGAAGTTTTATGAACCTAGGCATAAGCGTTCTTGAGTTATTATTCAGAAACCATTTTACTATTTCAGGTCATCGTGACCGTAACCTTTCACCTAGTGACCTGAAAATCAATGTGAGTCATCTGCGAGTCATGATCATTTTACCTATTAAGTTTCATGATCGTAGGCATAAGCGTTCTTGAGTTATCATCCAGAAACCATTTTAATATTTCAGGTAACCGTTACCTTGACCTTTGACCTAGTGACCTGAAAATCAAAAGGGGTCATCTGCGAGTCATGATCATTGTACCTATGAAGTTTCATAATCCTAGGCATAAGCGTTCTTGAGTTATCATCCAGAAACCATTTAATTATTTCAGGTCACCGTGACCTTGACTTTTGACCTAATGATCTGAAAATCAATAGGGGTCATATTCGAGTCATGATCAATGTACCTATGAAGTTTCATGATCCTAGGCATATGCGTTCTTGAGTTATCATCTGAAAACCATTTTACTATTTCGGGTCACCGTGACCTTGACCTTTGACCTAGTGACCTGAAAATCAATAGGTGTCATCTGCGAGTCATGATCAATGTACCTATGAAGTTTCATGATCCTAGGCCTAAGCATTCTTGAGTTATCATCCGGAAACCATTTTACTATTTCGGGTCATTGTGACCTTGACCTTTGACCTAGTGACCTGAATATCAATAGCAGCTATCTGCGAGCGATGATCAATGTATCTATGAAGTTTCATGATCCTAGGCATAAGTGTTCTTGAGTTATCATCCAGAAACCATTTTACTGCTTTGGGTCACTGTGATCTTGACCTTTGACCTAGTGACCAGAAAATCAATAGGGGTCATCTGCGAGTCATGATCAATGTATCTATGAAGTTTCATGATCCTATGCATAAGCGTTCTTGAGTTATCATCCGGAAACCATTTTACTATTTCGGGTCATCGTGACCTTGACCTTTGACCTAGTGACCTGAAAATCAATAGGGTGATCTGCGAGTCATGATCAATGTTCCTATGAAGTTTCATGATCCCTGGCATAAGCGCTCTTGAGTCATCATCCGGAAAGCATCTGGTGGACGGACGGACCAACATGAGCAAAACAATATACCCCCTCTTCTACGAAAGGGGGAGGGGGCATAATGAGAAAACTGCCCCCTCCCAGCAGCCATGTTATTCAACTGACCGGAACCATTTTTGAACTCAACTGTCGTATTAAGGAAATAAATGTTCTGAGCAAATTTCATGAAAATTGTGCCAAAAGTGTGACTACTACTGTTTTCACATGTTTTCACAATATACATATACAGAAAAACACCCCGCCCACTTGCGGCAATGTTTTTTTATCGATCCCGACCATTTTCAAACTCGTCCGAGATATCAATAAAACCAATGTTTTGACCAACTTTCATGATGATTGGGCAAAAATTGTAACTTCTAGAGTGTTTACAATGTTTCTCTATCGCCAAATAGGGAAAACTGCCACTATATACATAAAGAGAAAAATGCCCCGCCCACTGACGGCCATGTTTTTTCACCGATCTCGACCATTTTTGAACTCGTCCGAAACATCAATTGAACCAATGTTTTGACCAACTTTCATGATGATTGGGCAACCATTGTGACTTCTAGAGTGTTTACAATGTTTCTCAATAGCCAAATAAGGAAAACTGCCCCGCCCACTGGCGGCCATGTTTTTCAACAGATCGGAACCACTTTTAAACTCAACCAAGATATCATTAAGACAAACATTTTGACAAAGTACAGGAAGATTGGGCATGAAATGTGACTTTTACAGTGTTTACAAGGTTTTTCTTTTTTTACCTAGTGACCTAGATTTTGACCCGGCACAACCCAATTTCGAACCTTGCCGAGATTTCATTGGGACAAAGCATCAAACCAAGTTTCATGAAGATGGGACAAGAAATGTGGCCTCTAGAGTGTTTACGAGCAAATATTTACGGACGGACGGACGGACATACGACGGATAAAGACCCGTCACAAAAGCTAACCTGAGTAATCAGGTGAGCTAAAATGCATGTTTTTTGTGTGTGCATATCTCTGTGTTCCATGCTCGCAGATTAGCCAGTAGAGTTCACACAGGCTTATCAGGGATGACACTTTCTTCCTTAACTTGATTTTTGCTAAGAAGAGACTTCCTTCAAACTAAACTACTATAAAAATAAGTGTCGTCCCTGATTAGCCTGTGCGGACTGAACAGGCCAATCTGGGACAACACTTCATGCACATACTTTATGCTACGTTTTTACCAATAGAATATAAAAAAACAATTTGCATGTATATTTTGCACTCTTCATGCCCTTCAAGTAAACATCAGAAAACTGTGGGTTAAAAACTACAATCTACACTTACCAATAGGAGTTAGGCATCCGTCGCCAAAGAGCGCGCCATACTCATTCTGTATGAGGCACTGGAAACACATGATATCCTTCATTATCACCTTGGGGAGGGTCAACTCTGTACGCCCACTGTTCAACCGGAACCGCCCGCGCTCTATCACTGCTCCGCCAGCTGCATGGGAATAATGAGAGAAATACTGGTAAGTAATCATGAAAATGTGTAACGCAACAAAGGGTGTTTTCTTTTTTGTTTTAAGAAATGACCAAAGTTTAAAAGACAACAAAGTATTTCTTCTATTTAGGTTGTTTCTTGATAATGAAACTTTGTTGATAAGATAACCTTTAAACATATAATAAATAGTTCGCAAATAGCAAAATAAACTATGAAATCTAATTATACACATTCAGGGCTACAATAAAACATTTTTAAAAAAAGATGTGTTTGTGAAACAATATGTCCCCCAATATATTTGACCTTGAAGGATGACCTTGACCTTTCACCACTCAAAATCTGCAGCTCCATTAGAGACGCATGCATGCAAAAATATCAAGTTGCTATCTTCAGTATTGCAAAAGTTATGGCCAATGTTAAAAGTTTGACGCAAACAAACAAACCAACAAGCCAACAGACAGGGCAAAAACAATATGTCCCTCACTATAGACTGAGGGACATAAACAGACAACTTTGGTTTAGTATATCATTTGGACCAAAATGTGCATGGCTGGTCACACATGTAAGAAGATTGCTCTGGGAAAACGGGGCTTAATGCATGCGTGTAAAGTGTTGTCTCAGATTAGCCTGCGCAGTTCACACAGGCCAATCACGGACGACAATATGTTCCAAAACTTAATTTTTGTCTTAAAGTGAACTCCTTTAAACGAAAAATTCCATAAAGTCGTATTGTTGTCCCTGATTAGCCAGTGCAGGCTGCGTAGGCTATTCTGGGACGACACTTTTTTGTAATTGTTTTTATGCATGGTAAAGTCTCCTCATTTATATCTATACACCCATGAAGTTTCATGTTGAAATCTTGTATTGTATCTGAGATAGCACCCTGAAAAGTTCCATCATACAAAAACAACAAAGGGCAATAACTCTTATTTAAAAAATTGAAAGGTTATAGTTCTAAAGCATGGCACTTCAGCCCATTAATATCAATACACCAAGGAAGTTGCAGGTTGAATTCTTGAATGGTATCTGAGATATAGCTCTGAAAAGTTACATCAAATAAAAACCAAAGGCTATTACTCTTTTTAAAGAAAGTGAAGGGTTATGGTTTCTGTCCATGTCACTTCTCCATATTGATATATATACACCTATGAAGTTATATTTTTAGAAATTAAATAGTTTCTGAGATATAGCCCTAAAAATGTTTGTGACAGACGAAGAGACGGACTGACGGATAAAGCCAATTCTATATCGGGAGACAAATCCACTTACCACATCCCAACTCATCCGATCCATCCCCACAGTTCTTTTTGCCGTTGCAGACTTGGTTACCCTGCAGACATGACTTTTTGTTGTCGCACGCGAATCCTGGGAATGTGCATGTTGGCATGACTACTGGACACGCCCTGTCCACAGAGATACAATTACCCTTGCAAGGTTTAGTACCCTCATCACATGTGATTGTTACTGGAAAACCAAAACATGCACATATACAGTGTCCGAAAAATTTCTTATTTTTCAGGTAAAAAAAATATTTGGTAGCCCATAAAATTTACCTACAAAATGATAAGAGGCATGTTTTCATCTTTATTATATTTCTCAATGAACATATACATAATATGTATACATACATTACATAATACAGCAAGTAGTCTCATGTACAAAGCTAATATAATAAATTAATGTTACAGTACATGCACCATTTACATAAACAAAATGCCTGCCCGCGGTGTTAACTTTTCCTGATGGATGACATTCTGCGGGGGTGGCGTGGAGGGGGGGGGGTGGGGGTGGGGGCTGGAAGAAAGAAAACAAGACTATTGCCAAACAATAAAAGTCCCCTACCGGCTCCACCATTTTCAGAAATTCTACCAATGTCAGAATATTTTTATCTCCACGCTTTTTGAAAAAAAGGTGGGGATATTGTGGTTATCTCCGCCGTCCGTCCGTCCGTCCGTCCGTCCGTCCGTCCGTCTGTCTGTCTGTCTGTCTGTCCGTCCGTCCTGGCCACTATCTCCTCCTACACTAAAAGCACTAGAACCTTGAAACTTACACACATGGTAGCTATGAGCATATGTGCGACCCTGCACTATTTGGAATTTCGATCTGACCCCTGGGTCAAAAGTTATAGCGGTTGGGGTGGGGCCGCGTCAGAAATTATCACTCATTTTTTTAGGTTATTTTACATTTACTTCTTTATTTCTACACCGATTCACTTCAAATTGATACTGGACCTCTCTTATGACAATACGGTCAATCTCAACCATGCATGGCCCCATTCCCAACCCTGGGGCGCCCCGCCATCATAGGCCACACCCACCAAAAATTTCCATTTACTATATTTTTTTCATTTCTACACGGATTCACTTCAAATTGATACTGAACTTTTGTTATGACATTAGGGTCAATCTCAACTATGCATGGCCCCAATCCCAACCCTGGGGCGCCCGCCCACATAGGCCACACCCACCAAAAAATTCCATTTACTATAATTTTTTCATTTCTACACCGATTCACTTCAAATTGATATTGAACTTCTCTTATGACAATACAGTCAATCTCAACTATGCATGGCCCCATTACCAACCCTGGGGCGCCCCGCCCACATAGACCACACCCACCCAAAATTACCTTTTACTTTAATTTCTTCATTTTTACACCAATTTACTTCAAATTGATACTGAACCGTTCGTATGACAATACGGTCTTAACTATGTATGGCCCCATTACCAACCCTGGGGCAACCCGCCCACATTGGCCACGCCCATCCAAAATTGCCTTTCCCTATAATTTCTTCATTTCTACACCAATTCACTTCTAATTGATACTGAACTTCTCTTATGACAATACGGTCAATCTCGACTATGCATTGCCGCGCCATTTCTAGTTTTTATTTGTTGCCATAGCAACCAGATTTTTTGACGTAGGAACAAAATGAAATGACGTGCATAATGTCCATATTTCCATCTATCCATGTTTGAAGTTTCATGAAAAAATATTAAAAACTTTTAACGTTATCGCAGGATCCAGAAAAGTGTGACTGACTGACAGACTGACAGACAGACAGACAGAGTGCAAACCATAAGTCCCCTCCGATGAAACCGGTAGGGGACAACAAACCAACTGACTGATTTCAACTTACGTCAACAAAACACGTTTTGCAAGTTTTTAAATTTTTACGGTGCGTCTTTCAGCCTGGTTTAAGAAGCCATTTGACCGGCTGATGTAATGCTTAGCATGTTATTCATTCATTCATTCATTGGATGCCATATTGGCTACTGACCAATTATAAGACGTATTACAAATGACAAGAAAGTTTAGACGACGGATTTGGAAAGTAAGGTTTAAAATCAATCGGGATTGCAGTGAATCGAATCGAATCGAAATTGGCCGTATTGGTATCGAAATCGGATCGGCAGCGTTGAACCGGTTTTTCGACGCATCGAACCGAATCGTTACAGCACTAGTGTAGACTGCACATGCTAATGTGGGATGGCAATTTACGCACAAACTGCAGCTCAAAACAAGTTCAAGATACAAAATACATACCACAAATCAGTTCGTCCCGTAGGTTAGGGCAGTCCGGATTGGAATCACACACCTGCTTGTCCGGGATACAGTAGGAATAGCCGTCCCCACCAGCTCCGCAGTCAAAGTGGTTGGGAAAGCATCATGTGACATAACATTCAGTTAAAGAGCAATGAATATTGTATAGTCTGAGCACTCCTACATAAGAAACAATGCATTCATGCATAGCTTGTACAAAAGGCAATGTTGTGCAAATAAGAATGGAAATGATTGATGATACAAGTTTGGAAACACTTGCAATATCTGTCATACAATAAATCTAACAATTAACTCAGGGTTCTTACTATACATACACAGGTAATCACCACTCCGCGCTAACCAAACTTTATCAGAATTTCTAAACCTTTATTTAAATAGTATTTAAGATAAGAGCGATTATAATTTTATTCTTGTTCAAAAGGTCTTTTTTTAAATTCCTACTTACTTAAGAATATTTGTTTACATTTTTTCGTTAGGAAAACAACCACAGCAACTCAATGGATTCGCCAAAACACAACATTTTTTTACTATAGCTTTTTCACACTACTAGTATCTAAAAATGCTTTTTTCCACAGGCAAATCAGCCATGCCAATGGATTATGTAAGTGTGGATAAGTATTTCAATTCAATTGCTTGATAAATGAAGAAGCAGTGACCTAGTTTTTGACCCCACATGACATATATTCAAACTTGGCCCTTAAGCCATAATTGGGACAACTTTTCTGATCAAGTTTCACGAAGACTTGACAATACATGTGGCCTCTGTGGTGCATTGAAAAAAGCAAACTGGCTAAAATTGTGGACAAAATGAAGGACATCACTCAACACCATTTTGTCCCATTTTGGAAAAGCACCAGTACTGTACCAATTTGGAACAAGAGCACCGCATTACGGCGCCACGCTCGGCTACGGGTGCAGTTTTGAATAAATGAAAGCTTGTCAGATTTTTTAAGGTCACAGTGACCTTGAATTTTGACCTTGTGACCCAAAAATGGGTGTGGCGTGTAGAACTCATCAAGGTACATCTACATATGAAGTTTCAAAGTTGCAGGTGAAAGAAATTTGATTTTAGAGCCAATGTTCAAAACCTTAACAAAACGTAAAGGTTTTAGCACGACGCGGACGGCGGACGACACGACAAGCTGGCGATGACAATAACTCGGGTTTTCTCCGAAAACACCGAGCTAAAAGTTAGCACGAAAAACACTGAAATTGGACAATTTTGCGTTGGGAAATCTTCAGATTGGGAAAAATGGGTCTTTTTAATTACTAGGTTCTTAATTTCAAAAACCCATTTCAATATTGTGCTCACCTATCAGTGGCTGGTTGTTGACCATCCACACTGGGGGCTTCATGTAGGACTTGTTTGAGGTGACCCCGCAGTGGAACACTGCGTCCTGACCCACGGGGACAGACGTCAGGGCAGGGGCTTTGTTTCTCAGGAAAGCTGGGGGAGCTAAAATTAGAACAGATACAGATTGGATGAAGGGACATAATATGAGCCACTCTTTGGGGAAACTTAGCTTCATTCACGTGCTTAAAGTGTTGTTGCACACACTAATTAGGGACAACACCTTGTTTTTCTGATTCTATGGTATTTAAAGGAAATCTCTACTTAGCATTTCAATTTTAGGCCCAAATTGTCTTCTCTGATTAGCCTGTGCAAAAACTCTGCTTCATTCAGGCCTAAATTAAAATAAAGTTTGTTTGCCCTTTACCGAGAGACCCACTTTTTACCCCCCCCCCTACCCAAATTTTTTTTATTGCGATTTCTGAAAACTTATTTTTTTTTATTTTAGTATTTTTCGCCGTTCATAAAATAGCCGAATGCAATATTTATTCGTGCGCGTATTATCCCTGTCCATTCTTATCGCCGCTGACCGATCTAGGTCGCTTCGATAGTTGGAATTTCATATGCTGATTGAGCTTGTCGAGTTGTCGCTGAATGACAACTGACTTACGTTTTGGTTTGTGAATGTAGCCAAATATATACGAGTGTACGTACCTATCCAATATCCACGCATCTCTCTATATATTGCAGAGGATACCGACGTATCCTGCTTGATCACCCATGTTTTTACACACGTCCAAGATGGCGGCAAGCAGACGAGAAATTGCGATGAACAGCGGAAATAATAAATAACATTCAAGTTAACGACCAATATCATATGGTTATAAGGATATAATTTAATGAGTGTGTCAAATGACGCAAAATATTACGGTTGAGATAAAAAAAAATATTTATTAGAAATCTGCATAGTGAATGTGCGTCACGGAAACGAGTGCTGGAAAATTGGAGTTCAGTCTACTCACAAAGTTACAGCATGTAAGATGAGTATCGTTTGAAAATGGAAAGAGACAATCATGTTTTGATTTAAATATTAGTGGATCTGTGTATAATCAGATTCACCTGCATATTCTTCTTGATTATGTTTGTCACGCTGTACAGTTTACTGAAATAGGTTGTCAAGTGCATGATATTGAAAGGTAAACAAATTAAATATATTATTCGAACTCTATTTAATACATCATTAAGTTTTGTGATTAACATAACAAGACGACTAAAGTGTGTTTGTTAATATTTGTTAATGTTGTCCCCATATGATATTTAATTTAAAAATGCAGAATTAAATTAATACTCTTAAAGAGGTACTGATTAAAATAAATTGTGTATATAAGAATCTATAGATTATTGCAAGTTTAATATGCATGTGGAGGGATTTTAACTAAACATTGTCTTCATGGTAAGAAGACATTAAAGCTTAGCAGCACTTTATAATATAAAAATGCTGTCAAACATGAACTTAAAAGCAATTTTAATTCTGTTACGTATAATCATATTTATAATGTATAGGTTTCCCAATTTCATGGTTTATTGCGCTAAATTTCCCAATTCAAACGGAACAGGCTGTAAGAAATAAAAAGCAAAAAAAAATCACTATTAATATATACAAGAAAACAGCAATCAAGATATGGTTAAGCTACATGTACATAGGGCTTCGTAAACTGCAACAGCGCTTTGATAACAGTGTTTTAATTATTCATAGACTATAAGGGTATTAAAAATATAATTTCTCAATTAAAATAAAATAATTTTCCTACCTACCTACCCACCTGTAAAATCTAGGGTTGGTAAAGGGCCAACCAACAATTTTTTAAGTGTGGCCTCATCTGTTTGAAATGTTTGTGTACATTTGCCTGTGTAGTCCACACACGCTAATTAGGGACGACACTTTCTGCTTCTATGGTATGTTTTGTTTAATGAAGATCTCTTTTAAGCGAAACCCAAACTTAGGTGAAAAGTGTCTTCCCTGATTAGCCTGTGCAGACTGCAGGCATATTTCCTTTTGAATTATATTTAAGAAAATTACATATCTTAATATGTTCTATTTATAACCATAACATAAATTTTGATTTGCAAACATTGCATATTTTCTTTTTTTGACAAGTAAGCTGCACTATTGAGCCATTTACATTTTTATTGCAAACTATGTTGTTAGCAAACTTCTGGAATAAAAAAAACAAAAACATTTACTTAAGATTTTCAAGCTGTCTTTCCCACTCACTGGCTGAAACTGACTCAGTCTTGTCTAATAAACATTCTTACTGATATGTAGCATTCATTCTTACCTGTGATTTTCAACTTGACCTATTCCCACACTGGTCTAAAACTGACCAAGTCTTCACACCGACACATACTCGTATGAAATCTACATTCTTTCTCGTGCTTTCAAGATAACCATCTACCTCCTGCATTGTATTCAGCATTGCCTCAAAAAATACTAATATTTCACCAACATTCTAAATTTTTTATTTTACATTTCTACTCACTGGCTGCATCTGACAATGGCCTGCCTTAAAAACATACTGGTGTGTAACCTGCATTCTTACCTGTAATTTTCAAGTTGACACATTCACTGTCTTTACATACCCATGCTGGTCTTACACACATACTAGTATGTAACCCGAATTCTTACCTGTAATTTTTAAGTTGACCTTTACCCTCACTGTCTACAAATACCCAGTCTGGTCTAACACACATACTTGTATGAAACCCGCATTTTTACATGTTATTTTCGAGTTGTCCTTTACTCTCTATGTCTACACATACCCAGCTTGGTCTAACACACATACTGGTATGTAACCCACATTCTTACCTGTAATTTTCAAGTTGACTTTACCCTCACTGTCTATACATACCCAGTCTGGTCTAACACATATACTGGTATGTAACCTGCATTCTTACCTGTAATTTTCAATTTCACTTTTCCCCTCACTGGCTGTAGTAGACCCAGTTTTGCCTCACACACATATTCTCCCTCACTGTTCTGGTTATGATCAGGAACCTTGATATTGGGCAACCTTAGCGTTGAACCATGACCCACTTCTTTGTTATTGAAAGTCCAAGTAATGTCAAGCTTTTCACTAAAAAAAACATTAATCATAATAATTTATCATAATCTAACAATAATTGTAGCATGCACTGAATAACATTTGAAAATACAATAGACAAAAACAAGAGCACCACATAACGGGAGCCATACTCGGCTGCGGGTGCAGTTTTTTAAAAATGAAAGCTTTTCAGAATATTTTTTAAGTGGTCACAGGGACCTTGACCTTTGATCAATGACCCAAAAATGGGTGTGGCATGTAGAACTCATCAAGGTGCAGCTTCATATTAAGTTTCAAAGTTGTAGGCTGTAGCACTTTGATTTTAGAGCCAATGTTCAAAACCATGACAAAAGGTTAAGGTTTTTGCATGACGCAAACGGCGGACATGACACGATGAGCTGGCTATGACAATACCTTTAGTTTTCTACGAAAACATCCGAGCTAAAAATACCATGAAAATATAGATGAAAACCATGAAAATTTCCCAAACAACTCTGACTTAGAGGGTTCATCCTTAAATTTTGCCTACTTAACTTATTTTGAACCTCACAGAGCCAAGTTTTGAACCCAGCTGTTCAGAAAAATCTTTTGACTTAGATATGTTAAGATTTTGGTATGAATTTTGCCTCTACAGTGTTCTCAAGGCAATCGTTGACATGGCAGACAAAAGGCTATCATAGGAGCTCACCATGAGCAAACTGGCAAACATGCCATATGTTTGGCGGGTCATTAGACATGGCCACCAAATATTGGAAAGGACCACTTAAATACAAAAGTAGCTAAGCCATTGGTCCTATTACTTTTGGTTACAGTGTTTATTCTAGAAATCAAAAAGTAAGGGGGAAATCCCCCACCCCCTCTTATTTAAAAACAAGAAACCGTCGGAGACGGATGATGCTACCCAAAGGTTTTTTGTCACAATATTGCACTATATATTCAGATAAAAGGAAACATCTTGAAGGGCATAAATTTAAAAGGGCCATAACTCTGTGAAAAATCATCCGACTAGAACTGGCTGATAATATGCACATCTCCTCTTGGTAGTGAAGATTCCCATAAAGTTTCATTGAATTCCGGTCATTAGTTGCTGAGAAATAGCCCGGACAAATTGTTTGCACGGACGGACGGACAGACGGACGGACACACGGACAGGCTCACGAATGATACATTGTGTGCCTAATAATTTGTGGGACTCAAAATCGTATTGTGGGTCTTTTCATTTTTGTTTCTAACGAATGATACATTGTGTGTTTTTCAGACTTCTGTGTCTATATCACTGCGTGTCTTTTCACCCAAATAAATTGTGGGATCATATTATGTCAAATAAAGAGTTACAACTCCAGTGAAAAACTATGTATTTAACACAAACACCAACAAATGACACATATGTTAGATATGTTCAATAAAAACATATTGTATCAAATAACTATCACGAATGCATACTTTTATAAATGTAAACTACCGGTAATACAATCAAGTATTTGCAATCTATGCTAGTGCTCTAAAGAAACAATAAAACACTTATTCTTTGAATGTAGAAAAGTTCAAGCATTGTAATCACTTTCCCAAAAACTTAAGCAAAAGGGATATTGACATAAGTTTCCTTTATCATATCAAAAATATTATGAATGAAATGATCCGCATTGTGCATCAAATTGCGCTTAACCACAACTAACTGGATTCACACATTAAAAATGGCAACATTTCATAATGTTATTTCTTCTCTTTCTCTTTTTAGCCACACAAAATCACATTAAGCATCGCACACCAAGACCATGGTTACCCACCAATTTAACATACATTCAGGTACATTTACACAACATGACTTAAAACTACACATTTTTTATTTTTCAGAGGTGTATGTAAAGATATATAGTGGATATTTTGCCTGCAAGATAAAATGGTCAAAAGTAATGTGCATCATTGGTCTATTCAAAACAATGTTGCAAACCAGTAAATGACCAAATGCAGACATACTGGACAAACTTTAATAGCATAAGATTAACAAAATGGTTGTGGGATGTCACTAATATGAACCTAACATCAATTATTGTGGGTCATCAAAGAAAGATATAATTAAAATGTTACTGAAAAAATATGACCCTATTCTTAAACTAAAATATCCGTCTCTGTAGGAAGAGTGTAAAGATTAGTAAATATCAGATTTAACTATGTTCGCAAATGGATTTTACTGCAGCAGAACTAAATGGAACAAAATAAAACAATTAAAAACGAGGGCTGTCCGAGGACAGCGCTGGTCAACTTTTCTGAATACTTGTCACATATTTGCTCAGATCACATGTTAATTTTCAATATGTTCAAGTTATTACAGAGTATAATCTCAGATCACACGTACTTTTCAGTGCATTGAAGTTTTGTAATTTAAGCTTTTGTAATGAAAAACTTACATTGACAAATACAAATAACATTTTCCCAAAGTTATTTGTGATTTATTTAAAAATTTACAACAGCAAATGCCGCGGTGGGTACAATAGCTCTCATTTTCTTTGAAAAGTTGAGCATAACAACACCTAGGGAAAGTCAAACAAATATTGAAATTGAATGTCGTATTCTTCTACAGACTCAGTATAAATCCTATTTACAACATGTATAGACAGTTAATATGTATAAAATATATCTCCATTTACCTATACACACACGTGACATGAACTTCAGAACTAGATGCCTGTCGAGCCCAGTGTCAATAAAGCAAAGTTGGTATCCTGTTTGGACACAGACACAATTAAAAATTAAAAAACCCTGACAAAAACCAACAAGAAATATTTGTTTAAAAAAAGTGTTAATGCATAAGGGAGATACAGACCGGACAAGGTGTATAATGCTAATTTTTGACCTTTGAACTTTTATATCGACTTGAGCGACTATATCTGAGGCAATCAGAAGCCTGTTTATGAAAACGACGAGCCAATGAACACCAGGCTTTCTAATTGACGCATGCTCGTACACCCGCGTGTTGGACATGTGGCTTTTTTGTGTAGTGGGACTGTCAAACTCGCAGAACCCATACAACGGATTTATATTTGACGATATTTGAAGTGTGACCTTGACCTTTGAGCTAGAGACCTGGATCTTTCGTGATGCACACAGGCTCATGGTGTTTAACAATTACGCAAAGTTATTTTTTAAAAAGTGTCAGTGCATAAGGGAGATACAGACCGGACAAGGTGTATAATGCTAATTTTTTACCTTTGAACTCTTATATCGACTTGAGCGACTATATCTGAGGCAATCAGAAGCCTGTTTATGAAAACGACGAGCCAATGAACACAAGGCTTTCTAATTGACGCATGCGCGTACACCCGCGTGTTGGACATGTGGCTTTTTGTGTAGTGGGACTGTCAAACTCGCAGAACCCATACAACGGATTTATATTTGACGATATTTGAAGTGTGACCATGACCTTTGAGCTAGAGACCTGGATCTTTCGTGTTGCACACCGGCTCATGGTGTTGAACAACTATGCCAAGTTATTTAAAAAAAGTGTCAATGCATAAGAGAGATACAGACTTGACAAGGTGTATAATGCTAATTTTTTACCTTTGAACTCTTATATCGACTTGAGCGACTATATCTGAGGCAATCAGAAGCCTGTTTATGAAAACGACGAGCCAATGAACACCAGGCTTTCTAATCGACGCATGCGCATACACCCGCGTGTTGGACATGTGGCTTTTTTGTGTAGCGGGACTTTCAAACTCGCAGAACACATACAACGGATTTATATTTGACGATATTTGAAGTGTGACCTTGACCTTTGAGCTAGAGACCTGGATCTTTTGTGTTGCACAGCGGCTCATGGTGTTAAACAATTATGCAAAGTTATTTAAAAAAAGTGTCAATGCATAAGAGCGATACAGCCTGGACAAGCAATCCTGACCGAAAACCTAAACCAACTAACATACAGACACGCAAGTGTCATTGTGGTAACTATATCGAGCTCACTGTCAGCGGCATGACAAAAATTATTCCGATCATACTGGTAAACATTCCTATCAGAAAAAACTAATTGCCAGTGTTTTATTCGACTACCTCGTCCTTTTTAAATATTACAAACCAGTAACTGTTAAACAAAAAAACATGCTTAGGGTGTGTGCATATGTATTTTGTAATAACAATTTCAAACTAAAAATGTCTAGACAACTCTTTCTTAAGACAAAGTTTCCTTAAGATTTGTCAAACTTAATATTATCTTTAAAAAATGGATCAAAAATGTGTCTTCAAGCATATTTACAATTATTTTTGTAAATTTTTGCACACATTCTAGCTTTTGGACCCACATGACCCAGATGCCATATTGGTCTTGCAATAACATTTTCTTCAAGTTTGGACCATACATATGGCAGCTTAAGTTGCATATTATTAGCGACTTTTGGAAAGGACACACAATCTCCTTTTTTTAAATATCAAAAACCACAGGAGAAAAAAGAATCTATTTTGAAAAATGTTTGAAGTAGTGACAAGTAGAGCTTGATTCTAAAATTCATTTGTGACCTTATGTTCATAACATGTGTTTTTATTCTATACCTTAAACTTTACTTATAATTATTTGTAAACTGAAATCAGGTATATAAGAAAATAAATAAGGTACATTTCAAAAGCATCGATGAAGCAAAAAGGAAAATATTGTATCTAAGCTTTAGTATAAGCATTTTTAACGGTTGATAATATACCAGATTCTTTTCCACCTTTAAACATATACATAGTAAAGTTTCAATTCAACAAATAAAATGCTCACGCAAAAATTACCACTTGCATACAAACATCACCCATATTTGCAAAGTCACTGTCGCATGAACTTATCAGTGTCTCTCGAAGGTATTCTTATAATGTTCCATCCGAGTACCGGTAGTAAACAACATGTTTTTTTTTATCTTATGATTCATTGCACTAATTTTCTTAATGATCTTGTCGCTTGACCTTTTCCAAATGTGCCCATTTTTTTTACGACTTTTCTGTTTGGCATCTTCAACCTGCGGTTTCCGCCGACAAATTCCACTTTTTAGATATTCACTAAAGTAAGTTTTTATATCCTCTGTTTCTACCTCTGTGAATTTCTGACGTTTTGCAGCCTTTTTGGGGGGCTTCCTTTTTCTCTTTCCCTCAAATTCCTCTTCATCCTCATTTGATATAGTGTGGTCATCTTCGCCAATGCTTCTGAAAAAGTTAAAAAGAATATTATTCAAATAGAAGCAAGCAACACTAATTCAAAACTTATTACAAAATATATAGTCCTTTTTTCTGACAACACACACTACAGTGGCGATAATTAAATCAATAGGACACCGAAGATTCTGCGATTTTGTTCTTCTTAGATGAGCTTGTTAAGCATAAATTTCCAAAACATGACCAAAAAGCTACAGATTTTCTAATAGACAAGATTCACATCAAATATTTAAGCCCTAATTCTTGCTCTATCAGAAAAGGAGTTTTCTCTACGCTCACAATGAGCATTTTGTAATCAGGTGAGCTGAAAAGTAGTAGTGAGATCTTAGAAAGCCATTTGAAAAAGTAAGAGCAAGGTTAAAGTTTCAACGACGCTTTGAAGCCATATATTTGATCAAGTTGTTATCTTCAATATTACAAAAGTTATTCATTATTGCAAAAGTTTAACCAAGGTTAAAGTTTTCATCAGAATGACAGACAGACAGGCTAAAAACAATATACCCCCGATCGTTCGATCTGGGGTCAGGCATAATAATCCACTGTTAAATTTATATGAGTTCCAAACCCACAAAGTACGAGATATAATCTTTACCTGGCTTAATGTTGCAGTGTATTTCCTAAGGTTCACCTCCTGACTGGCTGTGTGTGATGTATCTTGACGTTCTGATGAGCAAACCTCTTGACTGGCTGTAGGGAATGTATCTTGATGTGCTGATGACCAAACATCTTGACTAGCTGTGGGTGATGTATCTTGACCTGCCGATGAGCACACCTCCTGACCAGCTGTGGGCGATGTATCTTGACCTGTTGATGAGCACACCTATTTACTGGCTGTGGGTGATGTATCTTGACCTACATCCTGATTTGAAGGGATAAAATCATTAACAAAAAATAAATAAAATGCCAGAGTTTCGGTCAATGATGTGCAGACTAATGAATTATAAAATCAAAAACACTACTACATTATGTGTATAGGTAAAGCCAAAATTGTTAATATGTTTGTACACACATTTTTAATTAAAATCAAAGTAAAATGAATAGTTGAAAAACGTGTTACTTTGGAGTAAATGTTATGGATTTTCAATTTATTTTAGTCAGTTTGTAATACTGAACATATTTAAAAGGCAAGTAACAGAAATATTAATGTATCAACAAAAGTTTATGTTTTCATACCTTTAAGAACCCCTCCTTCAGTGTAAACTCTACATCATTTAAGAAGGTCTCCAAGTACTTTGGTTGTTTCTGTAAAACCACTGAAATGAAATAAAAATTTTATTTGATCGTATGACTTTTTGTGTCATTAATAGGCATGATCTGTGTATATGAACTACATCACTAGTGTCTTTTATCCCTATTGCTAATGTGTCTTTAATAACAATCTAGCAACTGTCATGTCCATAACTTGTGTGACTATAATGTCCGAAAGTTGTGTGACTTAACTGTCCATAACCTAAGTGACTGCCAAGTCCATAAATTGTGAGACTTTAATGTCAATAATCTAAGTAACTGTCATGTCCATAACTTGTGTGACTGTCATATCCGTAAGTTGTGTGACTTAATTGTCCATACCATAAGTGACTGTCATGTCCATAAATTGCGTGACTTTAATATTAATAATCTAATTAACTGGAATGTCCATAACTTTTGTGACTGTCATGTCCATAACTTGTGTGACTTCTTTGTCCATAACATAAGTGACTGTCATGTCCATAAATTGCGTGACTTTAATTTTATTAAACTATGAAACGGTCATGTCCATAACTTGTGTGACTGTCATGTCCATAACTTGTGTGACTTATTTGTCCATAACATAAGTGACTGTCATGTCCATAAATTGCATGACTTTAATTTTATTAAACTATGAAACTGTCATGTCCATAACTTGTGTGACTATCATGTCCATAACTTGTGTGACTTATTTGTCCATAACATAAGTGACTGTCATGCCCATAAATTGCGTGACTTTAATTTTATTAAACTATGAAACTGTCATGTCCATATCTTGTGTGACTGCCATGTCCATAACTTGTGTGACTTATTTGTCCATAACATAAGTGACTGTCATGCCCATAAATTGCGTGACTTTAATTTTATTAAACTATGAAACTGTCATGTCCATATCTTGTGTGACTGCCATGTCCATAAGTTGTGTGACTTATTTGTCCATAACATAAGTGACTGTCATGTCCATAAATTGCGTGACTTTAATTTTATTAAACTATGAAACTGTCATGTCCATAACGTGTGTGACTTTAACATCCATAACATAAGTGACTGTCATGTCCATAAATTGTGTGACTTTAATATTAATAAACTAACTAACTGACATGTCCCTAACGTGTGTGACTGTAATATCCGCAAATTGTTTGACTTAATTGTCCATAACCTAAGTGGCTGTCATGTCCATAAATTGTGTGACTTTATCTTTATTAAACTATGTAACTGGCATGTCCATAATATGTGTGTGTTTTTAATGTACATCACCTAAGTGACTGTCATGTCCACAAATTGTGTGACTTTAATGATAATAATCTAAGTAACTGTAATGACCGTAAGTTGTGTCACTGTAATGTCCGTAAGTTGTGTGACTTAATTGTCCATAACCTAAGGGACTGTCATGTCCATACATTGTGTGACTTTAATATTAATAAACTTAGTAACTGCAACACTGTATTATGTGCATTGGGAATAAGACATCAATTTGAAAATAAATAAATTTTAACAAAAGTGCACAATATGCAGTTTAACATATACTTGCATATATAATAGCTTCATTTAACCCTTTCCCACTCAGAAGCAAAGTAAAAATGGCTTTTGCAACCAGCATAAAACCAAAACAGCCTGCGAGTAACTCGCAGTCTGTTCAAGTTTTATGCTGTTTGCTTCTCATCAGTATGTAAGGGTTGAAAATGAAGCTTTTAAAACTTGAATCTAGTAAGAATGGTCTTAAATTCAATTTAACTTTCTAAGGGACTACAAAAACGTCAAAATACGTATCTAAGTGGTAAAGGGTTAAATTGATTTTACTTTAAAACTGGATTATTTATTAATTAAAAAAAAATCCTCATGAAATGAAACTGTGTCCATGCCGCGCATGGACACGGTTTCAAAATACACTTTAAATGATACAAATTCAATCACTGTTCATGAAAAAGTCATGGAAAATTTCTTATTCAGCTTAAATTATAGATAATATATTACAAAAATATATGTAGATCATGAAATGAATAGTTTTGTTTGAGAAAATCACCAAAATGATGTCCATTCCCAGTTTGATGTCTTAATCCCAATTCACATAATACAGTGTTCTGACATGTCCCTAACTTGTGTGACTGTAATGTCCGCAAGTTGTGTGACTTAATTGTCCATAACTTAAGTGGCTGTCATGTCCATAAATTGTGTGACTTTAATGTTAATAATCTAAGTAACTGTAATGACCTTAAGTTGTGTCACTGTCATGTCCGTAAGTTGTGTGACTTAATTGTCCATAACCTAAGGGACTGTCATGTCCATAAATTGTGTGACTTTATTATTAATAAACTTAGTAACTGACATGTCCCTAACTTGTGTGACTGTAATGTCCGTAAGTTGTGTGACTTAATTGTCCATAACCTAAGTGGCTGTCATGTCCATAAATTGTGGGACTTTAATTTTATTAAACTATGTAACTGGCATGTCCATAATTCGTGTGACTTTAACGTACATAACCTAAGTGACTGTCATGTCCATAAATTGTGTGACTTTAATGTTAATAATCTAAGTAACTGTAATGACCGTAAGTTGTGTCACTGTGATGTCCGTAAGTTGTGTGACTTAATAGTCCATAACCTAAGTGACTGTCATGTCCATAAATTGTGTGACTTTAATGTTAATAATCTAAGTAACTGTAATGACCGTAAGTTGTGTCACTGTAATGTCCGTAAGTTGTGTGACTTAATTGTCCATAGCCTAAGGAACTGTCATGTCCATAAATTGTGTGACTTTAATGTTAATAATTTAAGTAACTGTAATGACCGTAAGTTGTGTCACTGTAATGTCCGTAAGTTGTGTGACTTAATTGTCCATAACCTAAGTGACTGTCATGTCCATAAATTGTAAGACTTTAATTTTATTTAACTAAGTAACTGTTGTGTCTATAACTTGTGTGACTTTAACGTCCATAACCTAAGTGAATGTCATGTCTATAAATTTTGTGACTTTAATGTTAATAATCTAAGTAACTGTAATGTCCGTAAGTTGTGTGACGGTCATGTCTATAAATTGTGTGACTTTAATTTTATTAAACTGTCATGTCCATAACGTGTGTGACTTTAACGTCCATAACCTAAGTGACTATTATGTCCATTAATTGTGTGACTTTAATTTTATTAAACTAGGTAACTGTCATGTCTATAACGCAGGTGTGTGACTTTAACGTCCATAACCTAAGTGACTGTCATGTCCATAAATTGTGTGACTTTCATTTTAATAATCTAAGTAACTGTCATGTCCATAACGTGTGTGACTGTACTAATCATCAAGTGAGTTATTGTTGAAACAAAGCATAAGAGTAAAATAAGATCAGACGCCATTTTATATTTTGGATACTTAACACGGACAATCTAAAGCCAACTCCTATATACCTCCCTTCAATCTTTGAATAATGAATAATGCTGAACGTAATTAGGTGCACTCCAGACCCGGGGGGTTAACTTCCTATATACGGTATATAGGGGTGTGCCGATTTTTTGGGGTGTGGTTTTCAACTAAAATTATAGATATGGGTATGGTTTTGAGCATCTAAGTATAGATATGGGTATTGAAATCAGAAATTTGCTTGTATATAAATGCATATAGATTTGAAAGGATCAGTATCAAAATGGGAATGATCAATGTCATTCTTGTACATAAATTGGTATCAATCAGTAGCGAGAAAGATGCAGAAACTTGACTGTTTTTATCTGTTGCTTGATCGAACAAGATGATACTGTGACGTCATATATTAACATACGTCATAATTAAGTGACCAAATCGTTACATAATCTAAAAATGCCGGGAAAGGTGCAGTTACTGCAAATGATTTATGAAAATTTTGTCGCAATTTGACGACTGTCACAATTAACCAACTTTATGCTACATGTGTACACGGAATTATACTCTGCCATGGTGACATCATGGATAATAATATATTTATTTTTTTTAAATGTTGATTATGTGTGGAATCATGAAATCGTTATCACAGGCTTTGAAAGCAAATTAAGATAACATTTAATTTCCGATCATACTTAAGAACGCTCTTTATAATATATCAAAATAACATAAATATTTGCATAATTCAATAATATACTGTATTGATATGATAGAGATTAATATTCTAGAATGAAATGTGACCACTTTTTCAAATTCTAGTACTGAAATGGGTCCAGTTTATCAAAACAAGGGCTGTTTGTAAAACATGCATGCCCCCCATATGGGCTCTCCGTTGTAGTGACAGCCATTGTGTGCATATGTTTTTTGTCACTGTGACCTTGACCTTTGACCTAGTGACCTGAAAATCAATAGGGGTCATCTGCAAGTCATGATCAATGTACCTATAAAGTTTTATGATCCTAGGCATAAGCGTTCTTGAGTTATCATCCGGAAACCATTTTACTATTTCGGGTCACTGTGACCTTGACCTTTGACCTAGTGACCTGAAAATCAATAGGGGTCATCTGCGAGTCATGATCAATGTACCTATCAAGTTTCATGATCCTAGGCCTAAGCGTTCTTGAGTAATCATCCGGAAACCATTTTACTTTTTCGGGTCACCATGACCTTGACCTTTGACCTAGTGACCTGAAAATCAATAGGGGTCATCTGCAAGACATGATCAATGTGCCTATGAAGTTTCATGATCCTAGGCCCAAGCGTCCTTAAGTTATCATCCGTAAAACCACCTGGTGGACGGACCGACAGACCGACATGTGCAAAGCAATATACCCTCTCTTCTTCGAAGGGGGGCATAATTATTGTATTGAAATGGGTCCACTTTCTCAACGATTTCGTATACAAATGGGTCTGCTTTCTCAAAAATATTGTATCAAAATGGGTCTACTTTATCAGAGTTGGGTCACATTTCGGAAGTCTCAGCGGGACACTCCTGCCCTTAAATACAAAACAAACAAACCAAATACATAACGAATAAACAATCCCACAATTAAAGTATTTCAGGGCGTTTTTCAAGAGAATGAAAAACTACCCATACCACTGGAATTTAAACAAGAGCACTGCATAATAGGTGCCAACGCTCGGCTGCGGGTGCAGTTTTGAATAAAAGATTGTCAGAATTGCTTTTTAGAGGTCACAGTGACCTTGACCTCTGACCAAGTGACCCCAAAAATGGGTGTTACGTGTAAAACTCCTCAAGGTGCAACTACATATGAAGTTTCAAAGTTGTAGGTGGAAGCACTTTGACTTTAGAAACAAATGTCAAGGTTTTAGCACGACGCGGACGGCAGACGGCTGACGAAGAGCTGGCCATGACAATACCTTGGTATTTCTCCAAAAACAGCCGAGCTAAAAATCAGCTCAATATCAGTAGTTTGAAAGACCAGCATGGACTATTCCAATAAAAGTTAAACATTTTATAAACACAATAACTATAATATTTTCTCTTCTAGTATTTTCATTGGCCGACCATCAAGGCTGTAAAATTGGCTGAAAAAAGCCCTGCATTTACCTCAGAATTATTTACAAACAAAATGTACATTCAAGTACCTCGTGTGTTTGTGTTGAATGTAAAATTTATATTTACATGTATATTTATTGAAGTAAAAACTTTCAACTGCAAATTATATAGCAGCAATGCACCAGGTACTCACATAAAAACAAAATGAACACTGTCATAGAAAACTTAACAGTTCTGTTCCTCTTGTTCTATAAACTCATAATTTTTTAATAGTTCATCTGGTGACAAACTTTACCCAGATTTAAACTGAACCTAGATATCATTACACGGCCCTAATTACATTTCAAGGGACTGGGGCCGGGGCCCTCATGTAGGGGAATTTAACATTGTTTTGAAGAAAAAGGGGAAATTGTTTTAGATTTATGTTCAATTAATGTTGTTCAAATAATAGATATCCAACTTCAAATTTTTAGCAAACTTTATAATCGCCAATGCATCTTTAAAAGAAAATAAGAAAATCCTTTATGTTTCACTGAAAACAGTGTAATGATCAACGTTTTTGCTTGAGCAATGCACATTTATTTGCTCGTAAGATGTAAAACTTAAACATGTAGTCAGCCAACACATGGTTTCCCTGGAAAAGCCGCATTTTAAGACACACTGGTATACATAATGGTTACAATTGACAGGTAGCTAGTTTCTTCGGCACCTGGTTACTTCGGCATCGTAATTTAATGCCACTTTGACACTCGGGTTTGACCAGTTCGGCATTTACAGTTTGTCTTATCTAATTAAAATCTCATTATGGTGGCTGCCGCCCCACAACGCCGCTTTACTTTTTTTCCATATAAAAAATTTGCTGCAGCAAAGTTGTTTACAAACAAAATGGCGTCGTCTTTTCACGTTGCTAACGACGAGAAGGTGCGCATGAAAAAACAGCAAAATTATTAACAACTATTGAAATCAATGTGCGATTACTCTTTTAAAATTAGATGTGCTTATGGCATATTGGATGTAAAAACAATTGGACAAAATTTAAATATTGCATTTCCCGATAACTGTGTGGACAATTAAACAGATTTCAAAATGACCTTATTTATTCCTCTTTTCATGGCTTAAACTGGGTGCCATAAGTTATTCACAAACAGAAAAAACATCAAAATAGATTATATAAATAGAAAAAAAAGCATACGAAACTTACCTCACATATGGTTCTATAAAACATAAATCCGTTATCCGTTATGATAAACAACGTTTGACAGTCCCACTGCACATGTCCAACAAGCGGGTGCACGCGCATGCGTCGATTAGAAAGCCTGGTGTTCATTGGCTCGGTTTTTTTATAACCAGGCTTCTGATTGCCTCAAATATAGACGCTCAAACTTTCACAGACACTTGCAAAAATAAAAGTTACGGTCTCGTCCATCGCATAGACAGTTTTACATGGACATCCTTTGGACACACTTTGGACAAAAACGTTGTGCGACTTCTCCAGATAGGTTTAAAGTTGCACAAGACACATTTTGACGAACTTTGGGCAAATGTATTGTGCGACTAGTCGCACAATGAAATTAAGACACACAATGTATATATGGGCATAAAAAAGTTGCACAATGTATCATTCGTGAGAACGGACGGACGAAACCGCGACTATATGCTCCCTCTAAATTTATATTGGGGGAGCATAAAAAATAGTGGGATTTCTGAAATAGAGCAGGGGGAGGGGGTATTACCAAATTTAATTTATATACATTTTAGTTTTAATATTGAATTGTTTGTATATTATCACATACCGTCAAGTCAGTAAATACAATGTTTACTGCTTTTAAATAAAACAGCAAATCATGTCATTCAGGGATCTGCGCTTTAAAGTGTTGACACAAAAATTGATATACGCACACTTCGCATGCAGATGACGAGATGCTGTACATGCAGCACGATTTGTGCGCCATTTTATAGAATCAACACAAAATACATGCACTCATTTAATTTTAAGCTAGAATTTGTCAACATCATGTTACCATACAAAATTGGTAGTATGTTTCAGATTACCAATTGTATATGAGAATTCAACAAAACATTTACTATTGTACATTTTGAGTTGAATGATTATTTTTTTGAAACGCTTAAGGTGTAGAATTTCAACAATAATATGCATGAAATGCAAAATGTCCACAAGGATTATATCCAGTTGCCATCATCATGGAGGTAAACACCATTTGGTCCGATTATTGTGGTAGGTAAAACGAAGCCAACAAACTGCTAAAAAACCACTGCCTAGGAGTGCTGTCGCTTATCCAAAGCATGCGCTCTCATTTGCCAATATCGAATTTTTAACACCAGGACCCTGCGCCTTTAGGCGGGCTTTAGTTGGGAAAAGAGATATGAGTAAATGACAGATGATCGTAAATCGGCTTTCTACATTTTCAGCAAAGTCGATATAGCTTTGATCTGTAAAAATACTCCTGGATATCAAGCCTGCGAATTTTGTCGCAAACATGCTGAAATTGTGCACAATCTTTGGAAAAATAGCGCGAATCCCGTGGCCTAGAATGGACACTGTTGGATACCGCTTATGTATAATTTTAATATGGGTCTTGAGTCTTACCCTCTAGAAGAATAGTATGTGAAGATACAGGTCAGTTCTGCAGTGTCCCCCACCATCACTGTCACATCACTGCTATACTTGAGTTCTGGGGGCCGGTCTCGTTCAGTTCCTAGCAACAGAATATGAGCCTCATTTTGAGAAAAAACAGTCTTAATGCAGGAGTGTCAACCCAGATTAGCAAAGGCTTATCAGGGACGATAATATTTGCTTTTATAGAATTTTAGTTTAAATGGTGTCTCTGCTACACAAAAATTCCGCTTATTCGGAAAATTTCATTTCTGATTAGCCTGTGTAGACTGCACAGGCTAATCTGAGATAACACTTTACAGTTTACGCACATGCATTAAGACCAGATTTCCCAGAACGAGGCTTTTATATGGGAGAAAAAAAGTGCAAAATCACCACAAAGGGTGATCCAGATGATGTCATTTGTTTAAAATGAAATTTTATTGATAGTATATATTGTTGAAGGACACACCATTCAAGGAATAATATATACACAAGCTAATACTATTTTTTTTAAATATTTATATGGACCATACTGGTTGAAGATGTTGTGAACCTGCTTGTCACAAACATGTCCAGCCAATTTACAATAATTCTGACCTTGTCAAAGAGACGACACATCATCTTTACAAGGTTAACATTGTTGGCAAACAATTTTTAAATTGTAGGATGAATGATGAAGTTTCAGTCTGTACAACAAATTTTACGGCCAAATTTAACATTTGACCATACTTTATGACCTTGATCTTTGAGATAAGGAGATTGCTGTACACAGGTCACCTAGACTCAACGTGGATAACAGTGTTAAAAGAGCATGATGAAGAATAACATTACAATCAGGACAAGCTGTTCTATTGCCAATAATTTGACCCTTTACCTCTGAGTGTGACCTTGACCTTTGAGGTAGGTAGATGGGTGTTACACACAACACATCTCATGATGATAAACGTCTGTGGTATTTCAGTCATATCAGTCATCTATCAGTTAACCTTCTCATACTTTTCATCGTTCGCTGGTTTTACCAGTGCAAGTTACAAGTGCAAGTAACTGATAACTGCCATACTTGAATCAAAGGTGCCAGGAATCGAACCTGCAATCCTTGCAAAGTCTACAGCTCTTAGCAAGTAAGCCCATATGTCAAGTTTTCCTATACATTCCACATACCTGACTGCACATTGAGTTTCATGGTGTGTGTGTTCCTCACGTCTATCAACATGATCTCGTTCTTTGTCTCACAGGCGTAGATATAGCCGTTGTCTGACATCTCCACCCACAGGAAGTGAAGGGAGCCTGAAGTAGGGCAAAAATCAATGAGCCTCTTTTTGGGACACCTGGGCTTTATGATTGTTCCAAAAGTATCGTCATAGAAGTCTGCACAGGCCATTAAATAAGCAACAACATATGTCTTTTATATAATTTTTCATTTTAAGACAGTCTCTTCTTAACGAAAATCCAATCTAGGCAGAACATCTTTTATTTTTGCCTGTTCAAACAGCACAGGCTAATCTGGGGCACTTTTCTAAGAACCACCTTAAATGTTTTTACAAGTTCCAGTCATATCCAAATAGTTAAATGAATGAAAACTGGGAGTAAAATAAGAGAAATGGCTTAAAGGCTAGATAAGACAAGTCAATCTATTACCTTCTGTTACATGTTGCATTTTAAGGCAATTATAAAATAAGTATGGACTACATTAATGGACTAATTCATCGTGTACAATCAAGGAAGGACTTAGTAGAAGAAGTTGAACAATTATAAGTTATATTACGTGGTAAAATCAAAACAGAACTTCATAGAACGAGTCACAATATATCAACTTACCATTGGGGTCAATGATCATACGCTCACCAACGCTCACTGGGTTGGTGTCTGACAAAGTGTAGCCAACCTAAAACACAAACAGTTGAACATATAACCATAGAGACATTATCGATGGGTGTTCACACATGCTTTTGCCTTAATTTTGACATTAGTAAATAAGTTTAATGTTCTGTTTTCCCCCTTTTTTGACCATTTTTCATTCTAGATATTAAATCACTACTTCTAGTAAAAAGACATTATAAATTACAAAACCCAGCAAATTCTTATTCTTCACAAGCCTTGACTAATGTGATGTTTCAATGTCCTGAACAAGCACAACTGTGTAAGCCCTGCACTTGTTTATACTGAACTGAGCTTACTACAATTACCAGTTATATGAAGGTAAAATGGAGAAACTTTATTTTAACCAGTATATTTGTAGCTTGAGTTATAAAACTTTTGGTTTTGATCAAAGATGCACAAACTATTTTGCATTACTTGCTCATTTTGACTAATAATGTTTTCAGTCTTATACTACAATAACAATATACATACTTAATTATGGCAATGCTTTGCTTGTTGTACATCTGGGACAAGCTGATACAGATTTTGCTGTCTATCATGAAAGTAACTGGCTTTTTTCTTCTATACTCGATGTCATGCCCTCACGAAACATTCTTTTAAATAATGCAATACTATTTAAACCTAAAACCAATTGAACCCAAGGAATGTCATCCAAAATGTTGCTTCCCCCCCCCCCCTCCTAAAATACCCATAAACAATGCTATTTTCCCAAAATGCCGAAAATAGTGTGTCACGTTCGAAAATAGCAACATTTAAGATATGTGTTTGTCAGAAACACTATGTCCCCCTTCTACGCTGCTTTGAAGCTATATATTTGACCATTCACCACTCAAAATGTGCAGCTCCATGAGATACACATGCATGCCATATATGAAGTTGCTATCTTCAATATTGCAAAAGTTATGGCAAAATGTTAAAGTTGGAGCAAACAAACACACAAACCAACCAACAGACAGGGCAAAAACAATATGTCCCCCACTATAGTGGTGGATGACATAAACAGTATTTTTCTGAAAATGCTTCAAATTTCCCTGCCCCCATTAAAGCCTTGATTTCACCAACCACTCATGCTGAATTTCATAGCGACCTACCTTAAAGTTTTTGCCTCTCTGCCAGTTGAATGTCCATGCCGGGACACTCTTGGGGACATTGATACAGTCCATCTTCAAGTAATTACTCCTGTACGCCTCCACATTGTCTGGGAACGTTCCATCCCCACCAGGGAACGCATTGGCCACTATAATAGGACAAAAGGTGTTTTTATGAGCAGAGTTCTGGGGAAACTGGGCGAAATGCATGTGCATAGTGCCATCCCAGATCAGCCTGTGCAGTCATATTATTCATAGACATAACACACAATAAGTTTTGTTTTCCTGTTTTGATTACTAATAGTGCAGTTTTTAGAATTATTTTGTGAATCTGAAATATGTGACAACACATGGAACTTCAAAAGACTTCATTTTGCATGAGCAATGAATGAACACAGTTGTACCAATAGAGAAAGATTCATAGTAAATACTGCTGCAGAATTACAAATGAGCCTTGCTTTGGGAAAATGGGACTTAATGCATGTGCGTTATGTCATCCTGGATTAGCCTGTGCAGTCCACACAGACAAACCAGAGACAACACTTTCCACTTTTATTATATTTTTCGTCTTAATGAAGCAAAATCGAGTTTGAGGTGAAAGTGTCATCCCTGATTAGCGGGTAGAGACTTCCAATGATATCTGGGACGACACTTTATGCACATGTTTACTGCGTTTTCCCAGAACAAGTCTCATATTATTTAATTTTGTCATCTATATCTCTCGTCTCGACAATTAGGATATACCATCGACAAAGGAAAAACAGCATTTGGGTAGAGTTAATGACAATTAGAACAACTAACAAGTGCTCAACTTTACAAAGGCACAACACATTTCAGTGCTCCAGCAAGGATTTTAAAAGGGCAGGGGGGGGGGGCAATTTTGTCAAAAGGGCACTTTCAACGTGCAGAATTTTGTCAAAAGGTCATTTTCGAGCCCACTGTCGTATCTAGAATGCTCCCTGATGTATATTAATTTTTATATTATTAATAATTGTTATAATTTATCATTTCTATTATTATTCAACCATGCAAATAAAATGTCTACAATAAGAAATAAATGAATTACAATGTTATAAGAGTTTTGTAAAAAAAATAATAGAGGTCACAGTGACCTTGACCTTTGACCTAGGTACCCAACAAGAGATGTGTTTGTCAGAAACACAATGCCCCCTATTCCGCCGCTTTGAAATAAAATTGCTATTTATCATTTGGCAGGCATAGAAATCATCTCCCTTTAAAGCTTATTACTTCCCTTGAATTTTGTCCAATCCAACCGGGGGGGGGGGGAGGGGGGGGGGCTGGAAGATGGGAGGGCCTCATAGTCAATTAGCCAGTTCAATAACTGTTGTTACCGCCCCTGAAATTACCCCCCTTTACTGCTCTTCGCTGAGGAGGTAATTCATCAGTTTCCGGTGGTGAGCAAATTATTGCGCAATGGACGACTAATCGAATCTAGAACACAACTCAACCGAGAAGAAGCGGAATTACTGCTGTATTTGCAGTATGACCATGTAAGACATCACTGACAAACAAGGCCTGTGGTTTAAAAGAGAACATAGCCAGAGTTTATCAAGTATCTATGGACATATGTTATGAACATCACAGAAATTATAATTATTATAATTATATCATACAAAAAAAAAATTTGAAAATTCCATCATTTGAGTTATAAATAATCAAAATAATAAACCTGTACAGTAACTGTGAAAAGAACTTCAATTCTTGGTAAGGAAATATATAATATGCGATTTATAATTATATAAATTACATCCCTTGAAAATAATTGTCTCTAACAAATCTCAATTTTTAGTAGCAAATAATTAAAAGCCACTACCGTGACTGTGATTGACCACTTGAAATGTGCAGCTCCATGAGATACACATGCATGCCAAATATATAAAGTGGCTATGTTCAATATTGAATAATTTTCTCCCTTTGTAAAGCTTATTACTTACCTTAAAATTGTACTTTTTACCGTAGACCGTAAAGGATAACCTTGCCCTTGACCTTTTACCACAATGTGTTTGTCAGAAACACAATGCCGCCTACTGCGCTTCTTTGATTTATTTACTAAAAATATATTCGTGGGCAGGTCAGATAACGATGTCCATTTAAAGCTTAGTACTTCCCTTGACTTTATTTGTTCGACCCTAGACCTTGAAGGATGATGTTCACCTTAAAATGTTACCACTCAAAATTTGCAGCTCCATGAGATACACATGCATGCCAAATATCAAGGTGATATCTTCAATATTTAAAAAGTTATAGTCAATGTTAAGGTTTAAGCACGACGCCTACGTCGGACGGCGGACGTCGGACGGCCAGCTGGCTATGACAATAGCTGGGGTTTTCTCCGGAAACAGCCTCGCTAAAAAATAAAAAATAATAAAAGGGCAGGGCGGACCATCTGAAGGGCAAGGCCGGGCGCCCTTCCATTTATGCCTAGCTGGAGCACTGCAGTTTCAGGTCTGGTATTCACCAGCCCTTTCTTTGACTTAAGAAAAAAGAACAGACTTAGATCTAAGAAAAATACGTTAAGCATTTGATTAAATAATGACTACGCATACTATTTTTGTTCAAAATCCGTTGTTCTTAATAATAAATGTTTGTGTATTTTGAATGGATTAATTACATATCATATTTCTATTCTTATACCATAAAAACATAAAAAATTAAGAAAATTTAAGAATAAAGGCACAGATCCAACCAACCTGTTGCTGCAATACGTAAGTATGGTGTCATAGACGTGCCGTATTCATTGGATACGATGCACTGATAGTCTCCGGTCAGTTGCTCGTTAAAATACTCTCCAATAAACAGGGATCCAGTGTTGGGGTCAAATCTAGCTTCCTTCTCGCGAGCATTTAACTTTATTCCATTGAATCTCCATTCATACCTGATACATGCATTGAAACTTGATAATACAGCCACCTTTTAACAGTCGACTTTAAAACTTGAAGATAAACAGTCACCTTTCTCGCAGACTGCAATTCCAATCAATCACATTACAAAGTGAAGCTTTAATAATCCTAATGCCTTATAATTGAACCCAATTTTACTAGGTTCAAATAGAAACAAATCATTTGTGAAGTAATATAATTGTTGCATGTGAAGACAACATGATACCGTAACAATTAGTATATATCCCTGAATGTAATTACAACCTAGGTTTAAGTGCCTACAACTTAAAAAGCTGTATTAAATAAAACTGGTAAGTAACAACAAATAACACAACCTTGCCTTCATTCTGTAGACTTACTTGAGTGGTGCAGACCCAGTCGCAACACAAGAGAACGTGCGGTTGTTGCCCTTATGGATGTACTCGAGGGGTTTAGGCCAGTTATTGCCCTGTGGTATGGAGATCTTGGGTGGAGTCTCCCCTAGAATAGAAGTGGTAAAGTTAGGGGCCCGGTCAAGGATGGAGTGAGCTGGCTTTGGGAAAACTGGGCTAAATGCATGTGCGAAAAGTGTTGTGCCAGATTAGCCTGTGAAGTCCGCACAGGCTAATCCGGGATGACACTTTCCACCAATAATGGATTTTTCTTTAGAAGAGAATTCCTTTTGCCCAAAAGTACTGTAAAAGTGGAATGTCTCCTCCCAGATTAGCAAGTGCAGATTGCACAAATTAATCAAGGATGATATGTTACACACATGCATTAATCAAAGTTTTCCCTGAATGTGTGACTCAAATGTTTACCACATGGTTATTTATATCTTTACAGTATTAATATAAAACTAAAATTGAAGCATGAACATATTCATATACTGTTATGTTCAATATATTAGTTTCCATAATATAATTAAAAGAAATAGATCAAATACAAGACTATTGCCAAGCAATATATTCCCCTACCGGCTCCACCATTGTCAGAAATTCCACCATTGTCAGAATAATTTTTGTTGTTGTTGCCATAGCAACCAGAATTTTTGACGTAGGAACAAAATGAAATAACGTGCATAATGTCCATATTGCCATCTATCCATGTTTCAAGTTTCATGACAAAATATTGAGAACTTTTAAAGTTATCGCAGGATAAAAAAAAACACCATTTTCAGCAGTATTTCTAGTCTATTTGTTGCCATAGCAACCCGAATTTTTTATGTAGGAAAAAAATGAAATGACGTGCATAATGTCCAAATTGCAATCTATCAATCTTTCAAGTTTCATGAAAAAATATTAAGAACTTTTAAAGTTACCACAGGATCCAGAAAAGTGTTACTGACTGACGGACTGACAGACAGAGCACAAACCATAAGTCCCCTCCGGTGAAACCGGTAGGGGACAATAAAGGAATATTCTATTACGTTACATTGATATAATTATATGCATAAAGAAAACCAAGAATTATCAAAGGTCGCCATGGCACATTGGGTATCATTATGCACTGAATGTCATGGGTTCGATCCCCAGTTTACATCTCCCCATTGATACCAAGTACTGGTTAAAGTCCCAGAAAAATGCTGGACAGAATTTCATATAAGCCGTTGGCTTTCGATGCAATCAAGCTAAAGTAAATATATTTAAACTAAACTAATAAACAAAGGAAATAGTTCAAGAGTGTAATTTAAATAGCAATATCAAATACCAAACTATAATGAAGTGAATACAAATTAGGAACTCTTGATTTGAAATTAACTGTTCTTATCTATATTTATCATTCCAATAAAACTGTTTCCAAATATTTTAATAGATACAACTGTAGTATCTGTACACTGACATCCCTTTGTTCATGTATAAGCAACATTTTTTTATGTTAACTCTATGCCATATGCTCACATGTGTATATACTAAATTTATTGTATTATATGTATGTGCGACCTTAAAGGGCATAATAAAGATGAAAAGGTTCGTTCAATGTTTTAGTCATTCAGCATAGAAGAAAAGTTAACGACAAGGCGAAAGAAGAACTTGATTGTTTTCGGAAAAAACTGTTAATATCCATTAACAAGTAAGCTTTTCTCACTAAAATTGTTTAACCAATGGAAGTCAATCTTCAAGATCTCAACCAAGCAACAAAAAATTACCCACATATTCACTTTTTTATATTGATGACTTAGAATAAATACGATTACTCTAAAAAATTGATTGCAAAAAATCTGTGAAGTTGTGTCTCTATTTGTAATATTGCATAAATCATAGAAGGTAAACTTACTGGCTTCTATACAGGTAGTAATCACCACACAACATATGATTGCAGACAAGTACATTTTGACATCAGGTTGTTAACGAGCCTGAAAATAAGTTGGAATTGACGACATAGCATATATTAATGACGAAAATGCACTGACTTTAAATAAGGGGTCATGCGTGTATAAGACTTTTAAAGAAATATGAAAACAAATTTAAAATCTTTTAGAAGTTTATCCAGTTTACTACAGTTCGTTGCCATGTTCCGACGGGATTTTGACATCGACAGGCCGAATTGTATCAAAACATTCAATGATAAAGAATGTTTATGCTGGGATAGGTCGACCAATTACTTGCCTTAATTATCACAAAAGATTAACCTGAAGTTCAAAATATTTTTTCTCAGATTTATAAATATTTACATCGCACTATGTTGCCCTGTTCCGGTGCCTCTTTTCAGTTCCGACGGTTCACCGTTATTTTTTACTAACCCGTAAAAATCACTAAAAGAGGTAAATTAGGGGAATGCAAAACGTCTTAATATGCTGCAGAAATAATATTTGGACAACTATTGGGAAATAGGCACCATGTTTAGGTACGAAATTGAAGATAGCGTTATAAAAGGCTATCACCAATTCAAAATAAGGCCTCCAATGCATACCGAGTTAAATGTGGACTTGGAATATACAAATCTACATGATAAAAATGCAGCATTAGTGTGGATTCCACCTATTGAGGACTTTCATCCAGAAATGAGACAGAATGTTACAGACCAAAGCCGTTTCTTAATATTGTGTGACATTGCAGGATTGCACATAGGCCGTGTGCCAAGAGGACTAGCTGGTGCATTCAGAAATATCATAGAATTGGAAGGTAAAATCACTGCTTTAGCCACTGGAGAGCCCTGCCCTAGCTTTGCGCCCTGGCCAGCCCCGGAAGCAACAGGGGGGGTGTGGTCATTCCATGTGACTACATCATAACCTGTGCAGATAATGACTTTAATATCATCTCTGATGCCATAGATAGTATGCCCGAGAAGGAGGCAATGAAGATACAAGAGATGTAAAAAAATGACGCAAAACAAAAGTACATTTGTACATATAATTATGTGCATTGTCCTTCAATAATAAAACATATGAACCATTACTATGACTTTATGTTGGTTTTTTATCGTTATTACAATTATTACATGTTGCTACATAATACAAAGTAGGCTCATTTCTGATACAAGTACTCCAGCTGAAAATTTAACACAACTATGGACACACATTAACAATATCTTAAGCATACAAGACTTGGTGTATATTGTACAATGTCACCGTAAACTATTCCAGCAAAGTTACAACAGTGCATATTTTATTTAATTGACAGACAAATGGCAAAATAATTATACTCCTTCAGAGGTTAAAGCAGTCTTATCATAGTCATGGTCTTCGGGAATACAAGAAACATGGATCCAACTGTCGCATATATCACATTGAACCCAACCATCTGGATCCTCTGAAACTTTCTGACAAATCATGGTTCCTATCAGCTCTTGTTAAAGGAATACCTCTTCCTACATCTTCTATGGCCTCTTTCACTCTTATCATTATACCAGGTGATTCTCTGTATCCCCTCTTATATGTCAAAGTTATTTTTGTAGCTTTTTTACTGTGCTGGGCTCAAATGTTGAGCTTGCTTCCGGGAACTGTATTTACTATTACGTGGAGTCCTGCAGTCTGACCCACTGTTATAAAGCCTAATTTGTCCCAAGTTCATGTTGAAGAAAAAGAGAATACATTTAATAAAAGAGAAACAGAAAATGATTGAAAAAGCATGGTGATATCGGATGTCAATGCCTGCTTACAGTCAATATTTATTGTTTGGGCCATAGGAGTCTATATCAACATGTATACCGCCATGTGTTGGAAATATTTCAATAATCTCTTTCATATCAAAATATGGACAGACAGACAGACGAACATAAATAGGTTACTGAAATGTAACCAGAGTCTGAGCATCTGACAATACAACAAAAACTAGTTAAAAAATTAGCAAAAACTGTAAAATTGCAGGAATTTGCTCATTGTCCCTGAGGAGCCTCACCACTCAATGTTACGTCAAATCCATCGGAACTGGCCAAAAGTTATCCATTTATTTTTGTTATAATTTCATTCAGATAACAGATATTGATTTACATCATATTTTTAACATATGTTGTCTGTACCTGTGCAATAACTCCTGCACTATAAAATATGCCCTGCCATGCCCAAGAAAAATTTGACATGAAACTCATTATTCAAAACGTCATTTTTCCGATTTTCAACCAAGTAAAAAAATTAACCTGCCATAAAGTATTTGGGATTTTGTTACCTAAGATAAAGATTTCATCAATCATGTACTGCTTGTTCAACAATGGCACGTGTGCATGTAAAACGAAACAACTTTCGCTTTGTGGCCGCCGCTATTTACTGAAAGTACATTCGGATTCCATCGGAACCGGTGAAACGTCGGAACAGGGCAACGAACTGTACGTTTTTGTTTATTTCAAATATGTTTACATTAAGTGCGTATGTTGATTTCAGACGTAATATTGTCGCAAATCTCTCCTTGCGGTTCGTCACACGTATTTCTCTAGTGATAGGGGCCTATTGTTTTGCCTAATGGTAAACCCAACAAAGTTAAGAGATACTGTTCATATTGACTGAACAAATTGGGTCGTGTCTACATTGGATCCTAAATAAATTGCTACAATGGAAACCAAACCTATATATTTGCAGCATCGTTTACGTAAATGTTTGATTTTTGTTTAATAAATTATTTGAAAAGAAAATCGCTGTTGATAAAGACCAAATTTGGATTAAAGGGTGTCAAAGTATCAATAAAACTGTTGATATGCACAATGGCTACCAGTAAAATCTGTCTTTTCAACCGAAGTACCGCTCGTCAAAACAAAATTGTATCTATTCTAGACGATTTCAAGAATCTAGCCATCTGTATTGATACTTACCAAATTTGGATCCATTCTAGACAAAAAAATTCAAGAGTCTAGCCAGCTCTTTTGATAGAGTCGAGCCATCTCTATTGATACCGAAATTGGATCCGTTCTAGACGATTTCAAGAGTCTAGTCAGCTCTCTTGATGCTTACCAAAATTGGATCAATTCTAGATGATTTCAATAGTTAACCAGCTATATTGATACTTACCGAAATTGTATCCATTCTAGACGATTTCAAGAGTTAGCCAGCTCTATTGATACTTGCCAAAATGGAATCCATACGACAATTTCAAGAGTCTAGTTCTATTGATACTTACCGAAATTGGATCCATTCTAGATGATTTCAAGAGTCTAGCCAGCTCCATTGATACTTACCAAAATGGGATCCATTCTAGACGATTTCAAGAGTATAGCCAGCTCTATTGATACTTACCGAATTTGGGATCCATTCTAGATGATTTCAAGAGTCGAGCCAGCTCTATTTATAATTACCGAAATTGGATCCATTCTAGACGATTTCAAGAGTATAGCCAGCTCTATTTATACTTACTAAAATTGGGATCCATTCTAGACGCTTTCAAGAGTAAGCCAGCTCCATTGATACTTACCAAAATGGGATCCATTCTAGACGATTTCAAGAGTATAGCCAGCTCTATTGATACTTACCGAATTTGGGATCCATTTTAGATGATTTCAAGAGTCTAGCCAGCTCTATTTATACTTACCGAAATTGGATCCATTCTAGACGATTTCAAGAGTATAGCCAGCTCTATTTGTACTTACCAAAATTGGATCCATTCTAGACGATTTCAAGAGTATAGCCAGCTTTATTGATACTAACCAAAATAGGATCCATTCTAGACAATTTCAAAAGTCTAGCCAGCTCTATTGATACTTACCAAAATTGGATCCATTCTAGACAATTTCAAGAGTCTAGCCAGCTCTATTGATACTTACCAAAATTTGATCCATTCTAGAAGATTTCAAGAGTCTAGCCAGCTCTTTTGATACTTACTAAAATTGAATCCATTCTAGACGCTTTCAAGAGTTAGCCAGCTCCATTGATACTTACCAAAATGGGATCCATTCTAGACGATTTCAAGAGTATAGCCAGCTCTATTACGGAATTTGGATCCATTCTAGACGATTTCAAGAGTCTAGCCAGCTCTCTTGATGCTTACCAAAATTTGATCCCGTCTAGACGATTTCAATAGTTAACCAGCTCTATTGATACTTACCAAAATTGGATCCATTCTAGACGATTTCAAGAGTATAGCCAGCTATATTGATACTTACCAAAATGGGATCCATTCTAGACAATTTCAAGAGTCTAGCCAACTCTATTGATACTTACCAAAATTGGATCCATTCTAGACAATTTCAAGAGTCTAGCCAGCTGTTTTGATACTTACCGAATTTGGATCCATTCTATACGATTTCAAGAGTCTAGCCAGCTCCATTGATACTTACCAAAATGGGATCCATTCTAGACGATTTCAATTGTATAGCCAGCTCTATTGATACTTACCGAATTTGGGATCCATTCTAGACGATTTCAAGAGTCTAGCCAGCTCTATTTATACTTACCAAAATTGGATCCATTCTAGACGATTTCAAGAGTATAGCCAGCTCCCTTGATGGTTACCAAAATTTGATCCCGTCTAGACGATTTCAATAGTTAACCAGCTCTATTGATACTTACCGAATTCGGATCCATTCTATACGATTTCAAGAGTCTAGCCAGCTCTATTTATTCTTACCAAAATTTTATCCATTCTAGACGATTTCAAGAGAATAGCCAGCTGTATTGATACTTACCAAAATGGGATCCATTCTAGACGATTTCAAGAGAATAGCCAGCTGTATTGATACTTACCAAAATGGGATCCATTCTAGACAATTTCAAGAGTCTAGCCAGCTCTATTGATACTTACCAAAATTGGATCCATTCTAGACAATTTCAAGAGTCTAGCCAGCTGTTTTGATATTTACCGAATTTGGATCCATTCTATACGATTTCAAGAGTCTAGCCAGCTCCATTGATACTTACCAAAATGGGATCCATTCTAGACGATTTCAATAGTATAGCCAGCTCTATTGATACTTACCGAATTTGGGATCCATTCTAGACGAGTTCAAGAGTTGAGCCAGCTCTATTTATACTTACCGATATTGGATCCATTCTAGACGATTTCAAGAGTATAGCCAGCTCCCTTGATGGTTACCAAAATTTGATCCCGTCTAGACGATTTCAATAGTAAAGGTAGCGCACCTCTAATGGGCACATATCCAAATATAATCTAATTAATTATTTTCTTAATCAGTATCATTTCACTGAACTACATGCAAATTTGTAGGTAGGCTTTCAATGCTTTTTAAAAAAAATATACCGATTTTTTCAAAACCACCCCCACGCTCGGCTTTTGTCCAGTTTATTTTCACCCCTGGGGTATATAAAAGTTCCATAATTCATTCAAATTTCCAAATATGGGCATGCAGTTGGTGTGTACAGATGCTGTAAAGGTGTTTAAAGTTTAAACAAGATGAAATAAGTATTTTTTTACAGACATTTATTTTTTACAAATTTTTATATATGGAAGAGCGCCATGAAATGTAAGTGATTTCAGCCAAGTAAAAATTGGGTCGGTTAAAAACAAAGTGTCATAAAATTCAAAATAGTATTAAGTCATATTTTAAACTTAGTTTTTATAGAAACACTATATACAGCAAAAATACCAAGAAATAGACAGATTTCCCGTTTACTTTTTGAAATAAAAATAAAAATGCAACATGCATGGTTCGTATTTTTAACAGTAAATCACCCAATTTCGCCATAACGTTGTTTTAATTTCAATAATTGAAGAATTTGCATAAAAATTGCAACATATTTAACAATAAATATAGCTTATATGCCATATTAAATCAAATTACGTTAGAAAATAAATAAAACGCGTCGCAAAAAAGTATACGTCGTCGGCAGGATTCGAACTTGCGCGGGAATATACCAAAAGATTTCTAGTCTATCGCCTTAACCACTAGGCTACGGCACCTAATAGTAGGCTCTTCAACCTTCGAAGAAATCGCGGGAAATTATTAGAGGTGCGCTACCTTAACCAGCTCTATTGATACTTACCGAATTTGGATCCATTCTATACGATTTCAAGAGTCTAGCCAGCTCTATTTATACTTACCAAAATTTTATCCATTCTAGACGATTTCAAGAGAATAGCCAGCTGTATTGATACTTACCAAAATGGGATCCATTCTAGACGATTTCAAGAGAATAGCCAGCTCTATTGATACTTACCAAAATGGGACCCATTCTAGACAATTTCAAGAGTCTAGCCAGCTCTATTGATACTTACCAAAATTTGATCAATTCTAGACGATTTCAAGAGTCTAGCTAGCTCTATTGATACTTACTAAAATTGAATCCATTCTAGACGTTTTCAAGAGTTAGCCAGCTCCATTGATACTTACCAAAATGGGATCCATTCTAGACGATTTCAAGAGTATAGCCAGCTCTATCGATACTTACCGAATTCGGATCCATTCTAGACGATTTCAGCAATACACTGCGCTGATAAGCCCTTCACAGTTTTCTCTAATTAACGAGTACATGTATATATAAAAACCGTTACAGGAACATTGTAGTATCAATGTGTTTATTATCACATGTATGAGTTATATAATATATATATATATATATATTTATGTATTTACTATGAAGCTTTATAGTATTTATAGGATGTAACATCTTTCAACAAAAATATGTGTTTTTGAATAGTTAGTTGAGTGGAAATTAAATGGCTATTTTCCTTTTTTGTTTAATTTGGCTGAAATGTGATGATAATGTTTAAAGTAAATAAACTACCTAATTGCTTAACATAATCATAATTAATTTGAATACAATTAAGCATGAACTGTGTTTAGCTTTTGATCCATTTTGGCGGAAAAGCCCTACTGATTACTAGGATGACATTCAAATCCTGATTTTACGCAATGATGTTGGATCCATTATTTCCATTTTTGATTAATACGGTCAACAGTAATAGCGTTTCAACCACTATTTGTTCCATGGTCGTGACTGCGATAATTAAACTAATACTGTTGATAATGGGCGATTTCCGAGCCACTTTATCCAAACTGAAACTTATTACCAGCCGGTATGAAATTTCAAAATAAATATTATCCAATATCAATGGGCAACCAATCATACTGGAGCAACATGAGTTTTATCTCTATGTATTGTCGACTGTGTTATCTGTAGCATGTGACTATTGTTAGATTTTGTTGGGTATCCGTTTTATATTAATTAAAATGTATTCAAATGCCATTTCTTTTACTGGTTGTGGGCATTTATTCAAGTTGCGTTTGATGAATCCCAGAGTTTGTGAAGCTTTCTAGGTTGCGTTATCGATACGAGTGTTTAATTTCAGATTATCACAAGGATCGACTCCTAAGTAAGGGGGATGTTAAAGATTTTCGAGGGTTTCGTTATTTATAGTAAAGTTGTAGTCTTTTCTTAGTGGAGTTGGAGATATTCATGATGGCGCATTTTTTAACATTAAACTCCATCTGCCAAGATTTGCTCCAATATATTTTCCATATTGACAATGAGTTTCATGTAAACCTGATGAATATTATTTTGTGTATGTTCCTCTTGTGTGTAATTTTTTACCCTGTTAATCACTAGTATTAAATATTAATACTATTGGATACAGAGAGGTTTGTAAATAACTTTCAAATAATCAGAACCGTATATAGTGATATGTATCTTAATTATTAAATAAAGGCTGTTTTTTTCCGTTATTTTATTATTTAAATCTATAAATTTGTATTGCAATTATGGTGTGTAGTTAATTTTTAACTTCTAAGTTGAATAACTGTGCTAAATTTCCCTGTACATGATTCTAAGATCTGTTTACATCTTACTTATAGGTCAACCCTCAGCAGATTGAACAGCTGTTTTCAGGCATATATACAGCTGTAGGTCATGATCTTACTAATTTTTCCACTCACTTTAACACTCCAGTCCTTGTAAACATTATCTACTATGGTGGAAAGTGTACGCAGTCATTTTAAATTGCTGGTATAGGTAAAAGTGAAGTATTCTAGTAAGAATATATTAATTTATTTAAATTGTTGTGTTTAGGGTATACAAAAGAAATTAAATCTCAGGAGCAATTTTTCTCTACAGAGGGAGTATGTAACAGGGTATTCACAAACACTCATCCTTAATCAAATCACATCAAAACGAATTTATTGTCAGTATGAAATAACATGTATATAACATATGCTATGTATAGCTGTTTACCAAACTAACAAGCAGTAACAAATAGCAACACATCAATAATACATGGCATACATAAGAAATAGTTATTCTAATAAAGCACAATAAAAACACAATTAAAGCAGTATTCCTATAGGACATTATTCAAATGTAAGCAGAAATATAATATCAGTACTATACATTCAAAATTAAGAGCTGTTCAAAAGATTGTTGATGTTGACACAAGGAAGGGGCCTAAGGTACCATAAAAAGAAATGGTGTAAAAATGCTTACAGAGAAAATAGAACACAATAGTGCCACAAAATAAAAAGGGCTTAAAGGAAATTATCACCTCAAACCAGATTTGAAGGAAAATGATCAGCAAATTTCACACAATATAAGCAACACAATACAACACTGATGAATAAAAAATAAAATATAATTATAAAAGCAAAATAATACAATACTAATGCTGAAATGATTATCCCGCATGTGTTACTAGCACTAATTCAGAGCTTCAAAGGCAAATGATGAGCAAAGAAGCATTGATTAATGCTACATACATACAGTACTACAAGTTCTTCAACAAGATATCAAATGAAATGAACGAAATAAGACAACAACAGCAAACTGTTGTAGTGTCACTAGTATTATATATACATACTGTTAAGCTCAAAGAAAGCAAAAGCAAAAAAAGCATCAGAATGCAAACCTAATAAAGCAAATGAAAAAATCAAGATGCAAATTTCTCAGAGAAAGCAAAAAGCAAAAGGCAACACAATGAAAACAAAACAAAACACCAGTTTTATTAATAATTATAACTACTTATCCAATCAAGAGAGATTCAGTGTGATGAATGAGTGAGCTACCATATATTAATAATGGAGAATGCTTTTTAGGTGAGCTGATTTCAGATACATATTTATGGTTTTATATATCTGAAACATTTGATTCATTTCGTTACTAAACCTTGCAAGAGGTACAAGCATTTTTCATTTGCTTAAACCTACTATCTTTAGTTTCTTTCTTCATATGGTAACTGGTGAGTCATTTTATTATTTTAAGTGTATTTACTTGTATACTTGTTAAAATTGTAATCATTATATTATTTGAATGATATTGTATTTATCAATTATCTGATTTATAATTTATGATAATACTTATAATACTTTATGTTATCATATTTCATACCATTATCAATTATATAATTAAAACTAGGCGTAAGCATTCTTGAGTTATCATCCGGAAACCATTTTACTGTTTCGAGTCAGTGTGACCTTGACCTTTGACCTAGTGACCTGAAAATCGAAAGGGTCATTTGCCAGTCATTATCAATGTATATATGAAGTTTCATGATCCTAGGCGTAAGCATTCTTGAGTTATCATCCGGAAACCATTTTACTATTTCGAGTCACTAGGCCGATGACCTTTGACCTGGTGACCTGAAAATCAATATGGGTCATCTGCCAGTCATGATCAATGTTCCTATGAAGTTTCATGATCCTAGGCCTAAGCGTTCTCATCCAGAAACCATCTGGTGGACGAACCGACGGACCGACATGTGCAAAACAATATACCCCTCTTCTTCAAAGGGGGGCTTAATAAAATTTGGCAACTATAACCCCTTGTGTCAATACACAAACCCCGCTACATAACCAAACTGAAATACCTGTGTATTTAACTTAACAGTTAAAAAACACCATTTTTCAAAAGTGTATATTTTACATGAAAAATAAATAAAAATGCTAAGAATATCAAAACACATACTTTCTAAAATTTAAAACAGTAACATTACATCATTGTTTCATCATTTAGTAGTAAGTCTGCACATTGGCCTTTAACCAAAAAACAACAACACATTGCCATGGTAATTATGGCAGTACTTATTATTTTCACTAGTTTGTATGTTTATAGTCAAACCGGAGTATGTACTGAGAAAAATTATAAAAGTTGTTAAAGATAAAAAATGGATCAATAATGTTTTTTTAAATAGGTCCCAGAGGGCCTGTGTCGTTCAAACAAATACCATACAATATTCAGATGCAACCTCAATTGCAGGCTCCTTATCTTTGTTGTTTAGGTCTAGGATAATAATAATTTTTATAACATGCATATAAGGAAAACGCTATGGTCCCCAGTGTATAACTAGACACAAATTGAAAATCAAATCTTGGTTGAACCCTCAACAGGGATAGAACCACTGACAACTGGAGTACTTGAGTAAAAGTCTTCTGCTTTGACCACTCGGTCATTTGTGGTCATACAATGTGGAAGGTATTTTAAACTTTATATAAGCAATTCTCGTAGTTTCACAAAATATAACAACGGCAACAGAACTTTCCATATTATTCAATCGTTGTGCATTGCAACGATTTATAATTTAAAAACCACTATAGTGGTGGGGGACATAAAAATCTGAAACAATTTTGACAATTTACCAAAACTTGAAAAGGCCCCTTTAATAAAAAGCAAAAAGGTGTGGCTTATTTTCATCCCAGGGACATTATATGATCAATCAAAAATATTTTGACAATGTAAAGAATGAATCCGAATTCGGTCAGTATCAACAAGGCTGGCTAAACGCTTGAAAATGTCCAGATTGGATCCAATTTTGTTAAGTATCAATACGGCTAGACTCTTGAAATTGTTAGAATGGATCCAATTCTGGCAAGTAACAATAGTGCTGGGTACACTCTTGAAAATGTCCAGAATGGATCCAATTTTTGTTAGTATCAATAGATCTGGCTTCACTCTTGAAAATGTCCAGAATGGATCAAAATTCGGTCAATTTCAACAGGACTGGATACACTCTTGCAAATGTCCAGAATGGATCGAGTTTTGGTCAATATCAATAGAGCTGGCTACACACTTGAAATTCTCCAGGATGGATCCAATTTTGGTTAGTATCAATAGAGCTGGCTAGACTCTTACAATTTCCAGAATGGATCCAATTTTTAAGTATCAATAGAGCTGGCTAGACTCTTGAAGTTGTCCAGATTGGATCCAATTTTGATAAGTATCAATGGAGAATTTTATGGTCATTAGTTATTGTTTCTCTCCTTCACTTGCTTATGCTCATGTGCTATCAGCTACAAGCATGTGAATTAATGTTGCATGTTTGACTTCTTGTTCCTGATGTTGTTGAGGCATGGTCAAGGTCCTACTTCTTGTATGTTTAAATTTCTATTTGAAGTTTATTTGTTGTTTATTTTCTACTTTCAATCACAATAGTAGATTTTTCTCTTTATCCGTCCATGGTCTGTTGGCGATATTTTATACGCATGTCCACTCTTTGATTTCTACATTCAAGCCTCTGTGTCCACACAAACTTAAAGAAATTGTTCTAATTACCGTCCCCCTGGGCAATATTGGATGTAAACCTTCTGGCATGACTGCCTTGCTTAACAATCTACAAATTAAAACCAGAAAATCCATTACTAAGTTGCATCACTTTAAAAAACAAACAAAGGGGCTTTTCAACATACATGGTGTCACAAAAATACAATGGAAAGGTCAAATCTGTTCAAACTTGTTCAACATACATGAAAGTGTGGAGCAATTTTGAAGGATATTTTAATTAAACATGATACTGCTTATTAATCTACATCTCTTGGCCTTGTGGTTTCATCGAAAATGTTTTCAATTGTCACTGTCTGTTTATTTTGGTTAAAATCAAAACAATTGGCTGCTAATTAAGATTTCAGTTCAACACCTGAGCACGGAACATTCCATGAATGTTTTATCATGGATCTCTTAGTGTTTCAGAAGAAAATGATATCAGTTATTTCAGTTAAAGATGTTTACACACCACCACAGAAAATTACCATTCACAATATCTCATAATGGATCATTAACAGTACTTCTTAAACTACTAGAGATGATGATTAATCTATTTATCAAGAATAATGTACAAGTCATTAATTGCAATTAACTTATCTTTGCAGTCTCTTGTCTTTTTTTACATATTTTCAAATTCATTAATTAATGTTAGATTACCAAAAGTTATAATAAATGATATGCACATGCTGCCTATCACAACAATTCATATACTGTGAAATCATTTATTTTCGCCAGCACGAAATTTCGTCATTTTTATAAAAATGGCGTTTTCGTCGGCACTTAAATTCGCCAATTCCTGACATTGAAAAAAAATAAATGCATCAGTCAATATCCGATTTGTTTGTCCGAAATATATCGCGGTTGCAAAAAATCGTCGTGGGTAAAGAGGGAGGACACTTGAGAGTCACTTGCAGGAGGTGGGACCTGTTTGTCACATTTAAATATACTAGTCTTTTATTATCAGGTGATCAATAATTTGCCCCACATTAGTGTATCATTATTATGATCAGCGGATTAGTGGGACCGAATACCCGTTAACGAGTGTTTGAAACCCAGGTTTGAAACAGTGAAGCCAGTTGCCAATTGGTCTTATTGATTATCAAGGCCAAACTAATAATATTCTTAATTCTTACCTTTATCGGAGCAAAGTTGAGAAGGTGTGAAGATTTTTGGTTAAAATTAGAGTCAGCAAACTATTTGGTCAGTTTTCAATAAAATTTCAAGAGTTTTGCATCGTAAATATTTGATAACAGGAAGTGCAATAATTTTCGGAAGTGTACAATTAACAGTGCATTATTGGACAGCGGTTTCAAAGGGAAAAGTTCAGATTTAATTGTTACAACCAATGGACGAGTGAGTTTAAATTAGATTGAACGCAATAGGATACAAAGCAATGTTTTATTGCGTCATACTCAGCCATTCGAAACACGTGCTTTCCGGGGATTTCCTAAAAATCGCGCAAACATTAAAGTGAATTTCTGAAAACAATTTCCCTACGTTTGGATGGAACTAATCGTCATGATTGCTAATTTCTCTTTACCTGTTACGTTTTCAATTGCTACTTGTTACTTGTAAGACTTATTTGAAACATGTATCGTAAAACTTGTAATAGATGTCAATGATTAAAAAGATCGATAGCCCATCAAAACGAAGCACAGGCTATTTTTGCACCGGTATTGTAGTTAAACGCAAACAACCAAACACAAATCAAAATGTTCGGTATTTATTTGTAATCAACGCGGAGAATGTATATACGGTAAGTAGATACATCATCATCTTTTAATTTTGTTTATTGTCTTTGTTCCGGATCTAATCCGGTGCGTGGAGGCTGTATAATCTTCTGCAACAACCATGAAAAACACAATACACACAATGGGTAATGAAGTTGTTAACAATTAGCGCTTATCATTACAATTCTACCTAAACGAAGTCAACGCAGTTGATACAGCTGTACTGCTTTCGCGTTTTAGAGCAATGTCACGTGCCAGTTAAGTACACTGTGTAATCTACCCCCTTTTGTGTCAAAACCGGATTTATCTTGATTACGTAAAAGACGGAGTATGTATGCGTTGATTACGTTGGATCTTAGTGCCTCATGCCTTTGGAAATTCAGTCTTAATTTGTTTAAATATGGGACATAATTGTTCGTTAGGATCTTGAATTCGTCAATCGGTCGACTGACGATATATACAAAAATTAATGCCTGACGATATATAATGGTTTTGATTATTTTATTAAATTTCAGTACATCTGAGTTCCACTCTGAGTTCCACAGGTGGTTTTAATTTAGTATTTGTTTATATCAGAGATCATGAATCTGCAGTAACAGTATTATTAACTGAATACCGGTAGATCAATTCAATACAGGGAAAATACTTGTAGATTTAAGGCTAGTAGACCTACTGCCAATGTATACATTTTTGGGCCGAATTAACTATGATACCTTATCTGATAACAGTTCATATTAATCTATTTGTTTAACTCTAAATTTCCAAATTTTTGGTGTTAACAACACATCTTCCACAACGTCACTGGAATATTTACTGAAAGCGGTCACCAAGATACTGTTTTTTTCTTATCACCCTACTGAAGTATGATTTCATTTAAAGCCACACACCTTGAAATTAAGCACATGTTGATCAATACATATAGATGCAATTTAAAAGTGTGTAAAATTGTCCTTCAATCTATAGCCTAGTTAGCAAGTAAATTTTTATTCTGTTTAATTTTAAAACCGAAAGTAGAATTTCTTTACGTGTACGTCCGTTTCGTCAAACACGATTATTTTTAAGTTTTAACGCGCAAAAAAGACGGATTTCTACTTTGTAACCAATAGATATATTCTTATTGAGATAGATAAAATTAAATCTATAGCCTAGTTAACAAGTAATTTATTATTTTTCAACCGGTACCGCTTTTAAAACCGAAAGTAGGATTTCTAGACGTATACGTCCATTTTCGACAAACGTGATTATTGTTAAGTTTCAAAGCGCAAAAGAGACGGATTTCTACCTTGTTACCACCAGATATATTCTAATTGGCATAGATAAAATATGTTTCTTATTTATACTTAAATTTACTATACCATGTATTTCATTTCAAGATGTGTGGCTTTAAAGCACACCTTGAAATGAAATACATGTCAATCAATACATATAGATGCAATTTTAAAGTGTGCAAAATTGTCCTTAAATCTATAGCCTAGTTAGCAAGTAATGTATTAATTTTCAAACGATACTGCTTTTAAAACAGAAAGTAGGATTTCTATAGACCAGTTCACGTGTGACGTCACCCGCACCTGCGTGTTTACATCCGGACTACATTGGTAGGCAAAAGAAAGACACAATCAATGGGAAGAAATAGAGCGTGATCGTTCATATTTACACGATTTTATTTTTGAACATGCCAACAAGTTGTTCTACTTTACTGAAACACAGATTGAAAACAAGCAATAAATAGATCAATTCCAAATAAACAACATATAAAAATTAACTAAAATGGTATTTGTCTGGGAAAACTAACACGTTGACACATTAAATAAACATTTAATTAAATTAAAGGCAATATTTTTCATTTCATCGTTTGCATCAATCTTAAAATCATGTAAGCCTTTGTATTACTGTGTTTAAGTTCTGCATAAACCGATTATCGCGTTTTTATCAAATATTGTCCAGACTTCACTAACAACATGGTGTAAACCACACTGGGTGGCAGATGACAGTCTGGGCATTCAACACAATTGAGGATACCACCATGTCTTCTCTCTGGTAGTATTAAGCAGTCATTTGGTTAAATTATTTGCCGCTGAAATACTTAACAGTTGCTTAAATTAGATATGTTACATATTGTACAAATTAAAACTCATGTCCAATTTGGATTATCAGAAATTGTAAACAGTAAAGATATTAGCCCATTTCATTTATAAAAAATAAAGTATTCAATAAGTATATAATTTACGTAGAAAACATTTAACGTATTTAGCGGGTATCAGTTAATTAAAACCACGTCATTCTGCATGATTCTGTATGATGATTTAATGTTACAGCAATGCACGAACGACATCATAAAAACAAGAAATTACGCTTAACACCAACGGGGGTAAATACTGTTTTCAAAAAATAATAATAAAACAATATGTATATAGATATATGTGTGTTAAAATATTAAATATGTGTCACGCATACTACTAGTAACAAGTTTTCAATATACATGAATACACAGTTCAATTTGCATCATGTAAAGTTGTGTTTTTCAGCTGTATGTTAATTTTCCTCAATAGTGTCATTCTCTGTACAAAACCCATCAAAATTATAATTACATGTAAATACCGTCATGCACTTCGCTTATAATAGGGCTTTGGAGTACATAATTTTCAAAGCACCCCTTACACTTTCTATCACTCATTTTTATCACACTAGCGTACTCATGCCATTGATAATTATTATTTTATAATTAGATGTATTATTATTGTAATTTATTGAAGCTTTTATGCAAAAAATAATACCGCTAATACATTATAGAGCTCTTTGTTGTGTCAAATCGCCGGTCTTTCAGTCTTCAGACAATCTTTACTTTGATACTTATGACGCATTGTTTTAAGATGCAAATAAGTGTATTAATACATTCTTTTTGCACTAAATATTATATTTTTGAAATAGTATTTAGGTGTTGTTTTTTTGGACCTTCTTTTCGATTCATTTACTAAACAAGTGTCGTTATCCATATGTTTTGCGCTACTATAACCCATGCTTTTGCCTACCAGTGCATTGCGCATGTGCAAAAATCAAAACAATAACAATGAACTGCTCTATATGTAAATTGTATACGTCCATTTTGACAAATGCGATTATTTTGAAGTTTTTAACCACAAACAAAATGGATTTCTACCTTGTAACAACCATATATATTCTCATTTGCATAGATAAAATATGTTTCTTATTTATAATTAAATTTTCTATGTCAAATAAGTTGTGTGGCTATAAGTAATTAACTGCAGACTCAGTCACTCTGTTTTAATATATTCACAAATGCCAAAATGGGGGTACGCGTGTGACCGTGCAAAACATAGCTTTACCTTTTAACATACAGGCCTTCAGCAAAGAACTTTGACCACAAGGCATCCCTGTGCTTTAATCTTTAATTTATTACATTTTATAACCAATTTGTGTTGCTTTGATTCATCAATATTATGTATTTAAAATGACATGAAAACATTTATAATAGAAAGATTCATCAGCTTTTAAACGACTTTTTATTTTTAGCCTACCTGAATTTTCGCAACAGTTTTTAATTCCAATTCAATTGACGACAATTCGCTTCACTCTTATAATTTTATTTAATCTTTAGCCCATTCTGGACCGTCGAGAAAAATTCGTTCCCTTCAGCATTCTTTGACAGACTTGATACTCCTATAAATATGAGGTCGATTTACATCGGGGTAGCTTACGTGTAATTATTTGGACTAACAGACTTGACAGACATCTTGGAAATACGACTACTTTGCGGTGAGGCCGCCTTTTTACGGCCGTGTGTGTTGTTGTAGGTTATTTACAGGTCGTTCCCGCGTCTTCGTGACTACATTTGGTATCGACCTGCCCCTGTGATGGTTCAGGGAAGACAATCTCAAGACAAATTCTTGTCTGGACGCAGCTCCGCCGAGGGAGTGCAGCAAGCAGCTCTGCCTTTATGGCCACTCTCGTCACCGGCCGTCGTCTTCAACCCCGAGAAGGTTTCCCCAGTGCGTTGAGCGCACTGAGTACCGCCGCCCCGGGTCCACTCTCTAGGGCCACACCCTCGATGTTCTGATGCCAACACCAGGTCCACCCCGTACGTCCTCCATATTGGTAAGCTCCCTGTCCCGCTCTCTCCAGTCCCTCTCTTGGAAAGTATAGTGTGAAAGCCACACTACCTCCTAGGCCCTTGCATACAGAGTGGCTCGGGCCCCCGGTCTTCAAGATCCTGGAGATAGCGAACCCCCGTCGATGTACCAGTCCCTCTCTTGGAAAGTATAGTGTGAAAGCCACACTACCTCCTTGACCCTTGCAAACAGAGTGGCTCGGGCCCCCGGTCTTCAAGGTCCTGTATCAGCGGTTGACGAGACCGCTGTATCTTCGGGGAGACAGCGAACATAGCAGTATAGAACACGTCCGGCTCGAGGGTGGCGGACTCAGCTGGATTAGCAGAGCCACCCGCACAAGTTCCCTCTATAAGGAAATATGTACAGGTGAGAAGATCTTCTGCGGGTGACTCTCGCCTCGGTCGCGACGCGCACGCTCCAGCTGCTGACCGAGCCTTTTTACGGCCAACTTTAGTGGTATCCTATATAGCAAAATAAAAGGATCCATTCTAGACTCCACGAACGAAACCTGATAAGAGTAGTCTCGATAAAAGGATTGGTACCGGATGTCCGGCATACTGCTTCCCAACGGCCAAATCCATGCAGCAATTTAGATGTATTGTTCAGTGTTGATGACAGATGTTATTCTTTAGTCTGGCAAATATTCTTCGGAGTTATGAAACAACTAAAAGCTACATCAACACTTTATTGAAAAAAGGACTCTGGTGCCCCAGATGTGTCGAATACCCCTTACTAATAGAACTGCATATTGGTGCGGCCTTGGGGAACAAGGAGGATCTCACTGTGATTTAGACACTGAATGTTTCTCCAGATCAAGCATCTGGGCGTTAAGCTCAGAAAAGGGGTTTACAGTCAACTCGTACCTAAGTCAACTCGCACGGTAGTCAACTCGCACGTTTTTTGGTTAACTCGCACGGAAGTCAACTCGTACCTAAGTCAACTCGCACGGGTAGTCAAAATATTGATGTATTAATGGGTTCTAAATGAGTTATTTATGCATAAAACAAAATACTTTCAGAGTTTAGGTCAATACTTTTTAATGAAAAATATTCACAAAATAACACAAACAAATTCACAAAATATTGTTTACACCATGGTAACGTTATCGGCACATTATAACAGACATTTTAAGTACTTTTAAATATTTGTTTAACTATTATTTTAAGTTTTATTTCATTATTAACACACATTATCAAAGCTTTATATATGTACACAAGTATAGACATACATCTATATACTTTTATTTTAATATTTATTTCAATATATTTACACACAGTATCATAGATTTACAATATGTACACAAGTAGACATACATCTACATACTTTTCTTTTAATATTTATTTCAATATTTACATACATTAACAAAGCTTTACAATATGTACACAATGAGACATACATCTATATATTTTTTTAAATATTTATTTCAATATTTACACACATAATCAAAGACCCCCTATCAGTAATAGCCTTATCTACTCCTCGATAATCAGTACCCTCATCAGCTCTGAATGACTGACAGATTATCTGTTTATTGTAATTTTAGTGGTGAAAAATAGGGTATTATTACTGATTAGGTGACAGCTGTTTTCAATATCTTTTATAGCTCATTAAAAGTAAAAAATATAAGCTTATACAAAATTTATAACAATTAAATAGAAATTAGAATACAAATAATTAAAACACAAAAAACATGAACGCAGAAATAGAGCTCTACATAGACTTTCCACTTTTATAAATCAACACGCGAACAATTAAACGTATTTGAATTAATAATTGCAAATTAAATATATTCCGATATTGGTTAAAAATACTTGGATCAAGTGATAACAGTATCACAAAAACAAACTTTCATGTAATATACAAATAAACAACGTTTATTAAATAACTTCAAGCAAAGCTGGTATATTGAGAAAAGCTGGTATATTGAGATAACTACTTGACTTTATGACAAATCAGAAATAAGAAATACAACACACCACAATATAAAAAAGTGAAACTCCAGCTGCTGGAGCAGTATTGAATTTTCATTAAAAACAATAAGTCGGTCCTTTATTTAAGGCAAGTGACCGATTGCCCAAACAGTACAAAACAGCACAATACAGCACAATACAAACCAACATAAACACAAAATATGAATAAAGCTGGGGTCACTGCCTTGGAACGGTCAATGCAAAGCATTGGGGGTTTAAACCTGGTTATAGAGCGCTCAATCTCACACTTGGCCCAGCAATATTCATAATACATTTAAGTGTAAATAAACAATGTTTCTTAAAAAATAATAAAAACACAATACCACCACCAGCCTCTGAAGGCTGAAAATATAACAACATCGAAGATATGTACGGGTATACACTCTACTGCATCCACGCAGCACAAATCAAACTGTTGTGCAATGCAATATAAAGAAGTGAAACTCCAGCTGCTGGAGCAGTATTGAATTTTCATTAAAAACAATTAGTTGGTCCTTTATTTAAGGCAAGTGACCGATTGCCCAAACAGTACTTGGCCCAGCAATATTCATAATACATTTAAGTGTAAATAAACAAGGTTTCTTAAAAAATAATAAAAACACAATACCGCCACCACACGATTTCGATTATCTTCACATTAATTAGAAATCTAAAGCGATCGTTATAAAAACATAATACGCGAAAATAGAAAATGTAAGTTTTGCAACGGACACGCTATAGAAAATGAGCATCACTTTCCACTTGTTTGACATTCTAATGCAGTCGGCAAATAGACTTTTTCTTAAGTTATGAAATATTATAGTATACAATGATATGAATGGTACTTACCGGTTTCGCATGTTTTCGGTGTTGCCATTTTTGGCAACTATCGCATTCAATTGCTTGCTGCCTTGGACCCACATCCCTTGAACACAATATACACGGATAATCCATCACACAAAAACGCATGAATTCACTATACGTATGTATTCCGTGGCACATATATGTTGATAATGATAACCTATTCTTAATTTAGTCGAGTTATATACATAACTAAGATCTATTATGAAATAACCGCATGCAACAAACATCACCTAATTTTCGTTTTAATTTTCTTTAATTTAACTTACACCTGATTATAAAAGTAAAACTTTTTAATTACAAGCTAAATTAACTTTAATTGAATCGTGCGCGGTATACAACACCCTTTACAACATTCTCCGTTTTGTGACAAACATTAAAGTATCAATGATTAATTATCATACTAATTTAGTTTAATTGATTAATGCTTTGCCATTTTAATAATTGTCAGTTGTATATAAAACCTTTCACACCTATTACAAACATTCATATAACCCGTGAAAAACACCGACCACAAGTGTAAAAGAGCCATTAAATGTGACAACCGTTTATTCAGATTATTGAAAAAGGACATAATTTCTTTTATTTTTACTTATAATCTTCTTATAAACTATTAATCATATTACATCCTTCATCTATTTCTATATATTTTTTCGAGGCGTGCGAGTTGACTTCGAAAAGTGCGAGTTGACCAGAAATGCCGTGCGAGTTGACCAAAAAACGTGCGAGTTGACTACCGTGCGAGTTGACTTAGGTACGAGTTGACCGGCACCCCAGAAAAGGAATAGGGTTTCCAGTTACCAAAATTGTTGAGGTTGTTCAGAATAGATTTGTCGAATTAAAGAAATAGGGTTATAAAAAGGCACAAGAACGAGAAAACTTGGCATCAGCAGATAAACTGCCAATGGTGCAAAATAGGAAATAAGCACTATAAATATGACCGTCACAGGCGATCCAGCAAGTATGTTTAGGTAAAAGCAAAACATTTAATAATTATTCTAGCAAATGTTGACTTTGTTTATATGTGTCACATTGAATCGGTCAAAATCAGCTATCCGTTAAGAAGTGTACCAGATGCGCTGTGGCGATGTTATTGGCTCCTTCTGTCAACATGAAATATAATTCTCACAAAGAGCAGATGATTTCCTATCGGATATTCGTGAATATTATTATGTTGCTAGCACAACTCTTGTTAATCCCATACCTTTCATGTGTAACAAACTTATCCAAGTTCGCATGTTTTAAATACATCTATACATCACAAACTAATCTGCCATACTGAAAGTATCTTCGTTTTCAGACTGAGTTACCAACAATTCGGAATCGATCTTGTGTTCAAGGATGTTCGTTCTTTAAGGTGTTTAAATGTAATTGCAAGTAACAAGATTATTCTGTATTTTAATTTATGTGTTTTTGTATACATAAATATGGCAGTTTGTCGGATTTGGTTCATGAAGACGAGCTCGGTTTGGTAGGGCAGGTAGGAGACAGGCCGGTATACATGACATGGTATGTACGGACTATACGGACCATGGACCATACGGCCCAGATTGGCGGACCATACGGGCCAGGTCGGCGGACAACAACAACAGCATTTATTCCGCAATAAAGCTTATACAAGCCCGCATTATATACTTAGTATTCATTATTTAATTTAAAGTATATATCGCATACTTATTTGTTATTTGATAAAATTAATTTGGTATTATTCATAATATGATTATATGTGCTACCTCATTTACGGGCAAAAGCTTTTTAAGTTTTTTTGATAACCATGTATTTGTAATAAATATATTGACATGATTGTGTTCAAAATATGATAATTGTTGCAATAATTGATTAATGCGTCCAAAAAAATCAATCTTAAAACGAGTTATATGTTCCAAGCTTAAAGATCTAGCATCTTTTTTTTTTCTAGCCACAGGAATTTATAGCTGGTTCGGTGTCTGTGGTATAGTGGATGGGGTGTCTGCTAACTGGCTTAGTCACTGGGAGGTCTCTGTATTGATCCTTTAATTGGGAGCATTCTTTAAATAACCCTAAAGACATACTATGGCGTACCATTTGGGTTGAAAGTCAAGAAGACCTACACGTTAAAAAGATAAATGTACGTCGAAGTACAATAATTGTACATCGACATGAATATAAAATACACTTCAAAGTATATATTTGTACATCAAAGTACAATTTGTACTTCGATATACATGCTTGTACTTCTACGTACATATTTTCTGAACAGCCAATCAAAACACTAGTCTCTTGAGCCGCTTTTCCTTCAGATTTATTCATAATTAATGTTTAAAATCTCTTTTTTTAGTTGAGGACAAAATGAATAAAAATATCAGAATGGCAAAAAAACAACACATAGAAGTTTCAAGTATTTAATGCATTGAAATAGATTACTAGTATATGCAAATTTGAAGAAGATTCAATTGTTACCTTTTTAAAATTAAAATTATTCAGCATATTGTGTGTATGAAATGATCATGCGGGGCGGAGCATCACGACCGTCCAGCGCATTACTGTGTAGGAAATTCCCAATAGTAACAAGTTACCAAGCATTAATGGGATAAATAATTTATTATAAACTCCCCGTTGGTCGTATTTTGTGATAACCATAACTAGCATAAGTCAGAGGTTAATTCCGCCACGCCAGGTCAATAAATACGCACAATATCTATGAGTTAGCGGTCGATAGTCGCATAATTTGGTATAAATTATAATAATAATAATGTTTAATAAATACGCACAATATCTATGAGTAAGCGGTCGATAGTCGCTTAATTCGGTATAAATAATAATAACAATAATGTTCAATGTCAAAAATCTCTAAAAGCAACAGACGTAAGGTGTCCTCTGATTGGCAATCACTCAAGGGTCGGTGAAAATTGTACGTTGAAGTACATTTCTCGTTCTACTTAGTAGGTCTTGTACTCTTTCGACGTCATGGTACGTCATATAGACACTAAGTACTGGTCCTACCCAGGAAACAGTTTGTTTCATCAAATGTCTCAATTCAACTTGACAGCTTGCTAAAGCAGTTGCATTTAGCATACAGTACACTGATTTAACATAATCAAAATCATGTGATGTGTCAATCAATTTTGATTGACAAATTTGACAGGATTTTTTTTAATCCAATAAGTTTTAGACTGTCAAATAACACACACTACGTATTGAAAGCCATACCTGGAGCTTTCGTCTGTATATCACTGACTTCATCAGAAGAATGATTTCTACTGTTGGGAAACGTTAACACCACTAATTGTCTTCTTATTTATTATCAATGTATAATTATGTGTAACAGCATAACAACATACTTGATTCGCAATTTTCATATTTAATAAATACAGGTATCTTGCAGGTTTCTAATTTTCTTTCGCAAACTATTGTTGAATAGTTTATTTTTGTCGCCACTAAAAAAATAGCCATTTTGTAGCAATTCTAAAATCACAGTCTAAACTGCATACACTTAGCTCTATAGTTACAATTTGAATGCAAATATTAGAATGCATCATGTTATATCATCCATTTTTTTTTTATTTAAACATTCAAATAACACATAACACAGTACATATATAAAAAGGTATGTGGTATTGTGTGGAGATACAAAACACTTCACATCATTTATTTGCACATAAAATAAAAGTTAAAAAATATGTAAAACTAAAACACTGTCATCAACCTACATTTCAAGAATATTTACGTATAAGAAATTACAAAGTGGTGTTATTGTATTACCTTTTACTAAATTAACATTGCTGGTTTTGTACTAGCCATAAAACATTTATCATGGATTAACAAGTAACAACCAATTTATTAATTACACAATAGAACGGAAATCATATTAATTGCATTATGCATTTACTAAACAAGCTATTTGCTACTGTTTAGAATTACACTATCTTACTAAAAATGATCACAGGTACTTAGTGCTTTTACATACTTGTGGTAAGTTTTGTATTACTAGTTTGACAATTATCGGCAGACACTTGTTGATATACAGACAAAATTTGCATGGGAACTCGCATATTTTTTCAGCATAATTGCCTTTAATTTGTTAATTTAACAACCCTTTGACAATGTTTGCACATCTGATCTTATTATACAATAGCTGATTTTTGTTTATAGATAGACATATATAGACTTTTCAAAGTTCTATAAAAGTTCACACATGTTCCATCCAAGTAAACAAACGGAACCAATAAAGATCACCACAGATAATAACTGTGTGTATAGCTTGGAAATTTGATAGTTCAGGAATCCCTCCTTTGTTGATTTCTGTAAACCAAAACTGTCAGTTTTGCTGGATAGAATGGCTTGTATGATGCCCAGCTCCAGCCTTCGCAGAACAGCTTCTAAAAACGGAAAACCAACAAATATCTTAAAATTTGATCAATAATGCAGACAATTTATAATGTCTTGTTTTTGTTGATTTCGAATTTGGGAGATTTTTTACGTATTATTGTGGTACGAACATCCAACGGTATCGGATTTTGTGGTTTTAGGCATGAACTTATTATAGTGATATGTAACCATTCGAGGATTTCGGTAAAGTGCGAGCAGACGAGGTGTTAATACGTTAAAAATTAAAGCTAAAAGACTAAACAGTTAGATCGGAATATCTTTAAATTTTGTGAATAAATGTGTTTCTGGTGGATAACAACGACAACTTGCCCGAATATTGCTCATAATCACACGTAAAACCTTTTTCTGAGACATTGTGTACACACCGGTCTTACTGACAATAACGAAGTGACGTCACCATCTATGTATAGAATGCTTTCTGAGAGCGAACATTCTATACATAGATGGTGACGTCACTACATTATTGTCAGTAAGACCGATGTGTACACAATGGAGAGCGAATGGAAAATGCGTCACATATTCTGACAAATAAACAGTAAGGTGTCGTTATTGAAATACCGCGAGAATACTGGAAGAATAGAGATGTCAACTATAATGTTTAAAACAAATAATTTTTTAACAAGCGTTTGTGATTTGTCAGGATAATAATAAGGATAGATATCGGAAAGATCTAAGCAAATAAATTCGACAGAAATCTGAGATTCGGCAATATATAAAAGACGGGTTATGTTCATCTAAATTGTGTTTGGTAAAGACTGTCACTATATGTAGTGAACCAGTCTTCGGCTTATACCCACTGAAGAAGAGCATTCAGGGGAGATAATTTAGTAATGACTTAATTCTGGAACGGTTGCGAAGAAAAACAAATAATGCGAGAATATTTAGTGCGATTCGCTACACAATTAAGATGTCATTGATATAACTTTTCCTGAGGTATGCATTTACATGTGATTTAGCATATGTCAAAGTGTTTTTGATTTGTTAAAGTTCATAAATAGCATCGCGAAAATATATGTCGCGTGGCAAATTTTTTTGAGACGTATCCATATGTGGTATTCCTATGTAATTTTATGTCTAAATTCCCATATGTATGAACGGTCAACGCCCGCTTCGCGGGCTTTTGCCCGTATTAAGTAATGTAAAGTAATCAACAATGATTTCTTTCAGTGACGTCAACGCTGAAACCGTCCACGATGTTGTACTAGATGGTACACCTCCGTGGTGGATGGTGGTTCAAGAAAGGTTCGCGGAAGCTAGTACCTAGTGAAGGCTATGCGTTTGTGTGGAAGAGAACCCTGGTCTCTGGTGTGACGGAGTGGCGATGTAGCGTCCGAGGAAAGGGAACTGGTTGTCCGGCGGTCATCAAGCAAACTGAGGATGCCTTTGTGAAAAGATGACGAGAACACAGTCACCCAGCAAACCCCGTTCCTTACTGCTGTTCAGAACGCGAAAGAGGTAATTATATTTGATTTATCTGTCATAAAATGTCCAAACAATTTTTTTATTGGTTCAACGTCGAAAGTATACAGGACTTAAAACTAATCGAACTCTTTATTATTATGTGTTTCGTTTTTAATTACAGAATTAAATAAAATTTTCAATCATTTAATAGTTGCTAGTATGTGTTTCGCTTTAAATTACATATCAAAGCGACAGCCCGAGGTGACATGTTCGAGAGTGCACCCATCATTGTCCGTCGTGTGTTGGAGGAATTAAACGACCCAAACCTACTACCTGGTGCTCGAAACTGTGAGAAGAATCTGTGTAAACTCGCAAACAGGTGTCGCAAGTAAATGCGACCAACAGACCCAGTATCGACAGAATTTTGAGGTAAGATAGATCACATTCGTTCTGTGCATAATAGTTTAGTTAAAACCTATCTATTTTAGCTCGATTACATCGAACGCCGTAGGCTTATATACACGCTTTCGATTTCTATAAATGGCGGCTATAAGTGGCAACTTAAAAACAAATAGATGACGTTCAATATATCACTAATTCCATATTTTGTTGATTTTTTTACAGATGTTAATGGGTAACGTACAATAGTCCATTGAAAATTTCTTTTTCAGCACGATGAGCAGTACCTGAGCGATGCGCTCAACGATCCCTTTTACAGGGGAACGGTCACGGTAAAGGACCAGAAGCACGTGATTCTGGCGACTGACACGCAGTTGGAGCTGCTGGCGAAAGCTAAAACCTGGTACTTGGACGGAACCTTCAAAGTCATGAAGGCGCCAATAACGCAGCTGTTCTCAATACATGCCTTCGTGAAGTATGAAGATGTAGTGAAACAGCTGCCACTGTGCTTCGTTCTCATGACTGGGAGACAACAAAGGGATTATAAAAAGGTAAATATTTAATCACGTATTTGATAACTAATGCTATTTTCAGTATGGTTTATTTTCAGTTATTTTCAGTTATTATTGATATTATTATAACCATCTTTTCAGGTGAAGCAGAAAGTTAACTCGCGTAAAATATTTGATAACTAATGCTATTTTCAATATGGTTTATGTTCAGTTTTTATTGATATTATTATTATCATAATCTTTTCAGGTGTTGCAGAAAGTAAACTCGCGTCACATATTTGATAACTAATGCTACTTTTAGTATGGTTCATTTTCAGTTAGTATTGTTTGTTCATTAATCTTTTCAGGTGTTGCAGAAAGTGAACACTCTTCTCAGTGAACCGAAAGTAACAACGTTCGTTGTTGACTTTGAGGCCGGTCTATGACAGGCTTTGCGCCAAGTCTACACGGATCCCGATATCAAGGGCTGCGCCTTCGACTTCGGCCAGGCAATGTGGCGAAAGTGTCAGGAGATTGGACTCAGTACGGCGTAGGAGAGTAAGGATCGAGTATATAAGTTGCTACGGAAGTGCTTCGCGCTCCCTCTTCTGCCACCAGCTGACATCCGTCCCGCGTTCGGTAAAATAGAGGAGAAAGGCCAAAGCGAACAACTAGCCCCCTTCTTCGCCTATGTTGAAAACACGTGGCTGACGAACAACGTATGGACAGTTGACAACTGGTCGGTGTACGGGAGATCAGCGAGGACCAACAACGACGTAGAAGGCTGGCACAACCGCCTTAACCGGCGGGCGAAGAAGGGAAATCTCTCATTCTACCTGCTAATCACTCTGCTGTTTGACGAAGCTAAAGAGGTGCCTATGCAGTGCAAGCTCATCAAGGAAAAGAAATTACATCGTCATCAGAGTAGGCAGACCCGTGCCACCCAAGGGCGTTTGTGCGCGGCTTGGGACCGCTATGGGAAAAAAGAGATTAGTACAAGTGAGCTTCTAAATGAGTGCTGTAGACTGTATGGACCTGTGTAAATGTGCACGTGTGTTTGTTTGTTTGCTACTGTGAACGATTGAGTAAAAAGGTATATATCTGTTTGTTTGTTTTGTTGTATATAATAAATATTTGTTCTTATACATTGCGAGTCTAGATCTCGAAATTGTTATGAATATAGTTTATATATATATATTTGTTTTATTTGTTTGTTTTTTGTTTGATTGTATGTATGTAATAAACCTTTGTTCTTGTACATTCGTTTGCTCACATCTCACAAAATTGCTATATATGTTTTTTTTCTGTTTTACATATATATGTATTTGTTTAAAAGTATTCTATATATATGTGTGTCTGAAATTGATGAGTATTTTGGATGTCGATATTATAACAAACAATAAAGGAATTTACAAACGTATCAATATTTGTGTCCTTACATGCTTGAATGAACATGAAATACTACAATTTTTAATATTTTCTTAAATTTATTCTTACAATATTGAAGGAACATGAAAGAAATATTAATTAAGACATGGTCCGTATGCTTCCCAAATCTGAGCCATATGGTTCGCAAATCTGGGCCGTATAGTCCGATAATGCTTACACGATGAAATAATATGAAACATGCTTTAATGAACATGAAATACTACAATTTTAAAATTTTCTTAAATTTGTTCATACAAAATTGAAGGAACACGAAAAAAATAATAATGAAGACATTGTCCGTATGCTTCGCAAATCTGGGCCGTATGGTCCGCAAATCTGGGCCTTATGGTCCGATAATCTGGGCCGTATAGTCCCTAATCCCATGACATTGGGCGACATACGTAAGGTCGTTCATACATTTGCAAGGCCAACTGTCAAAAGTTTTTCACCGTCCGAAATATCGTGCCACAGTAAAAATGACAATGTTAACAAAATTTATATGTAAACAAGTAATATTTGTTCACTTTGTCATTTGGCTGGACAATCACTAATGGTGTTGCAATATCATTTGTGTCTATTGCACGATGGTCTAATATGTGTAAGACAGATATACCTTGCATGCTAATACCTCATTTTACATAGCACTTATCTACGGGAAATATGCAGGTTACCATGCATGCTAATACCTCATTTTACATAGCACTCATCTACAGGAAATATGCAGGTTACCTTGCATGCTAATACCTCATTTTACATAGCACTAATCTACAGGAAATATGCAGGTTACCTTGCATGCTAATACCTCATTTTACATAGCACTTATCTACGGGAAATATACAGGTTACCTTGCATGCTAATACCTCATTTTACATAGCACTCATCTACGGGAAATATGCAGGTTACCTTGCATGCTAACACCTCATTTTACATAGCACTCATCTACGGGCAATATGCAGGTTACCTTGCATGTTAATACCTCATTTTTCATAGCACTCATCTACGGGAAATATGCAGGTTACCATGCATGCTAATACCTCATTTTACATAGCACTCATCTACAGGAAATATGCAGGTTACCTTGCATGCTAATACCTCATTTTACATAGCACTCATCTACAGGAAATATGCAGGTTACCTTGCATGCTAATACCTCATTTTACATAGCACTTATCTACGGGAAATATACAGGTTACCTTGCATGCTAATACCTCATTTTACATAGCACTCATCTACGGGAAATATGCAGGTTACCTTGCATGCTAACACCTCATTTTACATAGCACTCATCTACGGGCAATATGCAGGTTACCTTGCATGCTAATACCTCATTTTTCATAGCACTCATCTACAGGAAATATGCAGGTTACCTTGCATGCTAATACCTCATTTTACATAGCTCTCATCTACGGGAAATATGCAGGCTACCTTGCATGCTAACACCTCATTTTACATAGCACTCATCTACAGGAAATATGCAGGTTACCTTGCATGCTAATACAGTACCTCATTTTACATAGCACTCATCTACGGGCAATATGCAGGTTACCTTGCATGCTAATACCTCATTTTACATAGCACTCATCTACGGGAAATATGCAGGTTACCTTGCATGCTAATACCTCTTTTTACATAGCACTCATCTACGGGAAATATGCAGGTTACCTTGCATGCTAAAACCTCATTTTACATAGCACTTATCTACGGGAAATATGCAGTTTACCTTGCATGCTAATACCTTATTTTACATAGCACTAATCTACGCGAAATATGCAGGTTACCTTGCATGCTAATACCTCATTTTACATAGCACTCATCTACTGGAAATATGCAGGTTTTCTTGCATGCTAATACCTCATTTTACATAGCACTCATCTACGGGAAATATGCAGGTTTCCTGTAAAATTGCCTGCCTTACACAGCCATGACACCATTTCCTTTATAGCATAACATCAGAGCTAACAGGTGCAAAGTATTGCAACATTATTTTGTTTTAATCTTTTTGTTTGTTCAAAGATTAGTACCTTCGAAATTATGATGACCGTATTTCTTTGATTGGATAGCATGAACACGGGTAATGAAAACAACATACTGTTTACTTGTGACAGCAATTTATTTGTTCTTATCGAAGCAAAAATCATTCAATGATACATGTTACCATTTTAACGCTTAACATATACTGTATGAATTGCATTGGTCATATATTGTGAAGATACAGATTTTCCATGGCAAAAACATCTTCTGTACCTTCTATATACAGTATCATGGAACTTGACACGTCGACAATTATTTGAAAGAGTTTAGTATTATACCGTAACATGCTGTAAATTCAACATGCAATAACATTAATTCATGGGAAAGACAAAGACACAATATTGTAATTGCATACACATTAAATGTGAGAAACGCATCTAAGTTCTTTTTAAATTAAGAAATTCTTACAAATAAATTATCAACTGTATTCAGATCAATTTAGACGTTTGTTTAAATATTTTGAAAACTATCGATAAATCTTACAATATACATGAATGTATCAAAAGTTTTAAAGAGAACTTTGCATTGCCTACACAAGATTACTGAAAATTTGAAAATACGCTGGTCAAAAATATCAAACCAGGTTAAATCACCTTTCGCGAGTGTACAATTTTACAAAACAATAAAATTTTAACATACACTGAGGGCATAACATTAACCTGGACTCTGACAACCTGCAAACCAATGTGGAAAGAATGATTTTGTGATACCATATTCTGTATTTACATAATTACACACACTATTTACAGACACACTCTTTTACATGACACTTAAAATGGGGCACACTTGTCAGTTATATCACTATGAGAGAGCAGGCTATGTATTTATGTATGTGAATTATAAAGAATCCGCACTCTGGGAGAACCAGGCTTAATGCACGTGCTTACAATGTTGTTCAAGATAAGCCTGTGCAGTCAAGTGCTTATAATGTTGTTCCAGATTAGCCTGTGCAGTCCGCTGGAACACCTTAGGAAAGACATTTTCAACCATCATAGAATTCTTCCTTTCAAAAAAGTTCCTTGTAAACAAAAATCCCGTCTAGGTGGACAGTGTTTCCGCTGATTAGCCTACGCAGACTGCACACGTTTATCTGGGACAACACTTTATGCACATGCACTAAGCATGATATTCTCAAAGCGCCACTCATATGAGCATGTATGTGAAAAAAATTTTCAACATCTCTATTAATGTAGGAATGCTGCTGATGGGTAACTAAGTTGTCTACAAGTGAAAAATGAATATTTATTTACATACTCTTATAGATTATTTTTGTTTGTATAATCATATGTTTCCGCATACATTCATTTAGAAAATGTGGGTATGTTATACCTTACGATTTACACGGAAAATATCAACATAAAGCTTGTTAATATTTAAATTCACATTCAATATGTTTTAGCATTGTAACATGATATAAAATTTATGAAATTTGTTTCACAACAGACAAAAACCACTAATGCTACATAATTATACTAGATTTAATTAGAACTGCATATATTAGTAAATATGTTATGTTATTATGTACATTTGCAATCTCTATTAAGCACTTAAAACTTCATTTCCAACAACCATGTGAACAATGCTAAAGTGTATAAGAAAATATGTATAAAATAATTACCTATACTATAATAATACATAAATCTTTTACAATTATATTATCAACAAACTAATATGCTTAATTAAAACCTAATCTAAAACACTGCGATATAATAGAAGTTATTGTTACAATAATGTTGTAAGCAACAGTAAAGCATGTCTAACTTAATTAATTGAAATACATTAAGCAGAAATAGACACTGTGTTCCGATGTTTTATGTAACACCGTCTTATTACTTCTTCTAATGGCAACTTAATTATCGTGGTTTAACTTTTACATTTTGTATTTTTGTGTCTGTTTGCTATCGAGGTAAGGATGAAGGCTCTAACACGTTTCATAAAATATCATTTAATAAATATAATCATCGCAGAGCCTGTACGATTTCACGTTGTTGTCGGACCATGAAAATACAAAACGACCCTTATCTCGACACGTCTACTTGCAGCACGACCCCAAAGAGGTTGACAACATCGAAGGGCATTGATCAAGGACTCGTGACTCTTGCATTATATTATGACGGCTGTCTGCACATTCGATGAGTCATATTTGCTCGGCCTATCGGTAGGCATATCAACGTCAATGGCTTGTAGTCCCGACCATAGGTAGGCATATCAACGTCAATGGCTTATAGTCACGCCGATAGGTAGGCATATCAACGTCAATGGCTTGTAGTCAAGCCGATAGGTAGGCATATCAACGTCAATGGCTTGTAGTCACTTGGCCGATCGGTAGGCATATCAACGTCAATGGCTTGTAGTTGGCCTATCGGTAGGCATATCAACGTCAACGGCATGTAATTGGCCTATCGGTAGGCATATTCACGTCAATGGCTTGAAGTTGGCCTATCGTTAGGCATATCAACGTCAACGGCTTGTAGTCACTTGGCCTATCGGTAGGCATATCAACGTCAATGGCTTGTAGTCACTTGGCTTATCGGTAGGCATATCAACGTCAATGGATTGGAGTCACGCTGGCCTATCGGAAGGCATATCAACGTCAATGGCTTAGAGTCACGCTGGCTTATCGGTACACATATCAACGTCAATGGCTTGTAGTGGCCTATCGGTAGGCATATCAACGTCAATGAGTTGTATTGGCCTATCGGTAGGCATATCAACGTCAATGGCTTGTAGTGGCCCATCGGTAGGCATATCAACGGCAATGGCTTGTAGTGGCCTTTCGGTAGGCATATCAACGTCAATGGCTTGTTTTGGCCTATCGGTAGGCATAACAACGTCAATGGCTTGTATTGGCCTATCGGTAGGCATATCAACGTCAATGGCTTGTATTGGCCTATCGATAGGCATATCAACGTCAATGGCTTGTATTGGCCTATCGGTAGGCATATCAACGTCAATGGCTTGTATTGGCCTATCGGTAGGCATATCAACGTCAATGGCTTGTATTGGCCTATCGGTAGGCATATCAACGTCAATGGCTTGTATTGGCCTATCGGTAGGCATATCAAAGTCAATGGCTTGTATTGGCCTATCGGTAGGCATATCAACGTCAATGGCTTGTATTGGCCTATCGGTAGGCATATCAAAGTCAATGGCTTGTTGTGGTCTATCGGTAGGCATATCAACGTCAATGGCTTGTATTTGCCTATCGGTATGCATATCAACGTCAATGGCTTGTATTGGCCTATCGGTAGGCATATCAACGTCAATGGCTTGTATTGGCCTATCGGTAGGCATATCAACGTCAATGGCTTGTAGTGGTCTATCGGTAGGCATATCAACGTCAATGGCTTGTATTGGCCTATCGGTAGGCATATCAACGTCAATGGCTTGTATTGGCCTATCGGTGGGCATATAAACGTCAATGGCTTGTATTGGCCTATCGATAGGCATATCAACGTCAATGGCTTGTATTGGCCTATCGGTAGGCATATCAACGTCAATGGCTTGTATTGGCCTATCGGTAGGCATTTCAACGTCAATAGCTTGTATTGGTCTATCGGTAGGCATATCAACGTCAATGGCTTGCAGAGGCCTATCGGTAGGCATATCAACGTCAATGGCTTGTATTGGCCTATCGGTAGGCATATCAACGTCAATGGCTTGTATTGGCCTATCGGTAGGCATATCAACGTCAATGGCTTGTATTGGCCTATCGGTAGGCATATCAAAGTCAATGGCTTGTATTGGTCTATCGGTAGGCATATCAACGCCAATGGCTTGTATTGGCCTATCGATAGGCATATCAAAGTCAATGGCTTGTATTGGCCTATCGGTAGGCATATCAAAGTCAATGGCTTGTATTGGCCTATCGGTAGGCATATCAAAGTCAATGGCTTGGAGTCACGCCGATAACGATCTTCTTAATTCTCAAGTTAAAAGAAATCTTCCAAAGCAAACGCCTGAAAACACTATAGTGTTCACATGTATTGCCAAATCTTCATGCAATTTTAGCATAACGTTTCAAATTTGGTCACTTTGGATCAAAAACATGGTCACTAAATCAAAATAAAGGAAAAAAAATCTTTCAAACACTGAAGATGCCACATGTATTACCAAATATCATGTTTACGAAAAACATGCAAGAATATGAGCAGTAAATATGGATCGGGGGAAAAACTTCAACAGAAATCCTGATGTTATTAATTAGTGTGTCATCAATGTAACAAACATATTATTTATTGCTAATAAATGCATAATTATGAAAAGAGTTAATATTGATTGTTTACTTTAATCTGCCATACTGAAAGTATCTTCATTTTCAGACTGAGTTACCAACAATTCGGATCGATCTTGTGTTCAAGGATTTTTGTTCTTTAAGGTTTGTAAATGTTATTGCAAGTAACACGATTACTCTGTATTTTTTTGTATTTTTTTATACATAAATATGGCAGTTTGTCGAATTGGTTCATGAAGACGAGCCCGGTTTGGTAGGGCAGGCAGGAGACAGGCCGGTATACATGACATGGTATATACGGACCATAAGGATCATGGACCATATGCCCAGACAATACGGCCCAGATTAGCGGACCATACGGGCCAGGTCGGCGGACCATACGGCCCAGATTATCGGACCATACCGACCACATGTTTCTTCACGTCATGTATATTATTATAAAACACGAATATACTACAATACTGTGCTACTATTGTACTATAAAGGTGTTTAAAATAAACAAAACGGGAAATGAAACGTTTGTGTCATATTTTTGCAATAGTTATTATAACTCCCAGATTTTAAATTCATTTTAATGTTTTCTTGAACTATTCATTTAAGCAGTACGCATCACGCAAACATGCACTTTAATGGACAGAATATATTTTCATAAAGTTGTAAATTAATATTAATTAAAATTAAAACATGCCGCGTGGTGAAAACGGTAATAAAAAAATATCACATAATTATAAAATTTAATACATGTCGCGTGGTGAAAACGGTAATAAACATTTATAACATAAATATTAAATTTAATACATGCCGCGTGATGAAATATATTATGATTGCAATAGGGGTACTCGAATAAGTGACTCGTACGTTTGTATATTGGATACGCCCTATTTATGACACCTACTGATTGATCTTATCTATTACAGTTATTGATAATATACCCTTATGGATTAACACGTCTGTAAGTACCAATTAAAGGTAAAGTGTGATAATCGTTATAATTGTAGACAACAACGGACAACAACGGCTTATATTTGCACATCCGGTGCGCTATTTATAACATTAATATTGATTGATGTTGATATTTACACTAATGCTTATAGAGTGAGCACGTCTTTAATTACTAATTAAAGGTAAAGTGTGACAATCATTATTATTAAAGACAATATAAATATCAAGTATGGATATGGTCTTACCATATTCGAAAAAAAATGCCCGCGCCTCCATGTTTGATTTGCTTAAGGAGAATTTACTCCAACTCAAGAGCGGTCACTTGTGACAAGTACCAACGGTGGCATCATATCCGATGTGGAAACACCGGGATATCGACCGAGGTATATGACGAAGCGGTTCGAAATCAGGATGAACTGCGTTTCGTATGTATGAGGTGTCGTCACTACGATACCTCTGATGATGACATGGATTTAAATGAAGTCATCCACGTACTGCGGTCGCCTGGTGAACCGACGGGCATTGAAGCAACACAGGCTGCTCTGTTGTTGCACGAAGAGTCAGGAAGTGGGGATACTATGGACGCGGTGTGAGCAGATCACTTAACGTCAATGTTTGACGTTAGTCGCTCTGAGCGTTCCATGGAATCGAAATTAGATGAGACGTAAGTGGGCCGATTAAAAATTCATAACATTAATTACATAACATCATTCCTATGTTTTAAATCATATTATAGCAATAAATTATAATGTATCACTATAGTCATATATTATATATAATATACATATATCACTTACTCATTTGTTAATTGAATAAATTAATTGGGTGGACAAATTAAAAAGTTATCATAATTATAATATACAATAATAGATCAAACAAATACAAATATTTGTTGTTCTATACAAATAATAATAACCTTCCTTTGCTTAACTTCTTATTATAACAACAATTATAATTGTTCTAATTTACACTTTAGTTCTATATAACAACAACAGCATTTATTCCGCAATAAAGCTTATACAAGCCCGCTTTATATATGCATTATTCAATTTATAGTATGTATCGCATACATATTTGTTATTTGATTCAATTAATTTGGTATTATTCATATTAATTAATGTAAAGTAATCAACAATGATTTCTTTCAGTGACTTCAACGATGAAACCGTCACGATGTCGTACTAGATGGTACACCTACGTACACTGTGGTGGATGGTGGTTCCAAGAAAGGTTCGCGGAAGCTAGTAACCAGTGAAGGCTATGCGTTTGTGTTGAAGAGAACCCTGGTCTCTGGTGTGACGGAGTGGCGATTTAGCGTCCGAGGAAAGGGAACTGGTTGTCCGGCGGTCATCAAGCAAACTGAGGATGCCTTTGTGAAAGGATCACGGGGAAACAGTCACCCAGCAAATCCCGGCCTTCTCACTGCTGTTCAGAACGCGAAAGAGGTTATTATATTAATGTATCTGTCATAAAATGTCCAAACATTTTGATTTTATTAGTTCAACGTCGAAAGTATACAGGACTTAGAACTAATCGAACTCTTTATTATCATGTGTTTCGCTTTTAATTACAGAATTAAATCGAATGTTCAATCATTTTTAATAGTTGCTAGAATGTGTTTCGCTTTTTATTACATATCAAAGCGGCAGCTCGAGGTGACATGTTCGAGAGTGCATCCGTCATTGTCCGTCGTGTGTTGGAGGAATTACATGTAAACGACCCAAACCTACCACCCGGTGCTCGAAACAGTGAGAAGAATCTGTGTAAACTCGCCAACAGGTGTCGCAAGCACATGCGACCAACAGACCCAGTATCGACAGAATTTGAGGTAAGATAGATCCCATTCGTTCTGTGCATAATAGTTTAGTTAAAACCTATTTATTTTAGCTCGATTGCATCGAACGCCGTAGGCTTATATACACGCTTTCGAGTCCTATAAATCGCGGCTATAAGTGGCAACTTAAAAACAAATAGATGACGTTCAATATATCACTAATTCCATATTTTGTTGATTATTTTTACAGATGTTAAGGGGTAATGTACAATAGTCTATTGAATTTTTTTTTCAGCTCGATGAGCAGTACCTGAGCGATGCGCTCAACGATCCCTTTTACAGGGGAACGGTCACGGTAAAGGACCAGAAGCACGTGATTCTGGCGACTGACTCGCAGTTGGAGCTGCTGGCGAAAGCTAAAACCTGGTACTTGGACGGAACCTTCAAAGTCGTGAAGGCGCCGATAACGCAGCTATTCTCAATACATGCCTTCGTGAAGTATGAAGATGTGGTGAAACAGCTGCCACTGTGTTTCGTTCTCATGACTGGGAGACAACGAAGGGATTATAAAAAGGTAAATATTTTATCACGTATTTGATAACTAATGCTATTTTCAGTATGGTTTATTTTCAGTTATTTTCAGTTATTATTGATATTATTATAACCATCTTTTCAGGTGTAGCAGAAAGTTAACTCGCGTAAAATATTTGATAACTAATGCTATTTTCAATATGGTTTATTTTCAGTTTTTATTGATATTATAATTCTTATCATCATCTTTTCAGGTGTTGCAGAAAGTAAACTCGCGTCACATATTTGATAACGAAATCTATTTTCAGTATGGTTTATTTTCAGTTAGTATTGTTTGTTTATTAATCTTTTCAGGTGTTGCAGAAAGTGAACACTCTTCTCAGTGAACCGAAAGTAACAACGTTCGTTGTTGACTTTGAGGCCGGTCTATGGCAGGCGTTGCGCCAAGTCTACAAGGATCCCGCAGGCCTTCGACTTCGGCCAGGCAATGTGGCGAAAGTGTCAGGAGATTGGACTCAGTACGGGGTATGAGAGTAAGGATCGAGTATATAAGTTGCTACGGAAGTGCTTCGCGCTCCCTCTTCTGCCACCAGCTGACATCCGTCCCGCGTTCGGTAAAATAGAGGAGAAAGGCCAAAGCGAACAACTAGCCCCCTTCTTCGCCTATGTTGAAAACACGTGGCTGACGAACAACGTATGGGCAGTTGACAACTGGTCGGTGTACGGAAGATCAGTGAGGACCAACAACGACGTAGAAGGCTGGCACAACCGCCTTTACCGGCGGGCGAAGAAGGGAAATCTCTCATTCTACCTGCTAAATACCCTGCTGTTTGACGAAGCTAAAGAGGTGCCTATGCAGTGCAAGCTCATCAAGGAAAAGAAATTACATCGTCATCAGAGTAGGCAGACCTGTGCCACCCAAGGGCGTTAGTGCGCGGCTTGGGACCGCTATGGGAAAAAAGAGATTAGTACAAGTCAGCTTCTAAATGAGCGCTGTAGACTGTACGGACCTGTGTAAATGTGCACGTGTGTTTGTTTGTTTGCTAGTGTGAACGATTGAGTAAAAAGGTATATATCTGTTTGTTTGTTTTGTTGTATATAATAAATATTTGTTCTTATACATTGCGAGTCTAGATCTCGAAATTGTTATGAATATAGTTTATATATATATTTGTTTTATGTGTTTGTTTTTTGTTTGATTGTATGTATGTAATAAACCTTTGTTCTTGTACATTCGTTTGCTCACATCTCACACAATTGCTATATATGTTTTTTTTGTTTTACATATATATGTATTTGTTTAAAAGTATTCTATATATATGTGTGTCTGAAATTGATGTGTATTTTGGATGTCGATATTATAACAAACAATAAAGGAAGTTACAAACGTATCCATATTTGTGTGCTTACATGCTTGAACATGAAATACTACAATTTTAATATTTTCTTAAATTTTTTCAATCAATATTGAAGGAACACGAAAGAAATATTAATTAAGACATGGTCCGTATGCTTCCCAAATCTGGGACGTATGGTCCGCAAATCTGGGCCGTATAGTCCGAGTATCCTTACACGATGAAATCATATAAAACATGCTTTAATGAACATGAAATACTACAATTTTAATATTTTCTTAAATTTTTTCATACAAAATTGAAGGAACACGAAATAAATATTGATGAAGACATGGTCCGTATGCTTCGCAAATCTGAGCCGTATGGTCCGCAAATCTGGGCCGTATGGTCCGCTAATCTGGGCCGTATAGTCCCTAATCCCATGACATTGGTCGACATACGTAAGGTCGTTCATACATTTGCAAGGCCAACTGTCAAAAGTTTTTCACCGTCCGAAATATCGTGCCACAGTAAAAATGACAATGTTAACAAAATTAATATGAAAACAAGTAATATTTGTTCACTTTGTCATTTGGCTGGAATATTACTAATGGTGCTGCAATATCATTTGTGTCTATCGCACGAAGGTCTAATATGTGTAAGACGGATATACCTTGCATGCTAGTACCTCATTTTACATAGCACTCATCTACAGGAAATATGCAGGTTACCTTGCATGCTTATACCTCATTTAACATAGCACTTATCTACGGGAAATATGCAGGTTACCTTGCATGCTAACACCTCATTTTATAAAGCACTCATCTACATGAAATATGCAGGTTACCTTGCATGCTAATACCTCATTTTACATAGCACTCATCTACAGGAAATATGCAGGTTACATTGCATGCTAATACCTCATTTTATATAGCACTCATCTACAGGAAATATGCAGGTTACCTTGCATGCTAATACCTCATTTAACATATCACTTATCTACGGGAAATATGCAGGATACCTTGCATGCTAATACCTCATTTTATATAGCACTCATCTACGGGAAATATACAGGTTACCTTGCATGCTAATACCTCATTTTACATAGCACTTATCAACAGGAAATATGCAGGTTACCTTGCATGCTAATACCTCATTTTACATAGCACTTATCTACGGGAAATATGCAGGTTTCCTTGCATGCTAATACCTCATATTACATAGCACTCATCTACGGGAAATATGCAGGTTACCTTGCATGCTAATACCTCATTTTATATAGCACTCATCTACGGGAAATATGCAGGTTACCTTGCATGCTAATACCTCATTTTATGTAGCACTCATCTACGGGCAATATGCAGGTTACCTTGCATGCTACTACCTCATTTTACATAGCACTCATCTACGGGAAATATGCAGATTACCTTGCATGCTAATACCTCATTTTACTTAGCACTCATCTACGGGAAATATGCAGGTTTCCTGTAAAATTGCTTGCCTTACACAGCCATGACACCATTATTTTCCTTTATAGCATAACATCAGAGCTAACAGGTGCAAAGTATTGCAACATTATTTTGTTTTAATCTTTTTGTTTGTTCAAAGATTAGTACCTTCGAAAATATGATGACCGTATTTCTTTGATTGGATAGCATGAACACGGGTAATGAAAACAACATACTGTTTACTTGTGAAAGCAATTTATTTGTTCTTATCGAAGGAAAAATCCTTCTATGATACATGTTACCATTTTAACGCTTAACATATACTGTATGAATTGCATTGGTCATATATTGTGAAGATACAGAGTTTCCATGGCAAAAACATCTTCTGTACCTTCTATATACAGTATCATGGAACTTGACACGTCGACAATTATTTGAAAGTGTTTAGTATTATACCGTAACATGCTGTAAATTCAACATGCATAAACATTGATTCATGGAAAAGACAAAGACACAATATTGTAATTGTACACACATTAAATGTGAGAAACGCATCTAAGTTCTTTTTTAATTAAGAAATTCTTACAAATAAATTATCAACTGTATTCAGGTCAATTTAGACGTTTGTTTTAAACATTTTGAAAACTATCGATAAATCTTTCAATATACGTGAATGTATCAAAAGTTTTAAAGAGAACTTTGCATTGCCTACACAAGATTACTGAAAATTTGAAAATACGCTGGTCAAAAATATCAAACCAGGTTAAATCACCTTTCGCGAGTGTACAATTTTACAAAACAATAAAATTTTAACATACACTGAGGGCATAACATTAACCTGGACTCTGACAACCTGCAAACCAATGTGGAAAGAATGATTTTGCGATACCATATTCTGTATTTACATAATTACACACACTATTTACAAACACACTCTTTTACATGACACTTAAAATGGGGCACACTTGTCAGTTATATCACTATGAGAGAGCAGGCTATGTATTTATGTATGTGCATTATAAAGAAGCAGCACTCTGGGAAAACCAGGCTTAATGCATGTGCTTACAATGTTGTTCAAGATAAGCCTGTGCAGTCAAGTGCTTATAATCTTGTTCCAGATTAGCCTGTGCAGTCCGCTGGAACACCTAAGGAAAGACATTTTTAACCCTCATAGAATTCTTCCTTTCAAAAACATTCCTTGTAAACAAAAATCCCGTCTAGGTGGACAGTGTTTCCGCTGATTAGCCTACGCAGACTGCACACGTTTATCTGGGACAACACTTTATGCACATGCACTAAGCATGATATTCTCAAAGCGCCACTCATATGAGCATGTATGTGAAGTTTTGCAACATCTCTATTAAAGTAGGAATGCTGCTGATGGGTAACTAAGTTGTCTACAAGTAAAAAATGAATATTTATTTACATATTTTATAGATTATTTTTGTTTGTATAATCATATGTTTCCGCATACATTCATTTAGAAAATGTGGGTATGTTATACCTTACGATTCACACTGAAAATATCAACATAAAGCTTGTTAATATTTAAATTCACATTCAAAATGTTTTAACATTGTAACATGAAATAAAAATTATGAAATTTGTTTCACAACAGACAAAAACCACTAATGCTACATAATTATACTAGATTTAATTAGAACTGCATATATTAGTAAACATGTTATGTTATTATATACATTTGCAATCTACTATTAAGCACTTAAAACTACATTTCCAACAACCATGTGAACAATGCTAAAGTGTATAAAAAAATATGTATAAAATAATCACCTATACTATAATTATACATAAATCTTTTACAATTATATTATCAAGAAACTAAAATGCTAAATTAAAACCTAATCTAAAACATTGCGATATAATGAGAAGTAATTGTTACAAAAATGTTGTAAGCAACAGTAAAGCATGTCTAACTTAATTTATAGACACAGCATGCCTAAACAATAGAGCATAAAAACGGTAAAAAATAAAAAATAAAGCAAATGTAATGATGACAATATATGTATATTAATATTTGATTTATTAAAACTGTACCTTTTCAGTTTTTTAGAATCATTAACATAACATGGAATCTTACTGTTCACTTTTCAATTCCACTTGATACTTGGTTTAAATAACGACTTCCTTTTAAAATTGAAGTAACAAAACTAGCCTGTTCTAAAGGAATGTATGTAAGCTCACACTTTTAGCAAACAATCATTTTCCATACCAAATATTACAGGCAACCACAGTTGTTTTTCATGATTTAATCCTTTATCAAACACATTGGCTAAAATGGATCATTCTTATCACAATTTTTGCACTAAATAATTATAGATAGCCAAATTAACATCAGACAAATGCTAGACTCTCTCGATAATTTGAACTTGTAAAATATGGTTCTTTAAAAAAGAAATCACAACAGCCAAAGGGCAAACAACCACATGAATAAATAAATAGTTGCCAAATTTTAATTTAAGTTATTCTTTTATTTGAAATGAAGGTTATATGAATGGTTCTGTATCTACAAGTGACACATGTAAACTAATAAGAGAACATAGAAGAAAAACCCATGCAAATGTATATGGGGATTAATGTTGCTTAATTTCTGGATATGAACCGAGCTCGGTGAAAAGGCTGTTGAAGGCATGTGCATATAGTGTCATCCCAGATGAGCCTGTGCAGTCTGCACAGGCTTATCAGGTACGACACTTTCTGGATTTAAACCAAAAATATCATAAAACTAGAATTGTCCCTGATTAGCCTGTGTGGAGTGCACAGGCTAATCTGGGAGTGTGCATATGCATTAAATGACCTTTTCACAGAGCACAGCCCATATTCATATTTATGAAAAAATACAGCAATATACTTAATATTCAGCTGAACAAATAAAACCTTGGGAAATATGATATGTTTTACAAACAACTAAACATGACGATAAAAGCAAAGAAAGTACAATATGTTTATCTAACGGTAAATGTTAAAGCTTACATGAGCACTTTAAAAGTGATTAATATGAATACAATGATGACAAGTAGGTCAATGGTAATGATTATCTTGGTGAAAAACACTTAAGAAACAGGCCAGGATTTAACGGTGATGATAATTATGGTGACATTTGCGAAAAGAATATAAGGTGAATGAATTAAAAGAAAATAGACATAAAAAACGAAAGGAATAATGATAGTTTTAATGGAAAAAACCACTTCCAAATTTCAAAAATACAAAAAAAATCAACCAATATTATAGCATAAGGAATGAAATAATTATTGCCTATTAAAAAAAAAAAATGCCTCAGTTGACATATCACTATACAGATGTATGTAGAATGGGTATATGTATATACAATGTCCAAGCTTCCATATATACGCAGGTATTGATACACACACGTATGTACAATGGACCTCCCCTCACATAAGTCAAGAAGTCAACAGGTTACATATTACACATATGAGTTAGTCTCTAGGAAAATTGGGCTAAATGCATATGAGTAAAGTAATTATCAGATCGTCCTGTGCAGTCAGCACAGGCTAATCAGGAACGGAACTTTCCACCAAGCCTGGGTCTTTGTTTAGAAAACACTTACTTTAAAAGAAAAACTCAATAAAAGTGGCAAGTGTCATCCCTGACAAGCCTGTGCAGTTGGTCTGTGCATACTGCACAGTCTAATCTGGGATAGTACTTTGAGCATTCAAAGAAAGCCTGGTTTTTCCCAGAGACATGCTCATATATACGTCAGCTCACAACCCCCAAAGCAAATTAAACAACCAAAAGTACTTGTATAGGTAAACCATTGATAAAACAAACAACCAAAAGTACTTGTATAGGTTAACCATTGATAAAACAAACAACCAAAAGTACTTGTATAGGTAAACCATTGATAAAACAAACAACCAAAAGTTCTTGTATAGGTAAACCATTGATAAAACAAAAATGCATAATAAACAATATATTACTGGATTATTTATAACAATTCAGTAAACTTCATTTATAGTATACATAAATCTTACGTTTTGTGTTCCCTATAAAGACTTAAAAAACAGCAAACTATAGATCATACTCTTAGTTCACAATATTAAAATAATGAGCTAAAAAAGCAAATAAGTTACATGTAAACATGTGTAAAGAGTACAAATAAACATAAGTGAAAATAATTTTTTATGAAATTCCTATAAGACCATTGTAACCTGGTCATTGCACAGTACATAAAATTATGCCAATGTGAACCAATGAAAACGATGATACGATCTATTGTATATGCTGGTTTAATTTAAAAAATAATATAAAATGGTAAATAGAATAGAATAAAGAATCAGTTGTAATTGAAGCAACACTATTACTGTACGTATTAGTAAAATTAATATATAATCAGCGATAAATGCATGTTTGCTGCGCATCTCTGAAATGAGCTTTCTTTATCAGACTTTAAGAAATGTACAACTGGAAGTTTATTTATACATAAAGGACTCGACATTATCTCATTGTAACAATACACAGATTTAACACATTAAAAGCTTCCATCCATAAAATTTTGTGATATTTTATATCATATATATGACAAGTAAATAATTTATTTTTACATAGAATTTAAATAATTGATCGTATGTTAATTTCCACTACAGTTCTATGTTTAAGGGTCACATCTAAATACAAAAGCTAAATGATCTTAAAACTGTACAAAAAGTGAAAAGTAATTCATTCACACTCTAGAATAACAAACTTGAAATTGTGACTGCATGGCACAATCCAAAGATTCAAGTACATCGTACAATAAACAAGACAGCTTGTCATGCTATAATGCACTTAATTGGTCCATACGCTTGCATAAAATACCAGCAAAATGAGAATTAAATAACATTAATTTGAACTAAATCCACTACACCGTTGCCTCCTTTGATTCATTTCCATACTTGCTCTTTCTATCACCATAGAGTCCTATAAATGAACCGTCCTCGTTAAATTTACTGACGTCAAAATCTCCCCCATACTCTTCGGTAATATCTTCATCAGAATCGTACGGTTTCACACTTTCAGACAGAGAGAGCTTCTTCGTCCGTGTCAGGTGCATCATTGTAATCGTCATCACCTCTGCAACAGAAAAATACCACACATTAAGTCAAATTTGGCCCCTTTTGTTTTTTAGCCAAATTCTTTAAAACCAAAAGGCTTAATTCATGTGCAATGTGCATCAAAAACAAGTATCTTCCCAGATGAGTCTGTGTAGTCAGGCACAACACTTTCTGCATTTCTGGAATCTTTTGATTAAAGCAAGTCTCTGTTAAACAAAAATCCAGCGTTGGTCATCACTGATAATCTTGTGACACATCGTGGACTGCGCAGGCTAATCTGGAGTGATACTCGACGCACATGCATTAACCCATTTATGCCTAGTGGACTCTCCCATCCTTCTAAATTGGATCAATTTATTTCCAAAATTAGGGATGTCTAGTATATTTCTTTCTATATTTAGAATATTTCTTACAGAAATTCCTTTCAGCAAACAGTGCAGACCCAGATGAGACACCCCTTCATGCGGCGTCTCATCTGGGTCTTCGCTGTTTGCCAAGGCCTTTTTTCTAGACGCTAGGAATAAATGTGTTAAGCCTTATTTCCACCAAGAGCGGCTAAATTTGGAGCTTTGATGCTAAGAAAATTGTATACAACAATGTAAAAGCCTGTACTGTAGAGCTCTGAAGACTTAAAATTGCACTGAAACAAGACAGTAATAAGAGTCTGTCAGGTTGCTACAACTATGTTGACAAATAAAATAAAACAGGTCTACTTATATTGAATGGTTTAATAACCCAAGCATAAGTAGCATGTTAGCTCTCTGTATATTTTTTTAAAGTTATAGCTTTATTTCAGACTTATAAAATAATCAGCAGATACATATGTTGTCATGAAATGTTTTTAAGCACTATTATTGTAGGAAATTTAAAATACTGAATCCACGATACAGTGGACATTGTTTTGTAGCAACTTACATTCTTCCCACATCATTGAAGCCATCGTTCTTTAGTTCTTCAACTGGGTTGTAACCAGCTTGCTTCTCTTTCTTGTCCACTGTAAACAATAATAACACATATGAGATGCGTTCTGGGAAAACAGGACTTAATGCATGTGCTTAAAGTGTTATCAAAGGTTAGCCTGTGCTGTCCACATAGGCTTATCAGGGAGAACACTTTCCATTTTATGTTATTGTTTATCAAAAGAATGTCTCTTTTTTTAAATAAAAAAATTCAGTCTTGGCCAAAAGGTTGAGCCCCAATAAGCTTGTGCAGACTGCGCAGGTTCATCTGGGAAACAACTTTAACCCTTTGCATGCTGGGAAATTTGTCGTCTGCTAAAATGTTGTCTGCTGAATTTCTTAAATTAGCATTGTCTTCGATTTTTTTCAAAGAATACTATCAGAATAGCAAACAGTTTGGATCCTGATGAGATGCCACGTTCTGTGGCGTCTCATCTGGATCCAAACTGTTTGCACAGGCCTTCAAAATTCGGTTCCCGCACTGAAAGAGTTAAGCCTGATTTTTCTAGGACAAGGCTCATATAAATTAATGATGTATTGATTTCTCGTGTTTTATATAATCCATGATCATTACCATAACCTGACATAGAATAATTGTGTACGAATGTCAGCAACTCAAAACAGGCTTATGAAATGCACAGAAGAATTCATCCGACAGCAGATACTATCTTTCTTTGAAATTAAATCCTTTCCCACTTAGAAGCAAAGTGAAAATGGCTATTTGCACACAGCATAAAACCAGAAAAGCCTGCGAGCAACTCGCAGTCTGTTCAGGTTGTATGCTGTTTGCTTCTCATCAGTATCTAAGGGTTGAAAATGAAGCCTTTAAAACTTGAATCTAGTAAGAGGTCTTAATTAAATACAACTTTCAATGAAACTACATATGCCTAAAAATACGTATCTAAGTGGTAAAGGGGTTACAAAAGTTTCTGACAACTCTTTATCACATTTAAAACAATATACTTACATAGATAGGTGCCACCTCTGTTCCTGTACTTGAAACTCACTATGAGAGCTATTACTATAAAATAGATAAGGATAGCCAGGATGAGAGCTATAAACCACAGGTTGAAGCTGGCCGTTGTTACCACTGGCTTCACAACTGAAACAGAAATTAAATGTGTCTTGTTCTGAGAAAACTGGGCTTAATTCATGTGCCTAAAGTGTCGTCCCAGATTAGCCTGTGCAGTCCGCACAGGCTAATCAGGGACGACACTTTCGGCTTTAATGGTATTTTTAGTTTCAAGGAAGTCCCTCCGTACCGAAAATCAAGTTTAGGCGAAAAGTGTCGTCCCTGATTAGCCTGTGCAGACTGCACAGGCTAATCTGGGACTACACTTTAAGCACATGTATTATGCCCAGTTTTATCAAAAATGAGCCTTGCTCTGGAAAAAGGGGGCTTACATGCACAGTCTGCACAGGCTATTCGGGGACGACACTTTCTGCCTATACTGGATTTTGTAAAGAAGAGACCAAATTAAAATGCAAAATTCCATAAAAGCAGATAATGTATTCTATGTAGAGAGTGTCTTCCCTCACTAGCCTGTGTGAATTGTACAGGCTAATATGGGACAATACTTTACACGCATGTACTAAGCCCTGTTTTTGCAGAGCACGGTTCAAATGTTCATATAAATACAAGTTTTCCAGCATTAACTTGGTAAATTTCTTCTACAGCGTTGTCACAAAAGTGACATATATCCAAGCAAAGCTTTGTGATTTATATTCAAGGGAAAATAACTCAGGAATGTATGGAATATTGGGCTTGAGAAATGTGGAAGTAAAAACCCTTTACAAAATAATCACACTTTATCCACATTAAACAATCTACTGAAAATGAGACTACAAAATACCACTTCCGTAATACTTTGTTTGTAATGGTGTAACTCGCACTGGTGTACTCGCACTGGTCAATATTTCGAGTTAAGAATAAAATTTCTAGATATAGAAATTTAATTTGTGAGACTAGAAACAATCTTCATAACAAGCAGGTAAGGCAACTCACTTGGTGGATCTACTTTCTCTCCAGTGACGGTGAAATTGCGCTCCACAGAGTCATATTTATGTGCCACAACAACCTGGAATAGTTTGTCTGTAGTCAGTACGTTGTACAGGTCATACTGGGTCTTGTCAGATGCCTCGCGATCTACTTTCGGTATCGTGATGGTCAGATTCTTGCCAGATAGAGATACGGAGAAATAGTCCCTGTACATGTCTGTTGGCGGAAGCTGCTCTCGTACTGTAAATAAATATTGTTGAGAATGTCTTACAACACAGAAATTGAGAATAGCAAACAACTCACAGGCCCATATAATAACATAACAAAGTTTAAAATGAACAAGATGTGTTTGTGAAACACTATGTCCCCCATATATTTGACCTTTAAATTTGAAGGATAACCTTGACCTCTCACCACTCAAAATGTGCAGCTCCATGAGATACACATGCATGCCAAATATCAATTTGCTATCTTTAATATTGCAAAAGTTATGGAAAATGTTAAAGTTTGACGCAAACCAACAAACAAACCAACAGACAGGGAAAAAACAATATGTACCCCATTATAATCTGGGGGACATAAAAATGCAATTTTGCTGTTTGTATCTAGAACCCTTTCCCACTTGATACAGACTTTGATGTGTTTTTAGTCGCTTAGAAAATTTAATTAGATTTTAGACCGTTTTTAATGGATTACATTTTTAAAGGCTTCATTTCCAACCCTAGGATACTAATGAGCAGCAAACAGCTTAAATATTCAACAGAATGCGAGTGCTTGGAGGCTGTTCTGGTTTTATGCTAATTCATTAAGCCATTTTCACTTTACTCCTGAGTAAAAAATTATAACAAGAGCACCGCCTTGCGGGTGCAGACCGCTCATCTATTTTCTTTTTAAAGGTGAAGGGACTCTCATTTTCAATCACAAAGGAGGGAGGGGTGGAGTGAAGAGCGGTGCATTGTGTGGGGGTGTGGACATTTATTACATTTTTTTCCAAAAATGCGAAAAAAAGGAAAAAAAAATCGGGGGGGGGGGGGGGGGGGGGGGGGATTCTTGGGTGCGATGGTTGGACGGTATTTCAAACATAAAATAATAAAAATAAATATTTGTGTTTTTTAACCGTTTCATAGAAAAAAATGGGGGGGTGAGGTGGGGGGGTATAGTGTGAGGGTGTGGTGGTCATTTGTGAGATGATCTTATAAAAAAAAAAAAAAAAAAAAAAAAAAAAATAGGGGGGGGGGTTGGGGGGGGCACGGGCGATGGTTTGGGTGGAGTCTATTGTGGTATGTCAGGTAAGAGTAGTTTTGTCAAAGTATCAATCAAATCTAATCATAAATAAAGAAGTTATGGCAATTTAAGAGAAATTTAATAATTTGACCTTGAGAGTCAAGGTCATTCAAAGGTCAAGGTAAAATTCAACTTGCCAGGTACAGTAACCTCATGAAAGCATGAAAGTATTTGAAGTTTGAAAGCAATAGCCTTGATACTTAAGAAGTAAAGTGGATCGAAACACAAAATTTAACCATATATTCAAAGTTACTAAGTCAAAAAAGGGCCATAATTCCGTAAAAATGACATCCAGAGTTATGCAACTTGTCCTTTTACTGTACCCTTATGTAATTTGCGAGTGTTCCAAGTAGGATAGCAATATCTATGATACTTTAGGGGTAAAGTGGACCAAAACACAAAACTTAACCAAACTTTCAATTTTCTAAGTATAAAGGGCCCATAATTCCGTCCAAATGCCAGTCAGAGTTACATAACTTTGCCTGCACAGTCCCCTTACGGTAGTTAGTAAGTGTTGCAAGTATGAAAGCAATAGCTTTGATACTTAAGGAATAAAATGGACCTTAACACAAAACTTAACCAAAATTTTCAATTTTCTAAGTATAAAAAGGGCACATAATTCTGTCAAAATGCACGCCAGAGTTATCTAACTTTGCGTGCCCAGTCCCCTCATGATAGTAAGTAAGTGTACCAAGTTTGAATGCAATAGCATTGATACTTTCTGAAAAAAGTGGACCTAAACGCAACACTTAACCAAAATTTTCAATTTTCTAAGTATAAAAAGGGCACATAATTCAGTCAAAATGCAGGCCAGAGTTATCTAACTTTGCCTGCCCAGTCCCCTCATGATAGTAAGTAAGTGTACCAAGTTTGAATGCAATAGCATTGATACTTTCTGAGAAAAGTGGACCTAAACGCAAAACTTAACCGGACGCCGACGCCGACGCTGACGCAGACGCCGACGCCAAGGTGATGACAATAGCTCATAATTTTTTTTCAAAAAATAGATGAGCTAAAAATGTAAACACTAAGATAAAATTCCACAACATTTAGTGAAAGATGCATGACCTAATTTCTAACTTAGTTTTTAACCAATTTATTTAGTTTAAACCAATTAATTTTAGCTTGATTGCATAGATAGCCTAAGGCTTATTTGAAACACTCTGGAGTCTGTTTCCTAGACTTTAACCTGTACTTGGTGTCTATGGGGGAGATGTAAAGAACGCTCCCACAGTGGGTATCGAACCCGTGATTACGCCTGAGCAACTTCAATGTTAAACTTGTAACTGGGTTACATGAGAACAGATGCTTTACAAGTAATGAAGTTGTTCATGGCAAATGCCCATGGAAAGCAAGCCTCCTTCATTAAAATACAAATTTGCAGCTGAATGTCTGTTGACTATTTCAAGTGCAAGAAAAACCTGGTTATAAAGGCCTATCAGAAGTTGAGTTTTGGTCGAGGTTCAAATTGGAACACAATGCATAGCAATGCATTTCACCAAAAATTATGATTTTGTTTGCTTGTGAAATGAAGTTGCAAATGAGAAACTTTTACATTTGTAACCTAAATTAATTTTAAGTTCAACAATTATTTGTACACAATTTTGACAAAAAAAACACAACTGTAATCATGGTTCTGATGTTGTGAGGTTCCTTTAACAGGTATTTTATGGCGTTGGAAAAGACCCATTCTTTAAGCAAAGTCGTAAAAGAAAAATCCCAATTTGAAACAAAAACAACAAGAGCTGTGTTTGTGAAACAGAATGCGCCCTACTGCGCCGCTTTGAAGCCATATATTTTACCTTTGACCTTGAAGGATGACCTTGACCTTTGACCACTCAAAATGTGCAGCTCCATAAGATACACATGAATGCCAAATATCAATTTGCTATCTTCAATATTGCAAAAGTAATGACCAACCTTAAAGTTTTGGGACACACAAATACAATGACAGACAGAAAGAAAGACAGGCCTAAAACAATATACCCCGATCATTCGATCCGGGGGCATAAAAATCCAATTATGATTTTTTTTGATTTTTTTTTAAATAGGTGTCTAATGATTATCATATATCCATTTTATTTCAATTACATCTAACAAAGTTTATAACCAAATTTTATGATTTTGTTCTTTTAATTTTATTATTGTTTTTCCCACATCAGAGTACTTTTCGGGCAATATATATTTCCAATCCTTAAAAAAAAAATGGTCAGAAAATATGCCTGTTTTATACCCAAGGGTATCGCCCCCTACCAATGATCTCCTGTCCTTCATTGGGCCCACTCTCTGCGACCTTGGGCCGGTACCAGTACCATTTGAAGGCCATCTGGTTCATCCAATCAGCGTCTGTTGTGGCGTCCACTCCTACATTGATCACACTGTCAGGCTGCGTGTAGTACGTGTCATTGGGAGGGAGTGTCAGCTCAATTTTACCTACAAGGACAAAAATACAACTTGTTTGAAATTATTTTCTTTTCATTCTGCCAAAGTATTACACATACTGGAAGAAAAAAGATATGGGCCGTGCTCTGTGAATAGGGGGTTTAATGCATGTGCGTAAAGTGTCGTCCCAGATTAGCTTGTACAGTCTGCACAGTCTTATCAGGTATATCACTTTCTGCTTATATGGTATTTTTCATTTACAGAAAGTCTTTTCTAAGCAAAAACTCCAGTTTAGGCAGAAAGTCTCGTCCCTGATAAGCCTGTGCAGACTGCAAAGGCTAATCTGGGACGACATTTTACACACATGAATTAAACCCCCTTTTCACAGAGTATGACTCATATGTCTACATAATAGGCACTATCACAAGCTGGAGAATGAGTGGTAAACTGAAAAAGGTTCTCATCTTTTTAAACCCAAATTATTTTTCAGAATTTCTTAATATGATACAATTTTAAAGGCTTCATTTGCAACCCTATGATACCGATGAACAGCAAACAGCATAAAACCTGAACAGAGTGCAAGCTACGCGAACTTAATCTGTTACTCATACACATAGGCTCACACAACAAAACTTGAAAAGGTCTATAAAAAAACTTCAGAAACAGAATGCTAGACGGACAGTGCAACTGCTGTATGCCCCCTACATGTTGGGACATAACAACACAAATTATACTGTCTTGTTATGTATAAAAGTTATGATTTCGCATTGGTTTACATTAAATCAAATTTGGTCAATTCCCGTTATTTGCAAATCTTTAAAAATGCATGTTTTTTGTGTGTGCATATCTCTGTGTTCCATGCTCGCAGATTAGCCTCTAGAGTCCACACAGGCTTATCAGGGATGACACTTTCTGCCTAAACTTGATTTTTGCTAAGAAGAGACTTCCTTCAAACTAAACTACTATAAAAATAAGTGTCGTCCCTGATTAGCCTGTGCGGACTGAACAGGCCAATCTGGGACAACACTTCATGCACATACTTTATGCTTCGTTTTTACCAATAGGATATTAAAACACAATTTACATGTATATTTTGCAACTCTTCATGCCCATCAAGTAAACATCAGAAAAAATGGTGGGTTAAAAACCACAATTAACACTTACCAATAGGAGTTAGGCATCCGTCGCCAAAGAGCACACCATACTCATTCTGTACGAGGCACTGGAAACACATGATATCCTTCATCATCACCTTTGGAAGGGTCAACTCTGTACGCTCACTGTTCAACCGGAACCGCCCGCGCTCTATCACTGCTCCGCCAGCTGCATGGGCATAATGAGAGAAATACTGGTAAGTAATCATGAAAATTTGTAACGCAACAAAGGTTGTTTTCTTTATTGTTTTAAGAAATGACAAAACTTTAAAAGACAACAAAGTCTTTCTTCTATTTAGGTTGTTTCTTGGTAATAAAACTTTGTTGATAAGATAACCTTTAAACAAATAGCAAAATAAACTATGAAATCTAATTATACACATTCAGGGCTACAATAAAACATTTAAAAAAAGATGTGTTTGTTAAACAATATGTCCCCCCCCATATATTTGACCTTGAAGGATGACCTTGACCTTTCACCACTAAAAATATGCAGCTCCATGAGATACACATGCATGCCAAATATCAAGTTGCTATCTTCAATATTGCAAAATTTATGGCCAATGTTAATAGTTTGACGCAAACAAACCAACAAGCCAACAGACAGGGCAAAAACAATATGTCCCTCAGTATAGACTGAGGGACATAAAAATACAACTTTGGTTTAGTATATCATTTGGACCAAAATGTGCATGGCTGGTCACACATGTAAGAAGATTGCTCTGGGAAAACGGGGCTTAATGCATGTGTGTAAAGTGTTGTCTCAGATTAACCTGTGCAGTTCACACAGGCCAATCACAGACTTAATTTTTGCTTTAAAGTGAACTCCTTTAAACGAAAAATTCCATAAAGGCGTAATGTTGTTCCTGATTGGCCAGAGCAGGCTGCGTAGGCTATTCTGGGACGACACTTTCTGCACATGCATTAACCCTTAGCATGCTGGGAAATTTGTCGTCTGCTAAAATGTCGTCTACAGAATTTCTAAAATTAGCATTTTCTTCGATTTTTTTCAAAGAATACTATCAGAATAGCAAACAGTTTGGATCCTGATGAGACGCCACGTTCTATGGCGTCTCATCTGGATCCAAACTGTTTGCAAAGGCCTTCGAAACTGGGTTCCCGCACTGAAAGAGTAAAGCCTGGTTTTCCCTGGACACGGCTCATATGATGAACCAGCAAATTCCTTTAATTGATATCCCCCGAAAAATAAATTGTGTTTATGGATGGTGCTAATCAGTATATATGCAGTATAATAATTCAAAATATTTGAGTGTAAGGTAATTGTTTTTTTATGCATGGCAAAGTCTCCTCATTTATATCTATACACCCATGAAGTTTCATGTTGAAATCTTGTATTGTATCTGAGATTTCACCCTGGAAAGTTCCATCATACAAAAACAACAAAGGGCAATAACTCTTACTTAAAAAAGTGAAAGGTTATAGTTCTAAAGCATGGTACTTCTGCTCATTAATATCAATACATCAAGGAAGTTGCATGTTGGAGTCTTGAATGGTATCTGAGATATAGCTCTGAAAAGTTACATCAAATAAAAAACTAAGGCTATCACTCTTATTAAAGAAAGTGAAGGGTTATGGTTCTTGTCCATGTCACTTCTCCATATTGATATATATACACCTATGAAGTTTTATTTTGATAAATTAAATAGTTTCTGAGATATAGACCTAAAAAGGTTTGTGACAGACGAAGAGACGGACTGACGGAAAAAAACAATTCTATATCGGGAGACATATCCACTCACCACATCCCAACTCATCCGAGCCATCCCCACAGTTGTTTTTGCCGTTGCAGACTTGGTTACCCTGCAGACATGACTTGTTGTTGTCACACCCGAATCCAGGGAATGTGCATGTTGGCATGACCACTGGACACTCACTGGCCACAGAGATACAATGACCCTTGCAAGGTTTAGTACCCTCACCACATGTGATTGTTACTGGAAAACCAAAACATGCACATATACAGTGTCCAAAATATTTCTTATTTTTCAGGTAAAATAAAATGTTTGGTAGCCCATAAAATTTACCTACAAAATGATAAGAGGCAAGTTTTCATCTTTATTTTATTTCTTAATTCACATATACGTAATATGTATACATACATATACATATTATGTCAAGAAGTCTGATGTACACAGTTAATATCATAAATTAATGTTACAATACATGCACTGTGAACTTAAACAAAAATGCATGTCCGAGGTGTTAACTTTTCCTGATGGATGACATTTTGCGAGGGTGGGGGTGGAGGGGGGGTTGGGGTGGGGAGAAGAAAGAAAACAAGACTATTGCCAAGCAATAAAAATCCCCTACCGGCTCCACCATTGTCAGAAATTCCACCTATGTCAGAATATTTATTTGTTGCCATAACAACCAGAATTTTTGACGTAGGAACAAAATGAAATGACGTGCATAATGTCCAAATTGCCATCTATCCATGTTTCAAGTTTCATTAAAAATATTAAGAACTTTTAAAGTTATCACAGGATCCAGAAAACCACCATTTTCAGCAGCATTTCTAGTCTATTTGTTGCCATAGCAACCATAATTTTTGACGTAGGAACAAAATGAAGTAACGTGCATAATGTCCATATTGCCATCTATCTATGTTTCAAGTTTCATGAAAAAATATTAAGAACTTTATAAGTTATCGCAGGATCCAGAAAAGTGTGACTGACTGACAGACAGACAGACAGACAGAGTGCAAACCATAAGTCCCCTCCAGTAAAACAGGTAGGGAACAACAATCCAACTGACTGATTTCATCTTACGTCAACAAAAAACGTTTTGCAAGTTGTCTTTGCATCAGAACCTTCCCGAAACCCAAAATGTTCCCATACTTTTGATTTAAATTTTGACGGTGTGTCTTTCAGCGTGGTTTAAGAAGCCATTTTACCGGCTGTTGTAATGCTTAGCATGCTATTCATTCATTCATTCATTAGATGCCATATTGGCTACTGACCAATCAAGAGACGTATTACAAATGACAAGAAAGTTTAGACGACGGATTTGGAAATTAAGGTTTAAAATGCGGATCAGTGAATCGAATCGAAATTGGCTGTATTGGTAACGAAATCGAATCAGCAGCGTTGAACTGGTTTTTCGATGCATCAAACCCAATCGTTACAGCTCTAGTGTAGACTGCACATGCTAATGTGGGATGGCAATTAACACACATGCATTAAGCACAGTTTTCCAAAACAGCAGCTCAAAACAAGTTCAAGATACATACCCCCACAATTCTGTTCGTCCCGTTGGTTAGGGCAGTCCGGATTGGAATCACACACCTGCTTGTCCGGGATACAGAAGGAAAAGCCGTCCCCACTAGCTCCGCAGTCAAAGTGGTTGGGAAAGCATCCTGTGACATAACATTCAGTTAAAGAGCAATGAATATTGTATAGTCTGCGCACTCCTACATAAGAAATAATGCGTTCATGCATAGCTTGTACAAAAGACAATGTTGTGCAAATAAGAATGGAAATAATTGATGATACAAATTTGGGAACACTTGCATTATCTGTCATACAAAAACTCCAACAATTAACTCAGGGTTCTTACTATGCATACACAGGTAATCACCACTCCGTGCAAACCAACTTGATTAGAATTCTAAACCTTTATTCAAATACATGTTGTTATTTATGATAAGAGTGATTATAATTGTATTCTTGTTCTAAAGGTCTTCTTTTTTAAATTCCTAATTACTTAAGTTTATTTTTTTTACATTTCTTGGCAGAAAAACAACCAAATTCACTCATTGGATTCGCCAAAATACATAACATTTTGACTAGAGCTTTTGCACACTACTAGTAACTAAACATGCTTTATTTCCGCTGGCAAATCAGCATGCCAATGGGTTACGAAAATGTAGATCACTTAATGAGCATATAAAAAGAGTATTGAATATCTTTACTTCATGGTGATGACATAGTTAAGTATTTCAATCCAATCGCTTGATAAGTGAAGAAGCAGTGACCTAGTTTTTGACCCCACAGATATGCAAACTTGGCCGAAATCTTTAAATGGGACAAATTTTCTGATCATGTTTCACGAAGACTGGGCAATTAATGTGGCCTCGAAGGTGCATTCAAAACAGAAAACTGGCTAAAATTGTGGACAAAATGCAGGACATCACTTCACTCTCTGGCAATTTTAAGTCCATTTGAGAAAAGCGCCAATACTGCCCCAATGTAAACTAGAGCTTTGTCACAAACATGACAAATACCCCCACATGCCGCATTGACACAGAATATTGTGCATGTTGTCTTCACAAAAAACAGCTGACATCATGCTCAATGTTTAAAACACACTTAATGACCCCATGACCTAGTTTTTGACCCGGCATGGCCCATGTTTGAACTTGACCTACACATCATCTATATAGAACTTCTGACCGAGTGTGGTGAAGATAGAATGAAAACTACTTGAATTAGAGAGCGGAAAACATACTAAGTGACCCCGTGACCTAGTTATTCATCTGGCATGGCCCATGTTTGACCATGGCCTTAAGATCATCTACATGTAGATAAAACTTCAGACCACGTTTGGTGAAGATCGGATGATAACTACTTGAATTACAGAGCAGACACCATGCTGAATGCTAATAAACGCACAAAGTGACCCCTTGACCAAGTTTTTGATCTTGCATGGCCCATGTTCAAACTTGGCATAGAGATCATCTAGATAAAACTTCTAACAAAGTTTGGTGAAGATATTGGATGAAAACTACTTGAATTAGAGAGCGGACAACATGCTGAATGTTTAAAACGCACTAAGTGACCCTGTGACCTAGTTTTTTACCTGGAATGACCCATATTCAAACATGACCTAGACATCATCTAGATACAACTTCTGACCAAGTTTGGTGAAGATCAGATCGAAACTACTTGAATTAGAGAGCGGACACCATGCTCAATGTTTAAAACGCACTAAGTGACCCCTTGACCTAGTTTTTGACCTGCCATGACCCATGTTCAAACTTGGCCTAAACATCATCTAGATACAACTTCTGACCAAGTTCGATGACGCTCAGATGAAAAGTACCTGAATTAGAGAGCAGACAACATGCTGAATGTTTAAAACGCAATAAGTGACCCAGTGACCTAGTTTTTGAACTGGCATGACCCATATTTAAACTTGACTTAGACATCATCTAGATACAACATCTGACCAAGTTTGGTGAAGATCAGATGAAAACAACCTGAATTAGAGAACGGACACTTGATAGGGACCGACAGACAGACCGACAGACAGACAAGAACAATCCTATATACCCCCCTAAACTTCGTTTGTGGGGGTATAAAAAATAGCACGAAAAACACTGCAATTGGGAAATTTTGCGTTGGGAAATCTTCAGATTGGTAAAAATAGGTATTTTTAATTACTAGGTACTTAATTGCACAAACCCATTTCAATATTGTGCTCACCTATCAGTGGCTTGCTGTTTACCATCCACACTGGGGGCTTCATGTAAGACTTGTGTGAGGTGGCCCCGCAGTGGAACACTGCGTCCTGACCCACAAGGACTGATGTCAGGGCAGGGGCTTTGTTTCTGATGAAATCTGGGGGCGCTGAAAGGAGTACATAAACATTATAGATAGAGGGACACAACGTGAGCCGCACTCTGGGGAATCTTGGGTTAATTCACGTGTTTAAAGTGTTGTACATTTGCCTGTGTAGTCCACAACACTTTCCGCTTCTATGGTATTTTTTGTTAACAGGAAATTTCTTTTTAGCGAAACTGAGGTTAAGGCCCAAACTGTCTTTTCTGATTAGCCTGTGCACAAACTGTACTTTTTTCATGTGTTTAAAGTGTTGTACATTTGCCTGTGTAGTCCACACACGCTAATTAGGGACGACACTTTTCGCTTCTATGGTATTTTTTGTTTACAGGAAATCTTTTTTGAGCGAAACTGAAGTTAAGGCCCACACTGTCTTTCCTGATTAGCCTGTGCACAAACTGTGCTTTATTCATGTGTTTAAAGTGTTGTTGTACATTTGTCTGTGAAGTCCACACACGCAAATTAGGGACGACGCTTTCTGCTTCTATGGTATTTTTTGTTTAAAGAAAATCTCTTTTAAGCGGAACTCAAGTTTATGCCCAAATTGTTTTCCCTGATTAGCCTGTGCAAAAACCGGGCTTATTCATGTGTTTAACGTGTGTTGTACATAAGCCTGTGTATTGAACACATGCTTATTAGGGACGACACTTTCCGTTTCAAGTATTTTTTGTTAAAAGGAAGTCTCTTTTAAGCGAAACACAAGTTAAGGTTAAAAGCGTCTTCCCTGATTAGCCTGTGCAGACTGCAGGCATATTTTGCTTTGAATTATACTTGAGAAAATCACATATCTTAATATGCTCTATTTATAACCATGAACATGAATTTTGATTTGCAAACACTGCACCTTTTTTTTAAAGTAAGCTGCACTGTTGAGCCCTTTACATTTTTATTGCAAACTATTTTGTTAGCAAACTTCTGGCATAATAACAAAAACATGTACTAAAGATTTTCAAGCTGCCTTTCTTACTCACTTGCTGCAACTGACTCAGTCTTGTCTAATAAACATTCTTACTGATATGTAGCATTCATTCTTACCTGTGATTTTCAACTTTACCTATTCCCACACTGGTTTCAAACTGACCAAGTCTTCACACCGACACATACTTGTATGAAATCTACATTATTTCTAGTGCTTTCAAGATAACCATCTACCTCCTGCATTTTATTCAGCATTGCCTCAAAAATATACCAATATTTCACCAACATTCTTAATTTTTATTTTACATTTCTACTCACTGGCTGCATCTGACAATGGCCTGCCTCAAACACATACTGGTGTGTAACCTGCATTCTTACCTGTAATTTTCAAGTTGACACCTTCAAGTTTTTACATACCCATGCTGGTCTTACACACATACTGGTATGTAACCCGCATTCTTACCTGTAATTTTCAAGTTGACCATTACCCTCACTGTCTACAAATACCCAGTCTGGTCTAACACACATACTTGTACATGTATGTAACCCGCATTCTTACATGTAATTTTCGAGTTGTCAATTTGACCTTTACTCTCTATGTCTACACATACCCAGCTTGGTCTAACACCCATACTGGTATATAACCCACATTCTTACCTGTAATTTTCAAGTTGACTTTACCTTCACTGTTTATACATACCCAGTCTGGTCTAACACATATACTGGTATGTAACCTGCATTCTTACCTGTAATTTTCAAGTTCACTTTTCCCCTCACTGGCTGTAGTAGACCCAGTTTTGCCTCACACACATATTCTCCCTCACTGTTCTGGTTCTGATCAGGAACCTTGATATTGGGCATCCTTAGCGTTGAACCATAACCTACTTCTTTGTAATTGAAAGTCCAAGTAATGTCAAGCTTTTCACTAAAAAAAACATTAATCATAATAATTTATCATAATCTAACAATATTTGTAGAATTGCACTGAATAACATTTGAAAATACAATAGACAAAAACAAGAGTACCACATAACGGGTGCCACACTCGGCTGCGGGTGCAGTTTTTAAAAAATGAAAGCTTTTCAGAATATTTTTTAAAGAGGTCACAGTGACCTTGACCTTTGACCTATTGACCCAAAAATGGGTGTGGCATGTTAAACTCATTAAGGTGCAGCTTCATATTAAGTTTCAAAGTTGTAGGTTGAAGCACTTCGATTTTAGAGCCAATGTTCAAAACCTGACAAAATTTTAAGGTTTTAGCACGACGCAGACGGCGGACACGACACGATGAGCTGGCTATGACAATACCTTTGGTTTTCTACGAAAACATCCGAGCTAAAAATACCATGAAAATATAGATGAAAACAATGAAAATTTCCCAAATAACTCTGACTTAGAGGATTCATAAGCTCATCCTTAAATTCTGCCTACTTAACTTTTTTTAAACCTCACAGAGCCAAGTTTTGAACCCAGCTGTTCAGAATTTTTTTTTGACTTAGATATGTTAAGATTTTGGTATGAATTTTACCTCTAGAGTGTTCTCAAGGCAATCGTTGACATGGCAGACAAAAGGCTATCATAGGAGCTCACCATGAGCAAACTGGCAAACATGACATATGTTTTGCGGGTCATTAGACATGGCCCCCAAATATTGAAAAGGACCACTTAAATACAAAAGTAGCTAAGCCATTGGTCCTATTACTTTTGGTTATAGTGTCTATTCTAGAAATCCAAAAGTAAGGGGAAAATTTCCCCCCTCATTTAAAAACAAGAAACCGTCGGAGATGGGTGATGCTACCCAAAGGTTTTTTGTCACAATATTGCACTATATATTCAGATAAAAGGAAACGTCTTGAGGGGCATAACTTTGGACAAAATAATACGATGGATGGTTTAGCAACTTAAAAATTACAAAGGGCCATAACTCTCAAAGTAAATCATCTAACCAGAACCCACTAATAACATGCGCATCTCCTCAAGGTAGTTCAGCTTCCCATAAAGCTTCATTGAAGTCCAGTCAGTAGTTGGGGAGAAATAGCCCGGACAAGAATTGCACTGTATGTACAATTTAAAGAAAATTTCAAACGGCCATAACTCTGTGAAAAATCATTCGACCATAACCGGCTGATAATATGCACATCTCCTCTTGGTAGTGAAGCTTCTCATAAAGTTTCATTGAATTCCGGTCATTAGTTGCTCAGAAATAGCCCGGACAAGAATTGCACTATATGTACAGTTAATGGAAAATTTCAAAGGGCCTTAACTCTGTGAAAAAACATCCGACCAGAACCCGCTGATAATATGCACATCTCCTCTTGGTAGTAAATCTTCCCATAAAGTTTCATTGAATTCCGGTCATTAGTTGCTGAGAAATAGCTCGGACAAGAATTGCACTGTATGTACAGTTAATGGAAAATTTCAAAGGGCCATAACTCTGTGAAAAATCATCCCACTAAAACTGGCTGATAATATGCACATCTCCTCTTGGTAGTGAAGATTCCCATAAAGTTTCATTGAATTCCAGTCATTAGTTGCTGAGAAATAGCCCGGACAAAATTTTTGCACGGACAGACAGACGGACGGACACACGGACGGACGAAGCGGCGACTAGATGCTCCCCCTAAATTTATTTTGGGGGAGCATAAAAATTAGTGGGATTTCTGAAATAGAGCAGGGGGAGGGGGCATTACCAAATTTAATTTATATACATTTTAGTTTTAATATTGAATTGTTTGTACATTATCAAATACCGTCAAGTCAGTAAAAACAATATTTACTGCTTTTAAATAAAACAGCAAATCATGTCATTCAGGAATCTGCGCTTTTAAGTGTTGACACAAAAATTGATACACGCACACTTGGCATGCAGATGACGAGATGCTGTACATGCAGCACGATTTGTGCGCCATTTTATAGAATCAACACAAAATACATGCACTCATTTCATTTGAAGCTAGAATTTGTCAACATCGTGTTACCATACAAAATTGGTAGTATGTTTCAGATTACAAATTGTATATGAGAATTCAACAAAACATTTACTATTGTACATTTTGAGTTGAATGATTATTTTTTGAAACGCTTAAGGTGTAGAATTTTAACAATAATATGCATGAAATGCAAAATGTCCACAAGGATTACATCCAGTTGCCATCATCATGGAGGTAAACACCGTTTGGTCCGATTATTGTGGTAGGTAAAACGAAGCCAACAATCTGTCCAAAAACCACTGCCTAGGAGTGCTGTCGCTTATCCAAAGCATGCACTCTCATTTGCCAATATCGAATTTTTAACACTACGACCCTGCGCCTTTAGGCGGGCTTTAGTTGGGAAAAGAGATACGAGTAAATGACAGACGATCGTAAATCGGCTTTCTGCATTTTCAGCAAAGTCGATATAGCTTTGATCTGTAGAAGTACTCCTGGATATCAAGCCCGCGATTTTTGTGGCAAACATGCTGAAAATGTGCACAATCTTTGGAAAAATAGCGCGAATCCCGTGGCCTAGAATGGACACTGTTGGATACCGCTTATGTATCATTTTAATATGAGTCTTGAGTCTTACCCTCTAGAAGAATAGTATGTGAAGATACAGGTCAGTTCTGCAGTGTCCCCCGCCATCACTGTCACATCACTGTTGTACTTGAGCTCTGGGGGCCGGTCTTGTTCAGTTCCTAGCAACAGAATATGAGCCTCATTTTGAGAAAATACAGTCTTAATGCAGGAGTGTCATCCCAGATTAGCAAAGGCTTATCAGGGACGATACTTTTTGCTTTTATAGAATTTTAGTTTCAAGGGGGTCTCTGCCTCACAAAAAATCAGCTTATTCGGAAAATTTCATTCCTGATTAGCCTGTGTAGACTATATAGGCTAATCTGGGATGACACTTTACAGTTTACGCACATGCATTAAGACCAGATTTCCCAGAACGAGGCTTTTATATGGGAGAAAAAAGTGCAAAATCACCACAAAGGGTGATCCAGATGATGTCATTTGTTTAAAATGAATTTTTATTGATAGTATATATTGTTGAAAGACACACCATTCAAGGAATAATATATACACAAGACAATACTATTTGTTTTTAATATTTTTATGCACCAGACTGGTTGAAGATGTTGTGAACCTGCTTGTCACAAACATGTCCAGCCAATTAACAATAATTCTTACCTTGTCAAAGAGACGATTCATCATCTCTACAAGGTTAACATTGTTTGCAAACAATTTTAAAATTGTAGGATGAATGATGAAGTTTCAGTCTGTACAACAAATTTTACGGCCAAATTTAACATTCGACCATACTTTATGACCTTGACCTTTGAGATAAGGAGATTGCTGTACACAGGACACCTAGTCTCAACGTGGATAACAGTGTTAAAAGAGCATGATGAATGATAACATTACAATCAGGACAAGCTGTTCTATTGCCAATAATTTAACCCTTTACCTCTGAGTGTGACCTTGACCTTTGAGGTTGGTAGACGGGTGTTACACACAACACATCTCATGATGATAAACGTCTGTGGTATTTCAGTCATATCAGTCATCCATCAGTTAACCTTCTCATACTTTTCATTGTTCACTGGTTTTACCAGTGCAAGTTACAAGTGCCGGTAACGGATAACTGCCTTACTTGAATCAGAGCGGCCAGGAATCTAACCTGCAATTCTCGCATTGTCTACAGCTCTAAGCTAGTAAGCCCATATGTCAAGTTGTTTACTAAACATTTGCCATACCTGACTGTACATTGAGTTTCATGGTGTGTGTATTCCTCACGTTTATCAATAGGATCTCGTTCCTTGTCTCACAGGCGTAGATATAGCCGTTGTCTGACATCTCCACCCATAGGAAGTGTAGGGAGCCTGAAGTAGGGCAAAAATCAATGAGCCTCTGTTTGGGACACCTGCGGCCAATTGTATAAATCTGCATAAGAGATATCCAGATTTATACAAATGGCTACTGGGCTTTATGATTGCTCCAAAAGTATCGTCACAGAAGTCTGCACAGGCCATTAAATAAGCAACAACATATGTCTTTTATATAATTTTTCATTTTAAGACTGTCTCTTCTTAACGAAAATTCAATCTAGGCAGAAAAACTTTTATTTTTGCCTGTTCAAACAGCACAGGCTAATCTGGGGCACTTTTCTAAGAACCACCTTAAATGTTTTTACAAGTTCCAGTTATATCCAAATAGTTAAATAAATGAAAACTGGGAGTAAAATAAGAGAAATGGCTTAAAGGCTAGTTAAGACAAGTCAATCTATTACCTTCTGTTACATGTTGCATTTTTAGGCAATTATAAAAAAGTATGGACTACATTAATGGACTAATTCATCGTGTACAATCAAGGACTTAGTGAAAGAAGTTGAAGAATTATGAGTTATATTACGTGGTGAAATCAAAACAGAACTTCATAGAACGAGTCACAATATATCAACTTACCATTGGGGTCAATGATCATACGCTCACCAACGCTCACTGGGTTGGTGTCTGACAAAGTGTTGGAAACCTAAAACACAAACAGTTGAACATATAAGCATAGAGACATGTATCAATGGATGTTCACACATGCTTTTGCCTTAATTTTGACACTAGTAAATAAGTTTAATGTTATTTTTCCCCCTTTTTTGACCATTTTTCATTCTAGATATTAAATCACTACTTCTAGTAAAAAGACATCATAAATTACAAAACCCCGCAAATTCTTATTCTTCACAAGCCTTGACTAATGTGATGTTTCAATGTCCTGAACAAGCACAACTGTGTAAGCCCTGCACTTGTTTATACTGAACTGAGCTTACTACAATTACCAGTTTTATAAAGGTAAAATGGAGAAACGTTATTTTAACCAGTATATTTGCAGCTTGAGTTATTATACTTTTGGTTTTGATCAATGATGCACAAACTATTTTGCATTACTTGTTCATTTTGACTAATAATGTTTTCAGTCTTATAGTACAATAACAATATAAATACTTAATTATGGCAATGCTTTGCTTGTTGTACATAGTCTGGGACAAGCTGATACAGATTCTGCTGTCTATCATGAAAGTAACTGGCTTTTTTCTTCTATACTCGATGTCATACCCTCACGAAACATTCTTTCAGATAATGCAATACTATTTAAACCTAAAACCAATTGTACCCAAGGAATGTCATCCAAAATGCTATAGGCATTTGTCCTAAACCCCCCAAAATGTTGCCCCCCCCCCCCCCCCACCAAAATACCCATAAACAATGCTATTTTCCTAAAATGCCAAAAATAGTGTGTCACGTTCCAAAATAGCAACAAACAAGATATGTGTCAGAAAAACTATGTCCCCCTTCTGCGCCGCTTTGAAGCTATATATTTGACCTTGACCTTTCACCACTCAAAATGTGCAGCTCCATGAGATACACATGCATGCCAAATATATAGTTGCTATCTTCAATATTGCAAAAGTTATGGCAAAATGTTAAAGTTGGAGCAAACAAACACACAAACCAACCAACAGACAGGGCAAAAACAATATGTCCCCCACTATAGTGGTGGGGGACATAAACAGTATTTTTCTGAAAATGCTACAAATTTCCCTGCCCCCGTTAAAGCCTTGATTTAACCAACCACTCTTGTTGAATATCATAGCGACCTACCATTTTGCCCCTCTGCCAGTTGAATGTCCATGCAGGGACACTCTTGGGGACGTTGATACACTCCATCTTCAGGTAATTACTCCTGTACGCCTCCACATTGTCTGGGAACATTCCATCTTCACCCGGGAACGCATAGGCCACTATAATAGGACATAAGGTGTTTTTATGAGTAGAGTTCTGGGGAAACTGGGCAAAAATGCATGTGCATAGAGTCATCCCAGATCAGCCTGTGCAGTCATATTATTCATAGACATAACACAAAGTTTTGTTTTCCTGTTTTGATTACTAATAGTGCAGTTTGTACAACAATTATTTTGTGAATCTGGAATATGTGACAACACTTGGAACTTCAAAAGCCTTCATTTTGCATGAGCAATGAATGAACACAGTTGTACCAATAGAGAAAGATTCATAGTAAAGACTGCTGCCGAATTACAAATGAGCCTTGCTTTGGTAAAATGGGACTTAATGCATGTGCGTAATGTCATCCTAGATTAGCCTGTGCAGTCCACACAGACAAACAAGAGACAACACTTTCCACTTTTATTGTATTTTTCGTCTTTATGAAGCAAAATCGAGTTTGAGGTGAAAGTTTCATCCCTGATTAGCGGGTGGAGACTTCCAATGATATCTGGGACGACACTTTATGCATATGTTGTATGCGTTTTCCCAGAACAAGTCTCATATTGTTTAATTTTGTCATCTAGATCTCTCATCTCGACAATTAGGATATTCCATCGACAAAGGAAAAAGAGCATTTGGTTAGAGTTAATGACAATTAGAACAACTAACAAGTGCTCAGCTTTACAAAGGCACAACACATTTCAGTGCACCAGCTAGGATTTTAAAGGGGCATGGGGGGGGGGGCTATTTTGTCAAATGGGCACTTTCAACGTGCATAATTTTGTCCAAAGGGCATTTTCGAGCCCACTGTCGTATCTGGAATGCTCCCTGATGCATATTAATTTTTATATTATTAATAATTGTTATAGCTTATTATTTCTATTATTATTCAACCATGCAAATAAAATGTCTACAATAAGAAATAAATGAATTAAAATATTATAAGAGATTTATATTTAAAAAAAAAAGGTCACAGTGACCTTGACCTTTGATCTAGGTACCCAACAAGAAATGTGTTTGTCAGAAACACAATGCCCCCTACTGCGCCACTTTGAAATAAAATTTCTATTTATCTTTTGGCAGGTATAGATATCATCTCCCTTTAAAGCGTTATTACTTCCCTTGGATTTTGTCCAATCCAACCAGGGGGGTAGGTCTGTTGACAGTCAAAAATGACAAAGTCAGACATCACTGACAACCAAGGCCTGTGGTTTATCAAAGAGATCATAGCCAGAGTTCATCATGTATGTATGTACATAAGTCCACTGGTATTTAATGAAAACTAGCATTCACAAATTAGAAAAGGTAAATTATATCAAGAGATGTGTTTGTCAGAAACACAATGCCCTCTATTGCGCCGCTTTGAAATAAAATTGCTATTTACCATTTGGCAGGCATAGATATCATCTCCCTTTAAAGCTTATTACTTCCCTTGAATTTTGTCGAATCCAACAGGGGGGGGGGGGGGGGGGGGGGCGTGGACGGTGGGAGGGTCTCACAGTCAATTATGACCATGTAAGACATCCCTAACAATCAAGGCCTGTGGTTCAAAAGAGATCATAGCCAGAGTTTTTTTCTGTTTCATGACTGTGATTGACCACTCGAAATGTGCAGCTCCGTGAGATACACATGCATGCCAAATATATAAAGTGGTTATGTTCAATATTGAATAATTTTCTCCATTTTTAAAGCTTATTACTTCCCTTAAATTTGAATTTTTTACCGTAGACCGTAAAGGATGACCTTTTACCACAATGTGTTTGTCAGAAACACAATGCCGCGTACTGCGCCGCTTTGATTTATTTAACAAAAATATATTCGTGGGCAGGTCAGATAACTATGTCCATTTAAAGCTTATTACTTCCCTTGACTTTGTTTTTTCGCCCTAGACCTTGAAGGATGATGTTCACCTTGAAATTTTACCATTCAAAAAGATCAGCTCCATGAGATACACATGCATGCCAAATATTTAGGTGCTATCTTCAATATTTAAAAAGTTATGGGCAATGTTAAGGTTTTAACACGCCGCCTACGTCGGACAGCGAACTGGCTATGACAATAGCTTGGGTTTTCTCCGAAAACAGCCTCGCTAAAAAATAAAAAATAATAAAAGGGCATGGCGGACCATCTGAACGGCAGGGCCGGGCGCCCTTCCATTTATGCCTAGCTGAAGCACTGCATTTTCAGGTCTGGTATTCAACAGCCCTTTCTTAGACTAAAGAAAAAAGAACAGACTTAGAACTAAGAAAACTACGTTAAGTATTTGATTAAATAATGGCTACACATACTCTTTTTTTCCGAAATATATTGTTCTTAATAATAAATACTTGTGTATTTTGAATGGATTAATTACATATCATATTTCTATTCTTATACCATAAAAACATTTAAAAAAAATAAGAAAATGTGTGAATAAGGGCATAGATCCAACCAACCTGTTGCTGCAAAACGTAAGTATGGTGTCATAGACGTGCCGTATTCATTGGATACGATGCATTGATAGTCTCCGGTCAGTTGCTCGTTAAAATACACACCAATAAACAGAGATCCCGTGTTGGGGTCAAATCTTGCTTCCTTCTCGCGAGCATTTAACTTTTCTCCATTGAATCTCCATTCATACCTGAAACATGCATTGAAACTTGATATAGTCTATCAGCCAGATGGGTTGGGGTGTACCACTCAGGGGGGCAAAACAACACCTATCTTACTTGATTGTATACTCAATATAAAGTAACAAAATGTGTGATAACAATCTCAGTTGGGCAGCTATAAGTTATTATTGATTTGTTTCTATGGCAACCGTCTGGCTTTGACTAAATAGCTAGTTTAGCTAGTATAATTCTCAAATATTTCTTCAAAATTGGTTCTAGAAAAAAAGTTTGGTGTTAAAATGAAGATAATGATTATTACCTAGTATGATCTGCAATTAAATATGCAAATTAGTACCTTTGTATATCTATGAATATTAATGAGATTGCAAGAAAAGTTCCTAAAAACTAGCGAGCCTCCAAAATAGTAGGGTCAATATATGAACAAAAAAAAACTTCAACCACCAAAAAATTGCTATAAAAGGTATTTTAACTGAACCTGGTAGAGTAGAAGCTTCTTTAAAACATATCAAAAGTTTATCACAATCAGACCTCCGGAGAGTTTTTTTTCAAGATGGCCGCCAATACCTATTTATGATCACAACTATGTAACTATACAATCAAATTTGATGAATTTGGTGTCTTTTCCTAAGTTTCAAGGGGCAAAGAACACATAAAGATCATCAGACATTGTTTAAGTGTACAATAGTACTCACAAATCCAACATGGCGTCGAAAATGGCCGCCAAGATGGCCGCCAAAACCTATAAATGATCATAACTTTGTAAATATCCACTCAAACTTGATTATTTTGATGGCTATGCATGGGTTTCATGGGGCAAAAAACACATTTAGATCATCATACATTGTATCAGTTTATTATATTACACCCAAATCCAAAATGGCGTCCAAAATGGCCGCCTAGATATCCACCAAAACCTATTAATGATCATAACTATGTAACTATCCACTCAACTTCAATGGATTTGGTGTCTATACCTATGTTTCAAGGGGCAAAGAACACATAAAGATCATCAGACATTGTTTAAGCTAACAATAGTACACACAAATCCAACATGACGTTTTTTTTTTGGTGGATATGCATAGGTTTCAAGGGGCAAAGAACACATTAAGATTATCCGACATTGTTTAAGTTTACTATATTACACACAAATCCAACATGGCGTCCAAAATGGCCGCCAAGATGGCCACCAAAACTTATTAATGATCATTACTATGTAACTATCCACTCAGATTATATGATTTTGTTGTTTATACCGAGGTTTTGAGGGGTAAATAACACATTTCGATTGGCAGATATAGTTTAAGTTTATTATGTTACACAGAAATCTCACATGGCGTCCAATGACACAATACGAAGGACCGCAAGTCCATTACTTTTGACGTGATGCTTGTTATGTGAAACGCCATAGTATGGAACTGCAGCAATTTCTGGATTTTGACAAGAGGATCGATATTTTTCAGCTTCAGGCAACCCTGAATTGGCAGGGAATGATGCGTATCTTGCATCAGCAAAGACAGTACCATGGGCTGTTGTCAGTCAAATTCTTGCCTATGATTTTTATGTACAATGGGGACAAAGCGTGCATTCTGTCAACATAAGTCTTAGTTTGCAACCTTGCCACAACCTTCACACCATTGTAACGTTTGACCAACCCTTGAATTGGAAAGCTGCCGAAATCATCATTGATAAATGTAATTGTGCACATTGTGACACCAAAATCTGTCCAGAGGGCTTAACGGGACCATCTTATTATTGAAAAGTGCATACACAGCCAGCTTTTAGCAGAAATGAACAAGGAAGATCCAAACATTCAGATGCTGCTGGATCATGCCAAGGATTTGTACTCTTCCCTTTTGAGGGGCAAAACGACGCTAGCAGATGATATGTTATGCGATTTTGATCAAACTCGAGAGGGCTACAGAGAAGTAGACACATGAAATTGTCCAGACCTCAAAGACAAGCATAGTATGGCTGAATTATTAGCTTATGATTAACAATTCAATGGTGTTGACTAAAGCATATCGTACTGGGTGTTGGTTGATGCATAAGGCATTGCCCAAATTGCTATCCATCTTTGCTGCTGCTAGATACATTACCTGCAATCTGCGTATTACTACATATATCTGCAGCAAATAAGCAACCTAGAGAAAACGCACCCGGACGTTTATCGAAAGTTCGGTATGGGTTTTCACGTTGTTTGTAGGAGCCATCAGTGCTGGACTGGGCTAGGACATGATCTTGTTATTGAGCAAACATTGATGATGTTTTTATATAGCACATGTGATCTAACTCGCGGCAGTGGAATGACTGATGAAATGCAAACCCCTTGGACCCTATCTGCAACATCCGAGCACAACAGTGCGATTCAGGATTTCACAGACCTGACCTATACTACAAGTCCACAACACAAAGACTCAATTGAAGCGTTCATCAAATGGGATTCTTCTGCTCTAGAGAAAATGCAGACACAGATTACAACCTGATCACCATACACAGCTGACCCTACTCTCAGAAACACGGTCAATGAGATAGTGGCTGGGTCACATGTGAATGTTCATGCAATTGAGGCAGTTGGGAAAACGATTATAAGAGATATCATAGGAAAGTTGATCTTTGCTTATAAATTCACGAGAAATACAGAGCCAAATCTCTTATGAATATGAATAGCTTGGCTGTTAAGATCGCTTCTGACAGTGCTTTTGATCCTGCTTTTCTATTCCAGCGTTTCCTGATGGTGTCAAAATATGGAGATCCTTCCCTGGCAGTCGTATTGTCTTATGAACTGAGCTCCCATCCTGTTGCCTTCTTTGAAGCCAAGAACATACTTTGTACAGCAGATAAGCCTCTGATCACTCAGGAAATTTGAGAGTATGCTGTAGACACATCATGTGAGGCTGTGATGAACTGTATTCATGAAACAGATACATGATGATGGCACTTTGCTACATCGTTGGCCATGGAGAAGGGCGACTCATATAACGCAATAGCCGAGTCTTATGTAGATTTAGTGAAAGGCATTACGGACAAGCGACAGTGGGGTTCGATGGCTACGAAGACGGTGATTATAGCAAAGACAAAACGCACCGGAAACGTGAATCATATTGTGAGTTTCAGCAAAGAAACAGAATGCTCATGTAAAAAAGGAAGACTTTTTGTCTCGTGACAGAAACAAGGCCGACATGATTGCTCTGATCAGCACAACTCTGACGAAAATGGGATGCTATGTTGTTCTGTCTTCAGGGGATGCAGACGTTCAAATTGTTAAATACAGTATAATGATCCCGTCGTAGCACCACAACGTTGGTGGGCGAGGATACAGATTTGCTCATCTTGATCCTGCATTACTCCGAAAGGGACAATAAGACCATCTACTTCCGCTTGTATGAAAATAAATAGTCAAAGGAACGCAAAGTGTATAATATTAACCTTTTGAAAGAACTCGTGTTTATTCAGGCTGTAATAAATCTTCAATGATTTTCAGCAACGATAAAAAATCGAGTCTACAGAAGTTAGTAAAACCTGATCCTATCATGAAGTCATGTGCTGGTTCATTCTCTCTTCCAAATGTCGTAAATTGGATTTTATGAGGATTTAACTCCTTAGTGATAACCTCAATTCGATTAAAGTGTTTCTTGTCTCCTAAACTATGGCATTTTACATAACAACCATAACGTTTGAGTAACAAGTTATGGACTTGTGGTCCTTCGTATTGTGTTGATGGCCATTTTGGACGCCGTGTTGGATTTCTGTGTAACATTATTAGCTTACATTTTGACTGATGATATTAATGTGATATTAATGTGTTGTTTGCTCTCTAAAACCTGGGTTTATACACCAAATTCATCAAATTTGAGTGGATAATTTCATAGTTATATTTTATAATCATAAATATGTTTTGGCGGCCATCTTGGCGGCCATTTTGGATGCTGTGTTGGATTTGTGTGTAATATACTAAACTTAAACAATGTCTGATGATCTTAATGGATTCTTTGCCCCCTGAAACCTATGTATAGACACCAAAATCGTCAAATTTGAGTGGATAGTAACATAGTTATGATCATTTTATAGGTTTTGGCGACCATCTTTGCGGCCATCTTGGCGGCCATTTAGGACGCCATGTTAAATTTCTGTGTAACATAATTAACTTACACTTTGTGTGATGATATTAATGTGTTCTTTGCCCCCTGAAACCTGGGTATAGACAACAAAATCATCAAATTTAAGTTGATATATACATAGTTATGATCATAAATAGGTTTTGGCGGTCATTTTGGCGGTCATTTTCGACGCCATGTTGAGTTTGTGTGTACTAAATTAAACTTTAACAGTTTCTTATGATCATTATGTGTTCTTTGCCCCTTGAAATATAGGTATAAACACCAAATTCATCAAATTTGATTGGATAGTTACATAGTTATGATCATTAATAGGTCTCGGCGGCCATCTTGGCGGCCATCTTGAAAAAAAAACTTTCCGGAGGTCCGATTGTGGTTAACTTTTAATATGTTTTTAAGGACCTTCTACTCTACCAGGATCAGTTAAAATACGTTTTGTAGCAATTTTTGGGGGGTCAAAGTGTATATTGACCCTACTTCGGTTCAATTTCTCCCAGACAATTTATGAAAATTAAGCTGATTGAGGCCCCATCTTCAAAGGAGAAAAAAATACCAAAAGCTGCCAGTACCAGACTGCTATTTTCATTTTTCATATGCTACTGGCATGCATCTTCCAAGATATATAGGTGTAGTTTTGCCCCCCTTACTGGCACACCCCACCTCAATTTTGGGTACTTGGCTGAAGGGCTAATAATACAGCCACCTTTTAAACTTGAAATTAACAGTCGACTTTAAAACTTGAAGATAAACAGTCACCTTTCTCACAGACTGCAATTTCAATCAATCACATTACAAAGTGAAGCTTTGATAATCCTAATGCCTTATAATTGAACCCAATTTTACTAAGTTCAAATAGAAACAAATCATTTGTGAAGTACTAGAATTGTTGCATGTGTAGACAACATGATACCGTAACAATTAGTTTATATCCCTGAATGCAATTACAACCTAGGTTTAAGTGCATACAACTTAAAAAGCTGTATTAAATAAAACTGGTAAGTAACAACAAATAACACAACCTTGCCTTCATTCTGTAGACTTACTTGAGTGGTGCAGACCCAGTCGCAACACAAGAGAACGTGCGGTTGTTGCCCTTATGGATGTACTCGAGGGGTTTAGGCCAGTAATTGCCCTGTGGTATGGAGATCTTGGGTGGAGTCTCCCCTAGAATAGAAGTGGTAAAGTTAGGGGCAGGGTCAAGGATGAATTGAGCTGGCTTTGGGAAAACTGGGCTAAATGCATGTGCCAAAAGTGTTGTGCCAGATTAGCCTGTGAAGTCCGCACAGGCTAATCCGGGATGACACTTTCCACCAATAATGGATTTTTCTTTAGAAGATAATTCCTTTTGCCCAAAAGTACTACATGTATAAAAGTGGAATGTCTCCTCCCAGATTAGCAAGTGCAGATTGCACAAATTAATCAAGGATGATATGTTACACACATGCATTAATCAAAGTTTTCCCTGAATGTGTGACTCAAATGTTTACCACATGGTTATTTATATCTTTACAGTATTAATATAAAACTAAAATTAAAGCATGAACATATTCATATACTGTTATGTTCAATATATTAGTTTCCATAATATAATTAAAAGAAATAGATCAATTACAAGACTATTGCCGAGCAATATAGTCCCCTAACGGCTCCACCATTGTCAGAAATTCCACCATTGTCAGAATAATTTTTGTTGTTGTTGCCATAGCAACCAGAATTTTTGACGTAGGAACAAAATGAAATAACCTGCCTAATGTCCATATTGCCATCTATCCATGTTTCAAGTTTCATGACAAAATATTAAGAACTTGTAAAGTTATCGCAGGATCAAAAAAACAACCATTTTCAGCAGTATTTCTAGTCTATTTGTTGCCATAGCAACCCGAATTTTTTATGTAGGAAAAAAATGAAATGACGTGCATAATGTCCAAATTGCAATCTATCAATCTTTCACTTTTCATGAAAAAATATTAAGAACTTTTAAAGTTACCGCAGGATCCAGAAAAGTGTTACTGACTGACGGACTGACAGACAGAGCACAAACCATAAGTCCCCTCCGGTGAAACCGGTAGGGGACAATAAAGGAATATTCTATTACGTTACATTGACATAATTATATGCATAAAGGAAACCAAGAATTATCAAAGGTCGCCATGGCACATTGGCATACATGCCATACGTCCCGATCTCGGCGGGACAGTCCCGCTTTTGGGCCCTTTGTCCCGCCGTCCCAATATGCGACGATTTGTCCCGACATTCGTAAAAAATGATGTAAGGTCTATAGATTCCCAATAAAATTCGCTATTCAAGCTCTGTTTCGCTAACACTTACCCCCGCTAATCCCTTTATTGCCCCCAATTAACAATCCGATTCTACTTATCGTGTGTACCAGTGTTGTTTATGACACCTTATCAGCGATTTATCGGCTAATAATTGATTTCATCAGGCATTCACACCATGGTGGTCTTCAAGATAGTGATCGCTTATTGCTATCGATAGTTGTATTATAATGAAATAAATGTTTAAAATGTGTTTATTTTTGTATTTGTTTGAAACGTCTTGTAAAATTAACTCTACGTCATTAATGAGTCTTTTACATTCAATGTTTAGTTCATAAATAGCGGGATATACCAAAATCGCAACAAACAGTCCAATAAGTGATACCAATCCTGTCTAGTGTAATTGGGTGTAATTGTAATAAAAACAACGAGGTGCTATGTATGACAGTTTGACCCTACTCCAATTAAGCTAAAAACCACGAGGTGCTATGTATGACAGTTTGACCCTACTCCAATTAAGCCGCGACAATTGACAAGTAACAAACTGCGCATGGATACATGCTTAAAAAAACATCGCAACAAACAGTAAAAGTGGTACCCATCTTGTCTTGTGTTATTGTAATAAAAACAACGTGTTGTTATTCATGACAGTTTGACACTACCCCAATACAGCGCCTGACAATTCACAATTCAGTTTAATATGTGTATATAAGAAGAAAACAAAATATGATTATTAACATTAGAGAAAAATAATTCGAGTAAAGCATCCATAGACTTCTTTAATTTGTCCTTTTGTTTTTGTTGGTGTAAAAACGGTTGAGGCGTTGTTGACAGTTAAAATGAACACAAAGACGGTTTGCTTCCACCAAAAACCTACCTCGGAAATGTGTACGGCCGCGCATTCTATGTGTAACTGATGTAAGTGTTCGGTAGATAGTTTACTGTAACCTGTACTTTCAGTGTACGGGATAGCCTCCCCTGCGTTAATGTTTGCCATTGAATTTAATATAATGAGTATTGTTATCGTAATGTTCTAATTTGTACTATAAAAAGATGAATATTATCTTCGTTGAATATTATCTTCGTTGTTTGCTATTGTATTATTTTCTAAAACTGTTATTGTTCTGTTTTAGATTCCATGCTTCATATCAGATGTTTTATGTCTTGAATAAAAGTATCAAGAGTATTTGTAAGTACTATACTGACTACAGTAAAGGTGGAATGATAAATCGTTTTAGGTGTCCCGCTTTTTGGTCAAATGTCCCGACAATTTTTTATGGAATGTCCCGCTTTGGCCCTAAAAAATTATGGCATGTATGCACATTGGGTATCATTATGCACTGAATGTCATGGGTTCGATCCCCAGTGTGGGGGCGTTTACATCTCCCCATTGATACCAAGTACTGGTTAAAGTCCCAGAAAAAATGCTGGACAGAATTTCAAATAAGCCGTTGGCTTTCGATGCAATCAAGCTAAAGTAAATATATTTAAACTAAACTTATAAACAAAGGAAATAGTTCAAGAGTGTAATTTAAATAGCAATATCAAATACCAAACTATAATGAAGTGAATACAAATTAGGAACTCTTGATTTGAAATTAACTGTTCTTATCTATATGTATCATTCCAATAAAACTGTTTCCAAATATTTTCATAGATACAACTGTAGTATCTGTACACTGACATCCCTTTGTTCATGTATAAGCTACATTTTTTTATGTTAACTCTATGCCATATGCTCACATGTGTATATACTAAATTTATTGTATTATATGTATGTGCGACCTTAAAGGGCATAATAAAGATGAAAAGGTTCGTTCAATGTTTTAGTCATTCAGCATAGAAGAAAAGTTAACGACAAGGCGAAAGCAGAACTTGATTGTTTTCGGAAAAAACTGTTAATATCCATTAACAAGTAAGCTTTTCTCACTAAAATTGTTTAACCAATGGAAGTCAATCTTCAAGATCTCAACCAAGCAACAAAAAATTACCCACATATTCACTTTTTTATATTGATGACTTAGAATAAATACGATAACTCTAAAAAATTGATTGCAAAAAATCTGTAAAGTTGTGTCTCTATTTGTAATATTGCATAAATCATAGAAGGTAAACTTACTGGCTTCTATACAGGAAGTAATCACCACACAACATATGATTGCAGACAAGTACATTTTGACATCAGGTTGTTGACGAGCCTGAAAATAAGTTGGAATTGATGACATAGCATATATTAATGACGAAAATGCACTGACTTTAAATAAGGGGTCATGCGTGTATAAGACTTAAGTTAAAGAAATATGAAAACAAATTCAAAATCTTTTAGTAGTTTATCCAGTTTACTACGTTTTTGTTTATTTCAAATATGTTTACATTAAGTGCGTATGTTGATTTCAGACGTAATATTGTCGCAAATCTCTCCTTGCGGTTCGTCACACGTATTTCTCTAGTGATATTGTTTTGCCTAATGGTAAACCCAACAAAGTTAAGAGATACTGTCCATATTGACTGAACAAATTGGGTCGTGTCTACATTGGATCCTAAATAAATTGCTACAATGGATACCAAATCTATATATTTGCAGCATCGTTTACGACAATGTTTGATTTGTGTTTAATAAATTATTTGAAAAGAAAATCGCTGTTGATAAAGACCAAATTTGGATTAAAGGGTGTTAAAGTATCAATAAAACTGTTGATATGCACAATGGCTACCAGTAAAATCTGTCTTTTCAACCGAAGTACCGCTCGTCAAAACAAAATTGTATCTATTCTAGACGATTTCAAGAATCTAGCCAGCTGTATTGATACTTACCAAATTTGGATCCATTCTAGACAAAAAAATTCAAGAGTCTAGCCAGCTCTTTTGAAAGAGTCTAGCCATCTCTATTGATACCGAAATTGGATCCGTTCTAGACGATTTCAAGAGTCTAGTCAGCTCTCTTGATGCTTACCAAAATTGGATCAATTCTAGATGATTTCAATAGTTAAAGCGGGTATATACGATTTTGTCAAATATTTATGAATTTATATAAACTGTGTAAAAAACTTATTATATATATATTTCAATATAAATTAAAATAAAAGTTAAGAAGAACATATGTCGAAAAATGCGAAATAAGCCAGATATTTAATTCTGAAATTGAAAACGGCTGTACAGCCGAATTCGCCAGCATGTATACCATACATGTACGATGTGCATCTAAACTTTGTCTTTGCTGCATTTTATGAAATTCGGCTTTAATGTATAATTTTTCTTGCCTATTCTGTGTTATTGTAACATATTTTATCAATATATTACAATTAAACACATATAAAAAATCGTATATACCCGCTTTAACCAGCTATATTGAAACTTACCGAAATTGTATCCATTCTAGACGATTTCAAGAGTTAGCCAGCTCTATTGATACTTGCCAAAATGGAATCCATACGACAATTTCAAGAGTCTAGTTCTATTGATACTTACCGAAATTGGATCCATTCTAGACGATTTCAAGAGTCTGGCCAGCTCTATTGATACTTACTAAAATTGGGATCCATTCTAGACGTTTTCAAGAGTTAGCCAGCTCCATTGATACTTACCAAAATGGGATCCATTCTAGACGATTTCAAGAGTATTGCCAGCTCTATTGATACTTACCGAATTTGGGATCCATTCTAGATGATTTCAAGAGTCGAGCCAGCTCTATTTATAATTACCGAAATTGGATCCATTCTAGACGATTTCAAGAGTATAGCCAGCTCTATTGATACTTACTAAAATTGGGATCCATTCTAGACGCTTTCAAGAGTTAGCCAGCTCCATTGATACTTACCAAAATGGGATCCATTCTAGACGATTTCAAGAGTATAGCCAGCTCTATTTATACTTACCAAAATTGGATCCATTCTAGACGATTTCAAGAGTATTGCCAGCTCTATTGATACTTACCGAATTTGGGATCCATTCTAGATGATTTCAAGAGTCGAGCCAGCTCTATTTATAATTACCGAATTTGGGATCCATTCTAGATGATTTCAAGAGTCTAGCCAGCTCTATTTATACTTACCGAAATTGGATCCATTCTAGACGATTTCAAGAGTCTAGCCAGCTCTATTTATACTTACCGAAATTGGATCCATTCTAGACGATTTCAAGAGTCTAGCCAGCTCTATTTATACTTACCAAAATTGGATCCATTCTAGACGATTTCAAGAGTATAGCCAGCTCCCTTGATGGTTACCAAAATTTGATCCCGTCTAGACGATTTCAATAGTTAACCAGCTCTATTGATACTTACCGAATTTGGATCCATTCTAGACGATTTCAAGAGTCTAGCCAGCTCTATTTATACTTACCAAAATTTGATCCATTCTAGACGATTTCAAGAGAATAGCCAGCTGTATTGATACTTACCAAAATGGGATCCATTCTAGACGATTTCAAGAGAATAGCCAGCTGTATTGATACTTACCAAAATGGGATCCATTCTAGACAATTTCAAGAGTCTAGCCAGCTCTATTGATACTTACCAAAATTGGATCCATTCTAGACAATTTCAAGAGTCTAGCCAGCTGTTTTGATACTTACCGAATTTGGATCCATTCTATACGATTTCAAGAGTCTAGCCAGCTCCATTGATACTTACCAAAATGGGATCCATTCTAGACGATTTCAAGAGTTGAGCCAGCTCTATTTATACTTACCGAAATTGGATCCATTCTATACGATTTCAAGAGTCTAGCCAGCTCTATTTATACATACCAAAATTTGATCCATTCTAGACGATTTCAAGAGAATAGCCAGCTGTATTGATACTTACCAAAATGGGATCTATTCTAGACGATTTCAATAGTATAGCCAGCTCTATTGATACTTACCGAATTTGGGATACATTCTAGACGATTTCAAGAGTTGAGCCAGATCTATTTATACTTACCGAAATTGGATCCATTCTAGACGATTTCAAGAGTCTAGCCAGCTCTATTTATACTTACCAAAATTGGATCCATTCTAGACGATTTCAAGAGTATAGCCAGCTCCCTTGATGGTTACCAAAATTTGATCCCGTCTAGACGATTTCAATAGTTAACCAGCTCTATTGATACTTACCGAATTTGGATCCATTCTATACGATTTCAAGAGTCTAGCCAGCTCTATTTATACTTACCAAAATTTGATCCATTCTAGACGATTTCAAGAGAATAGCCAGCTGTATTGATACTTACCAAAATGGGATCCATTCTAGACGATTTCAAGAGAATAGCCAGCTGTATTGATACTTACCAAAATGGGATCCATTCTAGACAATTTCAAGAGTCTAGCCAGCTCTATTGATACTTACCAAAATTGGATCCATTCTAGACAATTTCAAGAGTCTAGCCAGCTGTTTTGATACTTACCGAATTTGGATCCATTCTATACGATTTCAAGAGTCTAGCCAGCTCCATTGATACTTACCAAAATGGGATCCATTCTAGACGATTTCAATAGTATAGCCAGCTCTATTGATACTTACCGAATTTGGGATCCATTCTAGACGATTTCAAGAGTTGAGCAAGCTCTATTTATACTTACCGAAATTGGATCCATTCTATACGATTTCAAGAGTCTAGCCAGCTCTATTTATACTTACCAAAATTTGATCCATTCTAGACGATTTCAAGAGAATAGCCAGCTGTATTGATACTTACCAAAATGGGATCCATTCTAGACGATTTCAAGAGTATAGCCAGCTGTATTGATACTTACCAAAATGGGACCCATTCTAGACAATTTCAAGAGTCTAGCCAGCTCTATTGATACTTACCAAAATTTGATCCATTCTAGACGATTTCAAGAGTCTAGCTAGCTCTATTGATACTTACTTAAATTGAATCCATTCTAGACGTTTTCAAGAGTTAGCCAGCTCCATTGATACTTACCAAAATGGGATCCATTCTAGACGATTTCAAGAGTATAGCCAGCTCTATCGATACTTACCGAATTCGGATCCATTCTAGACGATTTCAGCAATACACTGCGCTGATAAGCCCTTCACAGTTTTCTCTAATTAACGAGTACATGTATATATAAAAACCATTACAGGAACATTGTAGTATCAATGTGTTTATTATCACATGTATGAGTTATATAATATATATATATATATATATATATATATATATATATATGTATTTACTATGCAGCTTTATAGTATTTATAGGATGTAACATCTTTCAACAAAAATATGTGTTTTTGAATAGTTAGTTGAGTGGAAATTAAATGGCTATTTTCCTTTTTTGTTTAATTTGGCTGAAATGTGATGATAATGTTTAAAGTAAATAAACTACCTAATTGCTTAACATAATCATAATTAATTTGAATACAATTAAGCATGAACTGGGTTTAGCTTTTGAGCCGTTTTGGCGGAAAAGCCCTAGGATAACATTCAAATCCTGATTTTACGCAATGATGTTCGATCCATTATTTCCATTTTTGATTAATACGGTCAACAGTAATAGCGTTTCAACCACTATTTGTTCCATGGTCGTGACTGCGATTAATTAAACTAATACTGTTGATAATGGGCGATTTCCGAGCCACTTTATCCAAACTGAAACTTATTACCAGCCCGTATGAAATTTAAAAATAAATATTATCCAATATCAATGGGCAACCAATCATACTGGAGCAACACGAGTTTTATCTCTATGTATTGTCGACTGTGTTATCTGTAGCATGTGACTATTGTTAGATTTTGTTGGGTATCCGTTTTATATTAATTAAAATGTATTCAAATGCCATTTCTTTTACTGGTTGTGGGCATTTATTCAAGTTGCGTTCGATGAATCCCAGAGTTTGTGAAGCTTTCTTGGTTGCGTTATCGATACGAGTGTTTAATTTCAGATTATCACAAAGATCGACTCCTAAGTAAGGGGGATGTTAAAGATTTTCGAGGGTTTCGTTATTTATAGTATAGTTGTAGTCTTTTCTTAGTGGAGTTGGAGATATTCATGATGGCGCATTTTTTAACATTAAACTCCATCTGCCAAGATTTGCTCCAATATAGGTTTATATTTTCCATATTGACAATGAGTTTCATGTAAACCTGATGAATATTATTATGTGTATGTTCCTCTTGTGTATAATTTTTTACCCTGTTAATCACTAGTATTAAATATTAATACTATCGGATACAGAGAGGTTTGTAAATAACTTTCAAATAATCAGAACCGTATATAGTGATATTTATCTTAATTATTAAATAAAGGCTGTTTTTTTCCGTTATTTTATTATTTAAATCTATAAATTTGTATTGCAATTATGGTGTGTAGTTAATTTTAAACTTCTAAGTTGAATAACTGTGCTAAATTTCTCTGTACATGATTCTAAGATCTGTTTACATCTTACTTATAGGTCAACCCTCAGCAGATTGAACAGCTGTTTTCAGGCATATATACAGCTGTAGGTCTAGTAATTACTAATTTTTCCACTCACTTTAACACTCCAGTCCTTGTAAACATTATCTACTATGGTGGAAAGTGTACGCAGTCATTTTAAATTGCTGGTATAGGTAAAAGTGAAGTATTCTAGTAAGAATATATTAATTTATTTAAATTGTTGTGTTTAGGGTATACAAAAGAAATTAAATCTCAGGAGCAATTTTTCTCTACAGAGGGAGTATGTAACAGGGTATTCACAAACACTCATCCTTAATCAAATCACATCAAAACGAATTTATTGTCAGTATGAAATAACATGTATATAACATATGCTATGTATAGCTGTTTACCAAACTAACAAGCAGTAACAAATTGCAACACATCAATAATACATGGCATACATAAGAAATAGTTATTCTAATAAAGCACAATAAAAACACAATTAAAGCAGTATTCCTATAGGACATTATTCAAATGTAAGCAGAAATATAATATCAGTACTATACATTCAAAATTAAGAGCTGTTTAAAAGATTGTTGATGTTGACACAAGGAAGGGGCCTAAGGTACCATAAAAAGAAATGGTGTAAAAATGCTTACAGAGAAAATAGAACACAATAGTGCCACAAAATAAAAAGGGAAATTATCACCTCAAACCAGATTTGAAGGAAAATGATCAGCAAATTTCACACAATATAAGCAACAAAATACAACACTGATGAATAAAAAATAAAATATAATTATAAAAGCAAAATAATACAATACTAATGCTGAAATGATTATCCCGCATGTGTAACTAGCACTATTTCAGAGCTTCAAAGGCAAATGATGAGCAAAGAAGCATTGATTAATGCTACATACATACAGTACTACAAGTTCTTCAACAAGATATCAAATGAAATGAACGAAATAAGACAACAACAGCAAACTGTTGTAGTGTCACTAGTATTATATATACATACTGTTAAGCTCAAAGAAAACAAAAGCAAAAAAAGCATCAGAATGCAAACCTAATAAAGCAAATGAAAAAATCAAGATGCAAATTTCTCAGAGAAAGCAAAAAGCAAAGAGGCAACACAATGAAAACAAAACAAAACACCAGTTTTATAAATAATTATAACTACTTATCCAATCAAGAGAGATTCAGTGTGATGAATGAGTGAGCTACCATATATTAATAATGGAGAATGCTTTTTAGGTGAGCTGATTTCAGATACATATTTATGGTTTTATATATCTGAAACATTTGATTCATTTCGTTACTAAACCTTGCAAGAGGTACAAGCATTTTTCATTTGCTTAAACCTACTATCTTTAGTTTCTTTCTTCATATGGTAACTGGTGAGTCATTTTATTATTTTAAGTGTATTTACTTGTATACTTGTTAAAATTGTAATCATTATATTATTTGAATGATATTGTATTTATCAATTATCTGATTTATAATTTATGATAATACTTATAATACTTTATTTTATCATAGTTCATACCATTATCAATTATATAATTAAAACTAGGCGTAAGCATTCTTGAGTTATCATCCGGAAATCATTTTACTGTTTCGAGTCAGTGTGACCTTGACCTTTGACCTAGTGACCTGAAAATCGAAAGGGTCATTTGCCAGTCATGATCAATGTATATATGAAGTTTCATGATCCTAGGCGTAAGCATTCTTGAGTTATCATCCGGAAACCATTTTACTATTTCGAGTCACTAGGCCCATGACCTTTGACCTGGTGACCTGAAAATCAATATGGGTCATCTGCCAGTCATGATCAATGTTCCTATGAAGTTTCATGATCCTAGGCCTAAGCGTTCTCATCCAGAAACCATCTGGTGGACGAACCGACGGACCGACATGTGCAAAACAATATACCCCCTCTTCTTCAAAGGGGGGCTTGATAAAAGTTGGCAACTATAACCCCTTGTGTCAATACACAAACCCCGCTACATACCGGTAACCAAACTGAAATACCTGTGTATTTAACTTAACAGTTAAAAACACCATTTTTCAAAAGTGTATATTTTACATGAAAAATAAATAAAAATGCTAAGAATATCAAAACACATACTTTCTAAAATTTAAAACAGTAACATTACATCATTGTTTCATCATTTAGTAGTAAGTCTGCACATTGGCCTTTAACCAAAAAACAACAACACATTGCCATGGTAATTATGGCAGTACTTATTATTTTCACTAGTTTGTATGTTTATAGTCAAACCGGAGTATGTACTGAGAAAAATTATAAAAGTTGTTAAAGATAAAAAATGGATCAATAATGTTTTTTTAAATAGGTCCCAAAGGGCCTGTGTCGTTCAAACAAATACCATACAATATTCAGATGCAACCTCAATTGCAGGCTCCTTATCTTTGTTGTTTAGGTCTAGGATAATAATAATTTTTATAACATGCATATAAGGAAAACGCCATGGTCCCCAGTGTATAACTAGACACAAATTGAAAATCAAATCTTGGTTGAACCCTCAACAGGGATAGAACCACTGACAACTGGAGTACTGGAGTAAAAGTCTACTGCTTTGACCACTCGGTCATTTGTGGTCATACAATGTGGAAGGTATTTTAAACTTTATATAAGCAATTCTCGTAGTTTCACAAAATATAACAACGACAACAGAACTTTCCATATTATTCAATCGTTTTGCATTGCAATGTTTTATAATTTTATAAACCACTATAGTGGTGGGGGACATAAAAATCTTAAACAATTTTGACAATTTACCAAAACTTGAAAAGGCCCCTTTAATAAAAAGCAAAAAGGTGTGGCTTATTTTCATCCCAGGGACATTATATGATCAATCAAAAATATTTTGACAATGTACAGAATGAATCCGAATTCGGTCAGTATCAACAAGGCTGGCTAAACGCTTGAAAATGTCCAGATTGGATCCAATTTTGTTAAGTATCAATACGGCTAGACTCTTGAAATTGTTAGAATGGATCCAATTTTGGCAAGTAACAATAGTGCTGGGTACACTCTTGAAAATGTCCAGAATGGATCCAATTTTTGTAAGTATCAATAGATCTGGCTTCACTCTTGAAAATGTCCAGAATGGATCAAAATTCGGTCAATTTCAACAGGACTGGATACACTCTTGCAAATGTCCAGAATGGATCGAGTTTTGGTCAATATCAATAGAGCTGGCTACACACTTGAAATTCTCCAGGATGGATCCAATTTTGGTTAGTATCAATAGAGCTGGCTAGACTCTTACAATTTCCAAAATGGATCCAATTTTTAAGTATCAATAGAGCTGGCTAGACTCTTGAAGTTGTCCAGATTGGATCCAATTTTGATAAGTATCAATGGAGAATTTTATGGTCATTAGTTATTGTTTCTCTCCTTCACTTGCTAATGCTCATGTGCTATTAGCTACAAGCATGTGAATTAATATTGCATGTTTGACTTCTTGTTCCTGATGTTGTTGAGGCATGGTCAAGGTCCTACTTCTTGTATGTTTAAATTTCTATTTGAAGTTTATTTGCTGTTTATTTTCAACTTTCAATCACAATAGTAGATTTTTCTCTTTATCTGTCCATGGTCTGTTGGCGATATTTTATACGCATGTCCACTCCTTGATTTCTACATTCAAGCCTCTGTGTCCACACAAACTTAAAGAAATTGTTCTAATTACTGTCCCCCTGGACAATATTGGATGTAAACCTTCTGGCATGACTGCCTTGCTCAACAATCTACAAATTAAAACCAGAAAATCCATTACTAAGTTGCATCACTTTAAAAAACAAACAAAGGGGCTTTTCAACATACATGGTGTCACAAAAATACAATGGAAAGGTCAAATCTGTTCAAACTTGTTCAACATACATGAAAGTGTGGAGCAATTTTGAAGGATATTTTAATAAAACATGCAACTGCTTATTAATCTACATCTCTTGGCCTTGTGGTTTCATTGAAAATGTTTTCAATTGTCACTGTCTGTTTATTTTGGTTAAAATCAAAACAATTGGCTGCTAATTAAGATTTCAGTTCAACACCTGAGCACGGAACATTCCATGAAAGTTTTATCATGGATCTCTTAGTGTTTCAGAAGAAAATGATATTAGTTATTTCAGTTAAAGATGTTAACACACCACCACAGAAAACTACCATTCACAATATCTCATAATGGATCATTAACAGTATTTCTTAAACTACTCCAGATGATGATTAATCTATTTATCAAGAATAATGTACAAGTCATTAATTGCAATTAACTTATCTTTGCAGTCTCTTGTCTTTTTTTACTTATTTTCAAATTCATTAATTAATGTTAGATTACCAAAAGTTATAATAAATGATATGCACATGCTGCCTATCACAACAATTCATATATTTGATTATTTTATTAAATTTCAGTACATCTGAGTTCCACTCTGAGTTCCACAGGTGGTTTTAATTTAGTATTTGTTTTTATCAGAGTTCATGAATCTGCAGTAACAGTATTATTAACTGAATACCGGTAGATCAATTCAATACAGGGAAAATAATTGTAGATTTAAGGCTAGTAGACCTACTGCCAATGTATACATTTTGGGCCGAATTAACTATGATACCTTATCTGATAACAGTTCATATTAATCTATTTTTTTAACTCTAAATTTCCAAATTTTTGGTGTTAACAACACATCTTCCACAACGTCACTGGAATATTGACTGAAAGCGGTCACCAAGATACTGTTTTTTTCTTATCACCCTACTGAAGTATGATTTCATTTAAAGCCACACACCTTGAAATTAAGCACATGTTGATCAATACATATAGATGCAATTTAAAAGTGTGCAAAATTGTCCTTCAATCTATAGCCTAGTTAGCAAGTAAATTTTTATTCTGTTTAATTTTAAAACCGAAAGTAGAATTTCTTTACGTGTACGTCCGTTGCGTCAAACACGATTATTTTTAAGTTTTAAAGCGCAAAAAAGACGGATTTCTACTTTGTAACCAATAGATATATTCTTATTGAGATAGATAAAATTAAATCTATAGCCTAGTTAACAAGTAATTTATTATTTTTCAACCGGTACCGCTTTTAAAACCGAAAGTAGGATTTCTAGACGTATACGTCCATTTTCGACAAACGCGATTATTGTTAAGTTTCAAAGCGCAAAAGAGACGGATTTCTACCTTGTTACCACCAGATATATTCTAATTGGCATTGATAAAATATGTTTCTTATTTATACTTAAATTTACTATGCCATGTATTTCATTTCAAGATGTGTGGCTTTAAAGCACACCTTGAAATGAAATACATGTTAATCAATACATATAGATGCAATTTTAAAGTGTGCAAAATTGTCATTAAATCTATAGCCTAGTTAGCAAGTAATTTATTAATTTTCAAACGATACTGCTTTTAAAACAGAAAGTAGGATTTCTATAGACCAGTTCACGTGTGACGTCACCCGCACCTGCGTGTTTACATCCGGACTACATTGGTAGGCAAAAGAAAGACACAATCAATGGGAAGAAATAGAGCGTGATCGTTCATATTTACATGATTTTATTTTTGAACATGCCAACAAGTTGTTCTACTTTACTGAAACACAGATTGAAAACAAGCAATAAATAGATCAATTCCAAATAAACAACATATAAAAATTAACTAAAATGGTATTTGTCTGGGAAAACTAACACGTTGACACATTAAATAAACATTTAATTAAATTAAATGCAATATTTTTTATTTCATTGTTTGCATCAATCTTAAAATCATGTAAGCCTTTGTATTACTGTGTTTAAGTTCTGCATAAACCGATTATCGCGTTTTTATCAAATATTGTCCAGACTTCACTAACAACATGGTGTAAACCACACTGGGTGGCAGATGACAGTCTGGGCATTCAACACAATTGAGGATACCACCATGTCTTCTCTTTCTGGTAGTATTAAGCAGTCATTTGGTTAAATTATTTACCGCTGAAATACTTAACAGTTGCTTAAATTAGATATGTTACATATTGTACAAATTAAAAGTCATGTCCAATATGGATTATCAGAAATTGTAAACAGTAAAGATATTAGCCCGTTTCATTTATAAAAAATAAAGTATTCAATAAGTATATAATTTACGTAGAAAACATTTAATGTATTTAGCGGGTATCAGTTAATTAAAACCACGTCATTCTGAATGATTCTGTATGATGATTTAATGTTACAGCAATGCACGAACGACATCATAAAAACAAGAAATTACGCTTAACACCAACGGGGGTAAATAATGTTTTCAAAAAATAATAATAAAACAATATGTATATAGATATATGTGTGTTAAAATGTTAAATATGTGTCACGCATACTACTAGTAACAAGTTTTCAATATACATGAATACACAGTTCAATTCGCATCATGTAAAGTGGTGTTTTTCAGCTGTATGTTAATTTTCCTCAATAGTGTCATTCTCTATACAAAACCCATCAAAATTAAAATTACATGTAAATACCGTCATGCACTTCGCTTATAATAGGGCTTTGAAGTACATAATTTTCAAAGCACCCCTTACACTTTCTATCACTCATTTTTATCACACTAGCGTACTCATGCCATTGATAATTATCATTTTATAATTAGATGTATTATTATTGTAATTTATTGAAGCTATTATGCAAAAAATAATACCGCTAATACATTATAGAGCTCTTTGTTGTGTCAAATCACCGGTCTTTCAGTCTTCAGACAATCTTTACTTTGATACTTATGACGTTTTGTTTTAAGATGCAAATAAATGTATTAATAAATTCTTTTTGCACTAAATATTATATTTTTGAAATATTATTTAGGTGTTGTTTTTTCGGACCTTCTTTTCGATTCATTTACTAAACAAGTGTCGTTATCCATATGTTTTGCGCTACTATAACCCATGCTTTTGCCTACCAGTGCATTGCGCATGTGCAAAAATCAAAACAATAACAATGAACTGCTCTATATGTAAACGTTGACCTGTTCTGGGGCTAGATGCTGGATCAGGGATTGAAACACCTGAAATAAAAATGTAAAATGTAAGTGTATTATTCAGAAGTTGTCATTTCTTAAAAAATTACATAAAATATTTATGTAAATATTATAGTATTTTCTACAAAACTTAACATATAAGTAATAGTTCCATCACTTGTGTCAGTACACGGTTATGATCAAAATAAATTATATACATTCATGCAGTTTCCGCAGATTGCAATGTTAAATAAATAATATAAAAAATACAACTTACAGCAACATAGTCCCTCTTCTGCCGACGGGACATGAGGACAAACTGTAATGGGACCTGTTTAACCGAGTCGTCTTTCTTTATGAAGGTGTGAATTGACATCAGCTGATAAAAGGGACGACTCACAACCTTGAAGGTCCCATCAATGAACCACCGCTTGGCCCGCAGAAGTTGCAGTTGCAGTTGCACTGATGTTGCAAACAGAATGTGGCGAGCACCATCAAGCCTGATGTCGTCGACAAGAAAATCGTCCGACTTGATGTACTCTGTGTCTATCTGTAAAAGAGAAAATGAAACTCATGTTATATGAATAGATATTGTTGTCCTGACAGTTTCTGTAACACATAATGATAAATACATTTCAACATGGAAAGTTAATAAGTACAATATTAAATGTATTTATGTATAATAATTGACATGATACAATTATATGATATATTTTAACTTACTTCAAACTCAAGCTCATTAGGTAGAGGGTCTTTTGGCCGTATCCCCATGCGTTTGCGGTTGATAGCCTTCGTCAGATTCCGATGTTTCTGTGTGACTTGTACGTTGAGCGCCGCTAACTCCCGCATGGCCTCCTTCGCAATTTGTCCCGCTGGTCTGGACACCTGGACGACGGCTTTGGCTTTCGTCTGGAATGATACAAAAACATGTTGATAATAAAAATAACAGGGTTACAGTCTGCATAACTATTTCTGTTATGAAGTATTATTTTAAATGATCTGCATTACTAAGTGATTTATTTAACAAGGTGGAACACTAAGTAAGCACTTGTTAAATACATACCAGTACAGAGCACTTCATCTTGCCAAGTTTGGTTGGATCCGCAGGGTGGTTGTGGGCGATCTCTCCTGTTACACGATCTTCGCCATACTGTTTCACCCAGGCAGAACAGTGCTTAGCTTTGGACCTCACATTGCACGCCCAGTTCACAAAGCCAGTAGCTGGATTGCTTCTCTGAAAACAGAAAATGAAAATTTCATTAAAAGTACATTGGTACAAACAATGATGAAATCATCAGCATAATACAAAAACATATCTCTCCACGCTTCAAAATATGGTCATTTTTATACTTCAATATAAAGAAGTTTTTTTATACTTCAAAATAAAGTAGTTTTTTATGCTTCAAAATAAAGTAGTTTTTTATGCTTCAAAATAAAGTAGTTTTTTATACTTCAAAAGTAGTTATTTTATACTTACTCTTACTACGTACGTATATCCGTCACTCCCAAGGAGCATCTGTCCACCTTTCCTTGTGGCTCCTTCTACCACCTCATACGTTACGGGACCATCTGGGATGACATTCCTGTTGGGTGGTGGGTCTGGTAATTCCCTGAAAGTATATATGTTATAATATTATTGAGATGTTTATAATTAAAGTAATAATAATACATATATTTTTAAAATATTTTAATTCACTTATCAATTGTAATTGCTATAGTTCCCGACACTGGCCGCAAGACCAGGGAAGTTCAAGCTCCTGCCTCACCATCCGGCGATATTGTCTGAGGGTAATTCCTGAAAAGGAAAATAAAAATGAATTCATTTAATGTTCAACTATTAAATTAAATTACTTTATAATCATAGAATAATCAGTAAGCACTGTGACAAAATGAAAAAAAATTGTTATAATGACATTGTAATAATTTAAAAAAAATTATGTTTTTTCCCTTTTTTGGGGCTAAAAAATGCTTTTATTTCATACAGGATTATATAATAATTTAACTTAACTTACCAGTGTTGCATCTCCTGTGCTGCCATCTCTCACAAATATCACACGAAATAGCTTCATCATCGTCAATGACATTGGTACCACAATCAATACAAGAATAAATAATGTCTGCCATAATGTTGGTATGGTTTTACATATTGAATTTCACCAGCATATATACACACTTTAACAATTGAGCAACAACACTTACCTTAATTACTTGAAACCTGTGAAAACTTTCTCTTTTTCCTCTCTTTGATTTTTTAATTGAAAATGAACCTGATAATTTTATAATTACATAGGTACCTAATAACTTTATTTTTAACACAAATAGACATCCTTTGATGACACCACCAGTTATATTATTTGTAAACATGATTAAAGAAGGAATTTTTTTTGATTGTTCACAGTTTGAAAATTAAGGTCATTCTCTAAACATGATTAAAAAAGGAAATAATTTTATTTTTTACAGTTTAGTTAGACTTAGTTAGGATAAGATAGTGAAAAATGGATTTTAATAATATACTTTAATTTCAGGTAAGAATATGAATCATTTATTACTACTAGGGCTAATAAATTATACTAAGACAGTCACTGACACACAAGCTGGCATAAAATATAATATATGGCAATATATTAGTCTAAATTCATAAATTCATAAATAATATGTTACAAAATACATTTCATTATTAACACACCTTCATATTAAACCATATACTGTTTATCTCTATATATTATATATATGGTACATAAAGGGTCAGATAGTGGTACATAAAGGGGTGGTACATAAGGGGACTGGTACATAAAGGGTGACATCCTAAATTGTATACGTCCATTTTGACAAATGCGATTATTTTGAAGTTTTTAACCACAAACAAAATGGATTTCTACCTTGTAACCACCATATATATTCTCATTTGCATAGATAAAATTTGTTTCTTATTTATAATTAAATTTACTATGTCAAATAAGTTGTGTGGCTATAAGTAATTAACTGCAGACTCAGTCACTCTGTTTTAATATATTCACAAATGCCAAAATGGGGGTACGCGTGTGACCGTGCAAAACATAGCTTTACCTTTTAACATACAGGTTTTCAGCAAAGAACTTTGACCACAAGGCATCCCTGTGCTTTAATCTTTAATTTATTACATTTTATAACCAATTTGTGTTGCTTTGATTCATCAATATTATGTATTTAAAATGACATGAAAACATTTATAATTATAGAAAGATTCATCAGCTTTTAAACGACTTTTTATTTTTAGCCTACCTGAATTTTCGCAACAGTTTTTAATTCCAATTCAATTGACGACAATTCGCTTCACTCTTATAATTTTATTTAACCTTTAGCCCATTCTGGACCGTCGAGAAAAATTCGTTCCCTTCAGCATTCTTTGACAGACTTGACAGACATCTTGGAAATACGACTACTATGCGGTGAGGCCGCCTGTTTACGGCCAACTTTAGTGGTATCCTATATAGCAAAATAAAAGGATCCATTCTAGACTCCACGAACAAATTGTGAAACCTGATAAGAGTAGTCTCGATAAAAGGATTGGTACCGGATGTCCGGCATACTGCTTCCCAACGGCCAAATCCATGATTGACCTGCAGCAATTTAGATGTATTGTTCAGTGTTGATGACAAATGTTATTCTTTAGTCTGGAAAATATTCTTCGGAGTTATGCAACAACCAAAAGCTACATCAACACTTTATTGAAAAAAAGGACTCTGGTACCCCAAATGTGTCGAATACCCCTAACTAATAGAACTGCATATTGGTGCGGGGTCACCCATTGGTGCGGCCTAGGGGGACAAGGAGGATCTCACTGTGATTTAGACACTGAATGTTTCTCCAGATCAAGCATCTGGGCGTTAAGCTCAGAAAAGGAAAGGGGTATCCAGTTACCAAAATGGTTGAGGTTGTTCAGAATAGATTTGTCGAATTAAAGTAATATGGTTATAAGTAGGCACAAGAACGAGAAAACTTGGCATCAGCAGATAAACTGCCAATGGTGCAAAATAGGGAATAAGCTCTATAAATATGACCGTCACAGGCGATCCAGCAATTATGTTTAGGTAAAAGCAAAACATTTAATATTCCTAACAAATGTCGACTTTTTCATATATGTGTCACATTGAATCGGTCAAAATCAGCTATCCGTTAAGAAGTGTACCAGATGCGCTGTGGCGATGTTATTGGCTCCTTCTGTCAACATGAAATATAAAGCTCACAAAGAGAAGATGATTTCCTTTCGTATATTCGTAAATATTATTATTTTTCTAGCACAACTATTGTAAATCCCATACCTTTCATGTGTAACAAACTTATCCAAGTTCGCATGTTTTAAATACATCTATACATCACAAACTTCTATATTAAATGTTAAAATAAAGAAATATTCCCTTTAATTCACAATACAAAAGTTATTAAGGTAATGAATAAAACAAAAACCTCAAGATCAAGACACTTTCATACTCATTGAAAGGAACAATATTTATACGGAACATAAATTTGTAATAATTTCCTTATCGCTTTTAAATATATTGTCCCCTGAATATCCTTTGAATTGTGCACTTGGCAATTGACAGTGAACTCATTAACACATGTCAGACAGTAGTTTTCCTGTTCGTCTTGGAGATGATTCAGTATGTACAATGTTATTTCTTTTAACCTTCTTTCTTTAAGTTTAACATAGTTATTTGTGCATCAATCACCGCAGTTGATAATACCATTGTAACAAAAAGAAGAATATACAATTCATAAAAAATCAGAATGTTGTATATGCTTCTCTATGAGTTCCTTCTGGCCATTAAAACGAAAATAAGTAAAAGTGATTTTAACGGAACAACTTTGGTAAATATAAATCATAAGTAAGAGTTCAGAGGCGTTGGTGTCATAATATCAATGAAATAAGCGTTTTATAAATTTGCAAATGATTGTGTTTTGAGTCCAAATGTCATTCACATACAAACCAGAGATTTATCTGAACAATGTCACTAATCTATGAAGATTAGTTCATACGACACGCAGGATGTGAAACCATATGTGAAACTAAATGGTATTTAACAAATTTAACGTTAACGTTTATTGTAATTATGCAATTAATTCATCATGTTTTCGTGCCTAAGGTTGAAATACATTAAGCAGAAATACACACTGTTCCGATTTTTTATGTAACACCCTCTTATTACTTCTTCTGAAGGCAACTTAATTATCGTGGTTTACCTTATACATTTTGTATTTCTGTGTCTGTTTGCTATCGAGGTAAGGATGAAGGCTCTAACACGTTTAATAAAATATCATTTAATAAATAAAATCATCGCAGAGTCTGTACGATTTTACGTTGTTGTTGGACCAAAAAAATACACAACGACCCTTATCTCGAATCGTCTACTTGCAGCACGACCCCAAAGAGGTTGACAGCATCGAAGGGCATTGATCAAGGACTCGGGACTCTTGCATTATATTATGACCGCTGTCTACACATTCTATGAGTCATATTTGCTTGGCCTATCGTAGGCATATCGACGTCAATGGCTTGTAGTCACGCCTTGGCCTATCGGTAGGCATATCAACGTCAATGGCTTGTAGTCACGCCTTGGTCTATCGGTAGGCATATCAACGTCAATTGCTTGTAGTCACGCCGATAGGTAGGCATATCAACGTCAATGGCTTGTAGTCACGCCTTGGCCTATCGGTACGCATATCAACGTCAATTGCTTGTAGTCACGCCGATAACGATCTTCTTAATCCTCAAGTTAAAAGAAATCGTCCAAAGCAAACGCCTGAAAACACTATAGTGTTCACATTTATTGCCAAATCCCTATGCAATTTTAGCATTACGTTTGAAATTGGGTCATTTGGGGTCAAAAACATGGTCACTAAATCAAAATAAAGGAAAAAAATCTTGCAAACACTTAAGATGCCACATGTATTACCAAAATATCATGTTTACGAAAAACATGCAAGAATGTGAGCAGTGAATATGGATCGGAGGACACTGACGAAAATTTCAAGAGAAATCCTGATGTAATTAATTAGTGTGTCATAAATGTAACCAACATATTATTTATTACTATAAAATGAATAATTATGAAAAGAGTTAATATTGATTGTTTACTTTAATCTGCCATACTGAAAGTATCTTCATTTTCAGACTGAGTTACCAACAATATTTGGAATCGATCTTGTGTTCAAGGATTTTCGTTCTTTAAGGTGTTTAAATGTAAATGCAAGAGACATGATTATTCTGTATTTTAATTTATTTGTTTTTGTTTACATAAATATGACAGTTTTTCGAATTTGGTTCATGAAGACGAGCCCGGTTTGGTAGGGTAGGCAGGAGACAGGCCGGTATACATGACATCGTATATACGGACCATACGGAACATGGACCATACTCCCAGACAATACGGCCCAGATTAGCGGACCATACGGGCCAGGTCGGCGGACCATACGGCCCAGATTATCGGACCATACGAACCACATGTTTCTTTACGTCATGTATATTATTATAAAACACGAATATACTACAATACTGTGCTACTATTGTACTATGAATGTGTTTAAAATAAATAAAACGGGAAATGAAACGTTTGTGTCATATTTTTGCAATAGTTATTATTACTCCCAGATTTTAAATTCATTTTAATGTTGTCATGAACTATTCATTTAAGCAGTACGCAGCACGCAAACCTGCACTTTAATGGACAGAATATATTTTAATAAAGTTGTATATTAATATTTATTAAATTTAAAACATGCCGCGTGGTGAAAAAACGGTAATAAAAAAGTATAACATAATTAATAACTGTAATACATGTCGCGTGGTGAAAACGGTAATAAACATTTATGACATAATTATTAAATTTAATACATGCCGCGTGATGAAATATATTATTATTGCAATAGGGTATGACACTCAAATAAGTGACTCGTACGTTTGTATATTGGATACGCCCTATTTATGACACCTACTGATTGATCTTATCTATTACAGAACAGAACAGAACAGAACAGAACAGAACAGATAGTTTATTTGCGACTAAAGCATATACAGCTCATCGTCAAAAACAATAAATCAATCATAAATACATATACATACACATGCGTCAAACTAACAACAAATGTTTATGCATTTTTACACATAGATGATTTTTGTGAGAATGCCATATGAAAGAGAAGGCTCTTAATTGTTAAACAAAGTTAAGTAAATGATTATGATCCGTTAGTGATTGAGAAAAATAAAATATAGACAATATGCAGTTATAAATTATTTACAAAATCACAATTTTGGGGAAAAAACTTTTCTCTCATAAGAATATAAATTTTCGGCTCTAAGTTTAAATGCTTTTATACAAAAATTAGCTAGACGTATCAATACAGATATTCTAGTCTAATTCAACAATTACAGTTATTGATAATATACCCTTATGGATTAACACGTCTGTAAGCACCAATTAAAGGTAAAGTGTGATAATCGTTATAATTGTAGACAACAACGGCTAATGTTTGCACATCCGGTGTGCTATTTATAACATAAATATTGATTGATGTTGATATTTACACTAATGCTAATAGAGTGAGCACGTCTTTAATTACTAATTAAAGGTAAAGTGTGACAATCATTATTATTGAAGACAATATAAATATCAAGTATGGACATGGTCTTACCATATTCGAAAAAAATGCCCACGCCTCCATGTTTGATTTGCTTAAGGAGAATTTACTCCAACTCAAGAGCGGTCACTTGTGACAAGTGCCAACGCTGGCATCATATCCGATGTGGAAACACCGGGATATCGGAGGAGGTATATGACGAAGCGGTTCGAAATCAGGATGAACTGCGTTTCGGTTGTTTGAGGTGTCGTCACTACGATACCTCTGATGATGACATGGATTTAGATGAAGTCGTCCACGTACTGCGGGTGCCTGATGCACCGATGGGCATTGAAGCAACACAGGCTGCTCTGTTGTTGCACGGAGAGTCAGGAAGCGGGGATACTATGGACGCGGTGGGAGCAGATCAATCAACGTCAATGTTTGACGTTAGTCGCCCTGAGCGTTTCATGGAATCGGAAGAAGATGAGACGTAAGTTGGCCGATTCAAAATGCATAACATTTATAACATAACATTATTCCTATGTTTTAAATCATATTATAGCAATACATTATAATCTATCACTATAGTCATACATTATATATAATATACATATATCACTTACTCATTTGATAATTAAATAAATTAATTGGGTGGACAAATTAAAAAGTTATCATAAACATAATATACAATAATAGATCAAACAAATACAAATATTTGTTGTTCTATACAAATAATAATAACATTCCTTTGTTTTATTTCTTATTATAACAACAATTACAATTGTTTTACTTTACACTTAAGTTCTATATAACAACAAAAGCATTTATTCCGCAATAAAGCTTATACAAACCCGCATTATATATGAATTATTCAATTTATAGTATATATCGCATACTTATTTGATTAAATTAATTTGGTATTATTCATATTAATTAATGTAAAGTAATCAACAATGATTTCTTTCAGTGACCTCAACGATGAAACCGTCCACGATGTCGAACTAGATGGTACACCTACGTACACTGTGGTGGATGGTGGTTCCAAGAAAGGTTCGCGGAAGCTAGTATCCAGTGAAGGCTATGCGTTTGTGTTGAAGAGAACCCTGGTCTCTGGTGTGACGGAGTGGCGATGTCCGAGGAAAGGGAACTGGTTGTCCGGCGGTCATCAAGCAAACTGAGGATGCCTTTGTGAAAGGATCACGGGGACACAGTCACCCAGCAAATCCCGGCCTTCTCACTGCTGTTCAGAACGCGACAGAGGTAATTATATTTAATTTATCTGTCATAAAATGTCCTAACATTTTTATTTGATTAGCCCAACGTCGAAAGTATACAGGACTTTAAACTAATCGAACTCTTTATTATCACGTGTTTCGCTTTTAATTACAGAATTAAATAAAATGTTCAATCATTTTTAACAGTTGCTAGTACGTGTTTTGCTTTTAATGACAAATCAAAGCGGCAGCTCGAGGTGACATGTTCGAGAGTGCATCCGTCATTGTCCGTCGTGTGTTGGAGGAATTAAACGACCCAAACCTACCACCGGTGCTCGAAACAGTGAGAAGAATCTGTGTAAACTCGCCAACAGGTGTCGCAAGAACATGCGACCAACAGACCCAGTATCGACAGAATATGAGGTAAGATAGATCCCATTCGTTCTGTGCATAATAGTTTAGTTAAAACCTATTTATTTTAGCTCGATTGCATCGAACGCCATAGGCTTATATACACGCTTTCGAGTCCTATACATCGCGGATATAAGTGGCAACTTAAAAACAAATAGATGACGTTCAATATATTACTTATTCCATATTTTGTTGATTTTTTTACAGATGTTAAAGGGTAATGTACAATAGTCTATTAAAAATTTCTTTTTCAGCTCGATGAGCAGTACCTGAGCGATGCGCTCAACGATCCCTTCTACAGGGAACGGTCACGGTAAAGGACCGAAAGCACGTGATTCTGGCGACGGACACGCAGTTGGAGCTGCTGGCGAAAGCTAAAACCTGGTACTTGGACGGAACCTTCAAAGTCGTCAAGGCGCCGATAACGCAGCTGTTCTCAATACATGCCTTCGTGAAGTATGAAGGTGTAGTGAAACAGTTGCCACTGTGCTTCAATCTCATGACTGGGAGACAACGAAGGGATTATAAAAAGGTAAATATTTTATCACGTATTTGATAACTAATGCTATTTTCAGTATGGTTTATTTTCAGTTATTTTCAGTTATTATTGATATTATTATAACCATCTTTTCAGGTGTAGCAGAAAGTAAACTCGCGTCACATATTTGATAACTAATGCTATGTTCAGTATGGTTTATTTCAGTTAGTATTGTTTGTTTATTAATCTTTTCAGGTGTTGCAGAAAGTGAACACTCTTCTCAGTGAACTTTGTTCTTATACATTGCGAGTCTAGATCTCGAAATTGTTATGAATATAGTTGATATATATATATACATGTATATATATATATATATTTGTTTTATCTGTTTGTATTTTGTTTAATTGTATGTATGTAATAAACCTTTGTTCCTGTACATTTGTTTGCTCACATCTCACAAAATTGCTATAAATGTTGTTGTTTTTTGTTTTACATATGTATGTATTTGTTTAGAAGTATTCTATACATGTGTGTCTGAAATTGATGTGTATTTATGATGTCCAGGGCCGTACCCAGGATTTTTTTACTGGGGGGTGGGGGGGGGCCAACCGGGGAGGGTTTGGGAGGGGTCCCCCCTCCGTATATATGTACTTTTTTAATTTGGCACTTTGCAAGGTGAATTATAATGCTTCTAAAAAACGTATTTTGTGATATGAATTAATGGAATATAACAAGTAAATCAGCACACTTCGGAAGTTTTAAACTTTAAACATTGGTGTGAATCCACAAAAATATTAAAAGCTTTAGATTTCCGAAACTTACAGGTTTAAACTGACGATTATCCACATCAACTCTCGTATTGCTTCCACCATTTTTTTCACAAATCAATAACGTCAAAGGTTTTTTTAATCTGATTTTTTGGGAAAGACCTTGTAATTTTTGAGGAAAAAAAGAAACGCCTAATTTTTGGGGGAAATAATGAAAGTCTTAAATAATCAATTTAACATATTTTACTGTTTTCAAACAAATTCAAGGAAAGATATTATTTAATTATACAATATGTTTCTACACTGGATCAGGTTAACTTATATAATGAGATCGATTTGCTGTTTCAATCTTCATTTTTTTATCAATGAGCCATCAATAGGTTGATATTACTCAATTCTCGGTACTCAATTCTGCCAAATTCTTATCTGTTGCTCGGCAAATTTATGAATCTGTTTTTCTTTTAAACAAACATGTTAACTATCTCATCATATTCTTTTTCAGTAATTTCCTTTCAAAAATTATAAATACTCAGTTTCAAATATTCAGTGTTTTTGTTCCGGTTCAAATTCAGGGCTCTATTCTCAATGCAAAAAGTATATATTGGGACTTAAAAATTGCCAATAAAAGGTTTAAAAAAAACAACAACAATTAAACTTTAAGAAGGGAAAAATACGTCTAGGGCCTTCTCAAAGGAGGAAAAAAACTTGCGACGGCAATTATCAGACCATAGTCTACGAACCCCTGTAGCAGTTGCTTCCATTCGCTGCACGTATCAAAATACATATAACATCGATAGATGAAGCATTCATGATCACAATAGGGGACTGATCGGGGATGTGTGTACAAGGCGATAAAAAAACATTGCCTAGAGGCTTATCTCGATTGGCAAGCGTTAATCCCCTTGTTTGTCAGGGACAATAAAACATAGCTGCTCTTTTGTTTTGAGGGAAAGTGTACTGTGGGCCCTTGCACGAGAGAAAAAATTGCAGTCGGCCGATTATTAAAAAAATCATAGTTCGACAGCCAGCTGGGGGGGGGGGCCCGGGCCCCTGGGCCCATGGCCTGGGTACGGGCCTGATGTCGATATTATAACAAACAATAAAGGAATTTACAAACGTATCCATATTTGTGTCCTTACATGCTTAAACATGAAATTCTTCAATTTTAATATTTTCTTAAATTTATTCAATCAATATTGAAGGAACACGAAAGAAATATTAATTAAGACATGGTCCGTATGCTTCCCAAATCTGGGACGTATGGTCCGCAAATCTGAGCCGTATAGTCCGATAATCCTTACACGATGAAATCATATAAAACATGCTTTAATGAACATGAAATACTACAAGTTTAATATTTTCTTAAATTTGTTCATACAAAATTGAAGGAACACGAGATAAATATTAATTAAGACATGGTCCGTAGGCTTCGCAAATCTGGGCCGTATGGTCCGCACATCTGGGCCGTATGGTCCGCACATCTGGGCCGTATAGTCCGATTTCCAGTCGTTACACCCCCTGGACGTTACACCCCTAGTCATTACACCCTCTAAGCCTGGACATTACACCCACCAAGATGTAAACATAATTGATTAGGTTACTAAGGTGTGATCACACCTACCATGGGGCACACTTCACTTGATTAATGATGTTTCTGCTTTAATGTGTGTCTAATGGGGGTCTGTCCAAGTGTTTTTTGTTGTTTGTTTGTCTGTATGTCTGTCTTATTGATGTGCAGTGTTAATAAGGAAATAACAATTTTTTGGTGTGAAAAACATTGTTCTTTGATCTTTTCAAATAATTTGTTAATTATCAAAGTGTAATAATAACACCTAAACTTAAAGGAGTTTGTTCACACCATTATTATTAAAATTCATTTGAAGATGTTGTTTGATTTTATGAATTCTAAAGAATATTGCATCTTTATGTCGTGGCAAAAGAATATCAAAACATCAAAGGTAACAAAGTTAATAAGACAAATACTCAATGCAAATTGTTTTTACTCATTGTCCCCATATATACCAGAACAATTTTAGAGAATATCATACTATAGGTATACATTGTTACTCTGTCGAAATGCCCCAAAAACAAATATTTTGGTGAATTGATTCAAATTGTAAAAAAAAGCGTGTTAATAGTTCTGATTTTGCTGTTTCATGTGATAATTGTGGATTATGGCAGCATATTAGATTTTCTTCTTCCTATTATAAACATTGTAGATCTATATAATTTGAGCTCCATGACATCATGCGATTTTGGACCTTAGGGCATTTTCCGTTGTTATCAAATGGTCTTGTAACTGATAAATAATTTAAAACACCAACTTGGTTTAAGCTTATTAGCTGCGCCATTCTTGACCAATTTATTTTTGTAAATACTCATTTATAAACTTTAACCTACACAATTATATAACTTATATAATTATTAGTCTCTATAAAAACATATCCATTAATTATTAATAATTAGAAACTATTTGTTACATATTAACCAACTACATCATGTGGAAAGTTTGGAATCCTAATAATACTTTCTTATTTTTACATAAATGAAATTCAATTTAATGGTCTTATGGACAATACTGGGTATAACTTGGTATCTGTGTTTTATCTGTTTATATAACTTATAGAGTTATTAGTCTCTATAAAAACATATCCATTAATTATTAATAATTAGAAACTATTTGTTACATTTTAATCAACTACATCATGTGGAAAGTTTGGAATCCTAATAATACTTTCTTATTTTTACATAAATGAAATTCAATTTAATGGTCTTATGGACAATACTGGGTATAACTTGGTATCTGTGTTTTATCTGTTTATATAACGTATATATTTATTAGTCTCTATAAAAACATACCATTAATTATTAATAATTAGAAACTATTTGTTACATATTAACCAACTACATCATGTGGAAAGTTTGGAATACTAATAATACTTTCTTATTTTTACATAAATGAAATTCAATTTAATGGTCTTATGATTTACATTTTATTAACAAAAATATTATTTTTCTAAAAATATGATATGATATGTAACAGAATGGTATTTATGCCGGAAAAGGGAAATGCTTAGAGACATGAGGGATTATACATGTAATATATATTTTTGTTATCATTCAAATAATTAAGTTGATCTTATGTTGCATTAAGACTCATGCCCCAATTTAGTGTTTTAAATCATTGACACAGTTTTGTGTCATCATTTATGAAACACAGTTTGTAAAACTAACAGTAACACTGGGCCACTTAGATAAAGATTGGACCTATTTGGGCCACATTAGGGCCAGACAAAGACCCTCTAACTGTTTATTAGGGGCCATAAAAGATACACAGACTAGTGCCAATTAGGGCCCTCCCATAAACTGTGAAAACATGTTTTGATTGCTACAGTAAGTGACAGATTCCTGTTACTTGTGTTTCAATATAAAAAAGTATTTTTTCAATGATCCCTCATTATCAATTCTGACTTTAAAGTTTAATGATATTGTAATTAATGAACTTTGAAGTCTGCAGTAAAATTTTATATATCATACAGTGACAATATGTTACTTCTAGTTCAATATCTAACACACTCACTGAAACCAACAGATATAGGATATTTTTACTTTATTAATACTTGCTTTAAATTAATAGCAAGTTACCTCCTTTTGTTTGAGTGATATGAAATAGCCTAAGGGCAGATTTGCTTCATTGTCAATATCAGAGACATAACACTGCATGCATCTTATGCACTGCTAATCAAATAGATATATCTATAGATAAGTAAAATACTATGGTTACTACAATAGAAATAAAACTTAAGTAACAGATGTGATACACTGAGATAAAGATATTGCCTTAGTCCTTATGTATTTGAGGCCGTTTCCATAATTATTTATTTTATTTATCTTTATTTTTATTTCTTCAAGTTTTTTCTGTCTGTATATTCTTGAAAAAAAGTATTTATTATTTAGATGCATATTGTTACAGTCATTCTGGTGAAATAAAAATTAATGTTTTAAATGATGGCTGCTCAATTAAATAATTTGAGCAACCATTAATCTCATCAGTGTCATCTTACATGACAAATCCAATTAGTGGTTCATAAGTTGATTACACCTTTCTAATCTAATAAATATCTTGGTGGGTGTAATGTCCAGGCTTAGAGGGTGTAAAGACCAGGGGTGTAACGTCCAGGGGGTGTAATGACTGGACACCTATAGTCCGATAATCTGGGCCATATGGTCCCTAATCCCATGACATTGGGCGACATACGTAAGGTCGTTCATACATTTGCAAGGCCAACTGTCAAAAGTTTTGAATATCACCGTCCGAAATATCGTGCCACAGTAAAAATGACAATGTTAACAAAATTAATATGTAAACAAGTAATATTTGTTCACTTTGTCATTTGGCTGGACAGTCACTAATGGTGTTGCTATATCGCACGATAAATATGGTGTTTCTATCGCACGATGGTCTAATATGTCTAAGACGGATATACCTCGCATGCTAATACCTCATTTTACATAGCAATCATCTACGGGAAATATGCAGGTTACCTTGCATGCTAATACCTCATTTTACATAGCACTCATCTACGGGAAATACGCAAGTTACCTTGCATGCTAATACCTCATTTTACATAGCACTCATCTACGGTAAATATGCAGGTTACCTTGCATGCTAATACTTCATTTTACATAGCACTCATCTACGGGAAATATGCAGGTTACCTTGCATGCTAATACCTCATTTTACATAGCACTCATCTACGGGAAATACGCAGGTTACCTTGCATGTTAATACCTCATTTTACATAGCACTCATATACGGGAAATATGCAGGTTACCTTGCATGCTAATACCTCATTTTACATACCTTGCATGCTAATACCTCATTTTACATAGCACTCATCTACGGGAAATATGCAGGTTACCTTGCATGCTAATACCTCATTTTACATACCTTGCATGCTAATACCTCATTTTACATAGCACTCATCTATGGGAAATATGCAGGTTTCGTGTAAAATTGCCTGCCTTTCACAGCCATGACACCATTTCCTATATAGCATTACATCAGAGCTAACAGGTGCAAAGTATTGCAACACTATTTTGTTTAAGTATTTTTGTTTGTTCAAAGATTAGTAACTTCGAAAATATGATGACTGGATTTCTTTGATTGGATAGCATGAACACGGGTAATGAAAACAACATACTGTTTACTTGTGAAAGCAATTTATTTGTTCTTATCGAAGGAAAAATCATTCAATGATACATGTTACCATTTTAACGATTAACATATACTGTATGAATTGCATTGGTCATATATTGTGAAGATACAGATTTTCCATGGCAAAAACATCTTCTGTACCTTCTATATACAGTATCATGGAACTTGACACGCCGACAATTATTTGAAAGAGTTTAGTATTATACCGTAACATGCTGTAAATTCAACATGCATAAACATTAATTCATGGAAATGACAAAGACACAATATTGTAATTGTATACACATTAAATGTGAGAAACGCAACTAAGTTCTTTTTAAATTAAGAAATTCTTACAAATAAATTATCAGCTGTATTCAAGTCAATTTAGACGTTTGTTTTAAACATTTTGAAATTTATCAATAAATCTTACAATATACGTGAATGTATCAAAAGTTTTAAAGAGAACTTTGCATTGCCTACACAAGATTACTTAAAATTTGAAAATACGTTGGTCAAAAATATCAAACCAGGTTAAATCACCTTTCGCGAGTGTACAATTTTACAAAACAATAAAATTTTAACATACACTGAGGGCATAACATTAACCTGGACTCTGACAACCTGCAAACCAATGTGGAGAGAATGATTTTGTGATACCATATTCTGTATTTACATAATTACACACACTATTTACAAACACATTCTTTAACATGACACTTAAAATGGGGCACACTTGTCAGTAATATCACTATGAGAGAGCAGGCTATGTATTTATGTATGTGCATTATAAAGAAGCCGCACTCTGGGAGAACCAGGCTTAATTCATGTGCTTACAATGTTGTTCAAGATAAGCCTGTGCAGTCAAGTGCTTATAATGTTGTTCCAGATTAGCCTGTGCAGTCCGCTGGAACACCTAAGGAAAGACATTTTCAACCATCATAGAATTCTTCCTTTCAATAAAGTTCCTTGTAAACAAAAATCCAGTCTAGTTGGACAGTGTTTCCGCTGATTAGCCTACGCAGACTGCACAAGCTTATCTGGGACAACACTTTATGCACATGCACTAAGCATGATATTCTCAAAGCGCCACTCATATGAGCATGTATGTGAAGTTTTGCAACATCTCTGTTAATGTAGGAATGCTGCTGATGGGTAACTAAGTTGTCTACAAGTGAAAAAGGAATATTTATTTACATATTTTATAGATTATTTTTGTTTGTATAATCATATGTTTCCCCATACATTCATTTAGAAAATGTGGGTATGTTATACCTTACGATTCACACTGAAAATATCAACATAAAGCTTGTTAATATGTAAATTCACATTCAAAATGTTTTAACATTGTAACATGAAATAAAATTTATGAAATTTGTTTCACAACAGACAAAATCCACTAATGCTACATAATTATACTAGATTTAATTAGAAATGCATATATAAGTAAACATGTTATGTTATTATATACATTTGCAATCTACTATTAAGCACTTAAAACTACATTTCCAACAACCATGTGAACAATGCTAAAGTGTTTAAGAAAATATGTATAAAATAATCACCTAAACTATAATAATTCATAAATTTTTTACAATTATATTATCAAGAAACTAAAATGCTAAATTAAAACTTAATCTAAAACATTGCGATATAATGAGAAGTTATTGTTACAAAAATGTTGTAAGCAACAGTAAAGCATGTCTAACTAAATTAACACACACACAGCATGCCTAAACAATATAGCATAAAAATGGTAAAAAAGAAAAAATGAAGCAAATGTAATGATGACAAAGTTTTATCTTTTTAATATGTATATTAATAATTGATTTATTAAAACTGTACCTTTTCAGTTTTTTAGATTCATTAACATAACATGGAATCTTACTGTTCACTTTTCAATTCCACTTGATACTTGGTTTAAATAACGACTTCCTTTTAAAATTTAAGTAACAAAACTAGCCTGATCTACAGGAATGTATGTAAGCTCACACTTTTAGCAAACAATCATTTTCCATACCATATATGGCAGGCAACCACAGTTGTTTTTCATGATTTAATCCTTTATCAAACACATTGGCTAAAATGGATCATTCTTATCACAACTTTTGCACTAAATAATTATAGATGGCCAAATTAACTTCAGACAAATGCTAGACTCTCTCAATAATTTGAACTTGTAAAATATGGTTCTTTAAAAAAGAAATCACAACAGCCAAAAGGCATACAACCGCATGAATAAATAAATAGTTTTCAAATTTTAATTTAAGTTATTCTTTTATTTGAATTGAAGGATATATAAATGGTTCTGTATCTACAAGTGAAACATGTAAACTAATAAGAGTAGATGGAAGAAAAATCCATGGCAATGTATATGGGGATTAATCTTGCTTAATTTCTGGATATGAGCCCAGCTCGATGAAAAGGCTGTTGAAAGCATGTGCATATAGTGTCATCCCAGATGAGCCTGTGCAGTGTGCACAGGCTTCTCAGGTACAACACTTTCTGCCTATACTGGATTTAAACCAAAAATATCATAAAAGTAGAATTGTCCCTGATTAGCCTGTGTGGACTGCACAGGCTAATCTGGGAGTGTGCACATGCATTTAATGACCTTTTCACAGAGCACAGCCCATATTCATATTTATGAAAAAAATACAGCAATATATATAGCATTCAGCTGAACAAATAAAACCTTGGGAAACATGATATGTTTTACAAACAACTAAACATGACGATAAAAGCAAAGAAAGTACAATATGTTTATCTAACAGTAAATGTTAAAGCTTACATGAGCACTTTAAAAGTGATTAGTATGAATACAATGATGACAAGTAGGTCAATGGTAATGATTATCTTGGTGAAAAACACTTACGAAACAGGCCAGGATTTAATGGTGATGATAATTATGGTGACATTTGCGAAAAGATTATAAGGTGAATGAATTAAAAGAAAAGTGACATAATAGTTTAGTTAAAACCTATTTATTTTAGCTCGATTGCATCGAACGCCATAGGCTTATATACACGCTTTCGAGTCCTATACATCGCGGATATAAGTGGCAACTTAAAAACAAATAGATGACGTTCAATATATTACTTATTCCATATTTTGTTGATTTTTTTACAGATGTTAAAGGGTAATGTACAATAGTCTATTAAAAATTTCTTTTTCAGCTCGATGAGCAGTACCTGAGCGATGCGCTCAACGATCCCTTCTACAGGGAACGGTCACGGTAAAGGACCGAAAGCACGTGATTCTGGCGACGGACACGCAGTTGGAGCTGCTGGCGAAAGCTAAAACCTGGTACTTGGACGGAACCTTCAAAGTCGTCAAGGCGCCGATAACGCAGCTGTTCTCAATACATGCCTTCGTGAAGTATGAAGGTGTAGTGAAACAGTTGCCACTGTGCTTCAATCTCATGACTGGGAGACAACGAAGGGATTATAAAAAGGTAAATATTTTATCACGTATTTGATAACTAATGCTATTTTCAGTATGGTTTATTTTCAGTTATTTTCAGTTATTATTGATATTATTATAACCATCTTTTCAGGTGTAGCAGAAAGTAAACTCGCGTCACATATTTGATAACTAATGCTATGTTCAGTATGGTTTATTTCAGTTAGTATTGTTTGTTTATTAATCTTTTCAGGTGTTGCAGAAAGTGAACACTCTTCTCAGTGAACTTTGTTCTTATACATTGCGAGTCTAGATCTCGAAATTGTTATGAATATAGTTGATATATATATATACATGTATATATATATATATATTTGTTTTATCTGTTTGTATTTTGTTTGATTGTATGTATGTAATAAACCTTTGTTCCTGTACATTTGTTTGCTCACATCTCACAAAATTGCTATAAATGTTGTTGTTTTTTGTTTTACATATGTATGTATTTGTTTAGAAGTATTCTATACATGTGTGTCTGAAATTGATGTGTATTTATGATGTCCAGGGCCGTACCCAGGATTTTTTTACTGGGGGGTGGGGGGGGGCCAACCGGGGAGGGTTTGGGAGGGGTCCCCCCTCCGTATATATGTACTTTTTTAATTTGGCACTTTGCAAGGTGAATTATAATGCTTCTAAAAAACGTATTTTGTGATATGAATTAATGGAATATAACAAGTAAATCAGCACATTTCGGAAGTTTTAAACTTTAAACATTGGTGTGAATCCACAAAAATATTAAAAGCTTTAGATTTCCGAAACTTACAGGTTTAAACTGACGATTATCCACATCAACTCTCGTATTGCTTCCACCATTTTTTTCACAAATCAATAACGTCAAAGGTTTTTTTAATCTGATTTTTTGGGAAAGACCTTGTAATTTTTGAGGAAAAAAAGAAACGCCTAATTTTTGGGGGAAATAATGAAAGTCTTAAATAATCAATTTAACATATTTTACTGTTTTCAAACAAATTCAAGGAAAGATATTATTTAATTATACAATATGTTTCTACACTGGATCAGGTTAACTTATATAATGAGATCGATTTGCTGTTTCAATCTTCATTTTTTTATCAATGAGCCATCAATAGGTTGATATTACTCAATTCTCGGTACTCAATTCTGCCAAATTCTTATCTGTTGCTCGGCAAATTTATGAATCTGTTTTTCTTTTAAACAAACATGTTAACTATCTCATCATATTCTTTTTCAGTAATTTCCTTTCAAAAATTATAAATACTCAGTTTCAAATATTCAGTGTTTTTGTTCCGGTTCAAATTCAGGGCTCTATTCTCAATGCAAAAAGTATATATTGGGACCTAAAAATTGCCAATAAAAGGTTTAAAAAAAACAACAACAATTAAACTTTAAGAAGGGAAAAATACGTCTAGGGCCTTCTCAAAGGAGGAAAAAAACTTGCGACGGCAATTATCAGACCATAGTCTACGAACCCCTGTAGCAGTTGCTTCCATTCGCTGCACGTTTCAAAATACATATAACATCGATAGATGAAGCATTCATGATCACAATAGGGGACTGATCGGGGATGTGTGTACAAGGCGATAAAAAAACATTGCCTAGAGGCTTATCTCGATTGGCAAGCGTTAATCCCCTTGTTTGTCAGGGACAATAAAACATAGCTGCTCTTTTGTTTTGAGGGAAAGTGTACTGTGGGCCCTTGCACGAGAGAAAAAATTGCAGTCGGCCGATTATTAAAAAAATCATAGTTCGACAGCCAGCTGGGGGGGGGGCCCGGGCCCCTGGGCCCATGGCCTGGGTACGGGCCTGATGTCGATATTATAACAAACAATAAAGGAATTTACAAACGTATCCATATTTGTGTCCTTACATGCTTAAACATGAAATTCTTCAATTTTAATATTTTCTTAAATTTATTCAATCAATATTGAAGGAACACGAAAGAAATATTAATTAAGACATGGTCCGTATGCTTCCCAAATCTGGGACGTATGGTCCGCAAATCTGAGCCGTATAGTCCGATAATCCTTACACGATGAAATCATATAAAACATGCTTTAATGAACATGAAATACTACAAGTTTAATATTTTCTTAAATTTGTTCATACAAAATTGAAGGAACACGAGATAAATATTAATTAAGACATGGTCCGTAGGCTTCGCAAATCTGGGCCGTATGGTCCGCACATCTGGGCCGTATAGTCCGATTTCCAGTCGTTACACCCCCTGGACGTTACACCCCTAGTCATTACACCCTCTAAGCCTGGACATTACACCCACCAAGATGTAAACATAATTGATTAGGTTACTAAGGTGTGATCACACCTACCATGGGGCACACTTCACTTGATTAATGATGTTTCTGCTTTAATGTGTGTCTAATGGGGGTCTGTCCAAGTGTTTTTTGTTGTTTGTTTGTCTGTATGTCTGTCTTATTGATGTGCAGTGTTAATAAGGAAATAACAATTTTTTGGTGTGAAAAACATTGTTCTTTGATCTTTTCAAATAATTTGTTAATTATCAAAGTGTAATAATAACACCTAAACTTAAAGGAGTTTGTTCACACCATTATTATTAAAATTCATTTGAAGATGTTGTTTGATTTTATGAATTCTAAAGAATATTGCATCTTTATGTCGTGGCAAAAGAATATCAAAACATCAAAGGTAACAAAGTTAATAAGACAAATACTCAATGCAAATTGTTTTTACTCATTGTCCCCATATATACCAGAACAATTTTAGAGAATATCATACTATAGGTATACATTGTTACTCTGTCGAAATGCCCCAAAAACAAATATTTTGGTGAATTGATTCAAATTGTAAAAAAAAGCGTGTTAATAGTTCTGATTTTGCTGTTTCATGTGATAATTGTGGATTATGGCAGCATATTAGATTTTCTTCTTCCTATTATAAACATTGTAGATCTATATAATTTGAGCTCCATGACATCATGCGATTTTGGACCTTAGGGCATTTTCCGTTGTTATCAAATGGTCTTGTAACTGATAAATAATTTAAAACACCAACTTGGTTTAAGCTTATTAGCTGCGCCATTCTTGACCAATTTATTTTTGTAAATACTCATTTATAAACTTTAACCTACACAATTATATAACTTATATAATTATTAGTGTCTATAAAAACATATCCATTAATTATTAATAATTAGAAACTATTTGTTACATATTAACCAACTACATCATGTGGAAAGTTTGGAATCCTAATAATACTTTCTTATTTTTACATAAATGAAATTCAATTTAATGGTCTTATGGACAATACTGGGTATAACTTGGTATCTGTGTTTTATCTGTTTATATAACTTATAGAGTTATTAGTCTCTATAAAAACATATCCATTAATTATTAATAATTAGAAACTATTTGTTACATTTTAATCAACTACATCATGTGGAAAGTTTGGAATCCTAATAATACTTTCTTATTTTTACATAAATGAAATTCAATTTAATGGTCTTATGGACAATACTGGGTATAACTTGGTATCTGTGTTTTATCTGTTTATATAACGTATATATTTATTAGTCTCTATAAAAACATACCATTAATTATTAATAATTAGAAACTATTTGTTACATATTAACCAACTACATCATGTGGAAAGTTTGGAATACTAATAATACTTTCTTATTTTTACATAAATGAAATTCAATTTAATGGTCTTATGATTTACATTTTATTAACAAAAATATTATTTTTCTAAAAATATGATATGATATGTAACAGAATGGTATTTATGCCGGAAAAGGGAAATGCTTAGAGACATGAGGGATTATACATGTAATATATATTTTTGTTATCATTCAAATAATTAAGTTGATCTTATGTTGCATTGAGACTCATGCCCCAATTTAGTGTTTTAAATCATTGACACAGTTTTGTGTCATCATTTATGAAACACAGTTTGTAAAACTAACAGTAACACTGGGCCACTTAGATAAAGATTGGACCTATTTGGGCCACATTAGGGCCAGACAAAGACCCTCTAACTGTTTATTAGGGGCCATAAAAGATACACAGACTAGTGCCAATTAGGGCCCTCCCATAAACTGTGAAAACATGTTTTGATTGCTACAGTAAGTGACAGATTCCTGTTACTTGTGTTTCAATATAAAAAAGTATTTCTTCAATGATCCCTCATTATCAATTCTGACTTTAAAGTTTAATGATATTGTAATTAATGAACTTTGAAGTCTGCAGTAAAATTTTATATATCATACAGTGACAATATGTTACTTCTAGTTCAATATCTAACACACTCACTGAAACCAACAGATATAGGATATTTTTACTTTATTAATACTTGCTTTAAATTAATAGCAAGTTACCTCCTTTTGTTTGAGTGATATGAAATAGCCTAAGGGCAGATTTGCTTCATTGTCAATATCAGAGACATAACACTGCATGCATCTTATGCACTGCTAATCAAATAGATATATCTATAGATAAGTAAAATACTATGGTTACTACAATAGAAATAAAACTTAAGTAACAGATGTGATACACTGAGATAAAGATATTGCCTTAGTCCTTATGTATTTGAGGCCGTTTCCATAATTATTTATTTTATTTATCTTTATTTTTATTTCTTCAAGTTTTTTCTGTCTGTATATTCTTGAAAAAAAGTATTTATTATTTAGATGCATATTGTTACAGTCATTCTGGTGAAATAAAAATTAATGTTTTAAATGATGGCTGCTCAATTAAATAATTTGAGCAACCATTAATCTCATCAGTGTCATCTTACATGACAAATCCAATTAGTGGTTCATAAGTTGATTACACCTTTCTAATCTAATAAATATCTTGGTGGGTGTAATGTCCAGGCTTAGAGGGTGTAAAGACCAGGGGTGTAACGTCCAGGGGGTGTAATGACTGGACACCTATAGTCCGATAATCTGGGCCATATGGTCCCTAATCCCATGACATTGGGCGACATACGTAAGGTCGTTCATACATTTGCAAGGCCAACTGTCAAAAGTTTTGAATATCACCGTCCGAAATATCGTGCCACAGTAAAAATGACAATGTTAACAAAATTAATATGTAAACAAGTAATATTTGTTCACTTTGTCATTTGGCTGGACAGTCACTAATGGTGTTGCTATATCGCACGATAAATATGGTGTTTCTATCGCACGATGGTCTAATATGTCTAAGACGGATATACCTCGCATGCTAATACCTCATTTTACATAGCAATCATCTACGGGAAATATGCAGGTTACCTTGCATGCTAATACCTCATTTTACATAGCACTCATCTACGGGAAATACGCAAGTTACCTTGCATGCTAATACCTCATTTTACATAGCACTCATCTACGGTAAATATGCAGGTTACCTTGCATGCTAATACTTCATTTTACATAGCACTCATCTACGGGAAATATGCAGGTTACCTTGCATGCTAATACCTCATTTTACATAGCACTCATCTACGGGAAATACGCAGGTTACCTTGCATGTTAATACCTCATTTTACATAGCACTCATATACGGGAAATATGCAGGTTACCTTGCATGCTAATACCTCATTTTACATACCTTGCATGCTAATACCTCATTTTACATAGCACTCATCTACGGGAAATATGCAGGTTACCTTGCATGCTAATACCTCATTTTACATACCTTGCATGCTAATACCTCATTTTACATAGCACTCATCTATGGGAAATATGCAGGTTTCGTGTAAAATTGCCTGCCTTTCACAGCCATGACACCATTTCCTATATAGCATTACATCAGAGCTAACAGGTGCAAAGTATTGCAACACTATTTTGTTTAAGTATTTTTGTTTGTTCAAAGATTAGTAACTTCGAAAATATGATGACTGGATTTCTTTGATTGGATAGCATGAACACGGGTAATGAAAACAACATACTGTTTACTTGTGAAAGCAATTTATTTGTTCTTATCGAAGGAAAAATCATTCAATGATACATGTTACCATTTTAACGATTAACATATACTGTATGAATTGCATTGGTCATATATTGTGAAGATACAGATTTTCCATGGCAAAAACATCTTCTGTACCTTCTATATACAGTATCATGGAACTTGACACGCCGACAATTATTTGAAAGAGTTTAGTATTATACCGTAACATGCTGTAAATTCAACATGCATAAACATTAATTCATGGAAATGACAAAGACACAATATTGTAATTGTATACACATTAAATGTGAGAAACGCAACTAAGTTCTTTTTAAATTAAGAAATTCTTACAAATAAATTATCAGCTGTATTCAAGTCAATTTAGACGTTTGTTTTAAACATTTTGAAATTTATCAATAAATCTTACAATATACGTGAATGTATCAAAAGTTTTAAAGAGAACTTTGCATTGCCTACACAAGATTACTTAAAATTTGAAAATACGTTGGTCAAAAATATCAAACCAGGTTAAATCACCTTTCGCGAGTGTACAATTTTACAAAACAATAAAATTTTAACATACACTGAGGGCATAACATTAACCTGGACTCTTGACAACCTGCAAACCAATGTGGAGAGAATGATTTTGTGATACCATATTCTGTATTTACATAATTACACACACTATTTACAAACACATTCTTTAACATGACACTTAAAATGGGGCACACTTGTCAGTAATATCACTATGAGAGAGCAGGCTATGTATTTATGTATGTGCATTATAAAGAAGCCGCACTCTGGGAGAACCAGGCTTAATTCATGTGCTTACAATGTTGTTCAAGATAAGCCTGTGCAGTCAAGTGCTTATAATGTTGTTCCAGATTAGCCTGTGCAGTCCGCTGGAACACCTAAGGAAAGACATTTTCAACCATCATAGAATTCTTCCTTTCAATAAAGTTCCTTGTAAACAAAAATCCAGTCTAGTTGGACAGTGTTTCCGCTGATTAGCCTACGCAGACTGCACAAGCTTATCTGGGACAACACTTTATGCACATGCACTAAGCATGATATTCTCAAAGCGCCACTCATATGAGCATGTATGTGAAGTTTTGCAACATCTCTGTTAATGTAGGAATGCTGCTGATGGGTAACTAAGTTGTCTACAAGTGAAAAAGGAATATTTATTTACATATTTTATAGATTATTTTTGTTTGTATAATCATATGTTTCCCCATACATTCATTTAGAAAATGTGGGTATGTTATACCTTACGATTCACACTGAAAATATCAACATAAAGCTTGTTAATATGTAAATTCACATTCAAAATGTTTTAACATTGTAACATGAAATAAAATTTATGAAATTTGTTTCACAACAGACAAAATCCACTAATGCTACATAATTATACTAGATTTAATTAGAAATGCATATATAAGTAAACATGTTATGTTATTATATACATTTGCAATCTACTATTAAGCACTTAAAACTACATTTCCAACAACCATGTGAACAATGCTAAAGTGTATAAGAAAATATGTATAAAATAATCACCTAAACTATAATAATTCATAAATTTTGTACAATTATATTATCAAGAAACTAAAATGCTAAATTAAAACTTAATCTAAAACATTGCGATATAATGAGAAGTTATTGTTACAAAAATGTTGTAAGCAACAGTAAAGCATGTCTAACTAAATTAACACACACACAGCATGCCTAAACAATATAGCATAAAAATGGTAAAAAAGAAAAAATGAAGCAAATGTAATGATGACAAAGTTTTATCTTTTTAATATGTATATTAATAATTGATTTATTAAAACTGTACCTTTTCAGTTTTTTAGATTCATTAACATAACATGGAATCTTACTGTTCACTTTTCAATTCCACTTGATACTTGGTTTAAATAACGACTTCCTTTTAAAATTTAAGTAACAAAACTAGCCTGTTCTACAGGAATGTATGTAAGCTCACACTTTTAGCAAACAATCATTTTCCATACCATATATGGCAGGCAACCACAGTTGTTTTTCATGATTTAATCCTTTATCAAACACATTGGCTAAAATGGATCATTCTTATCACAACTTTTGCACTAAATAATTATAGATGGCCAAATTAACTTCAGACAAATGCTAGACTCTCTCAATAATTTGAACTTGTAAAATATGGTTCTTTAAAAAAGAAATCACAACAGCCAAAAGGCATACAACCGCATGAATAAATAAATAGTTTTCAAATTTTAATTTAAGTTATTCTTTTATTTGAATTGAAGGATATATAAATGGTTCTGTATCTACAAGTGAAACATGTAAACTAATAAGAGTAGATGGAAGAAAAATCCATGGCAATGTATATGGGGATTAATCTTGCTTAATTTCTGGATATGAGCCCAGCTCGATGAAAAGGCTGTTGAAAGCATGTGCATATAGTGTCATCCCAGATGAGCCTGTGCAGTGTGCACAGGCTTCTCAGGTACAACACTTTCTGCCTATACTGGATTTAAACCAAAAATATCATAAAAGTAGAATTGTCCCTGATTAGCCTGTGTGGACTGCACAGGCTAATCTGGGAGTGTGCACATGCATTTAATGACCTTTTCACAGAGCACAGCCCATATTCATATTTATGAAAAAAATACAGCAATATACATAGCATTCAGCTGAACAAATAAAACCTTGGGAAACATGATATGTTTTACAAACAACTAAACATGACGATAAAAGCAAAGAAAGTACAATATGTTTATCTAACAGTAAATGTTAAAGCTTACATGAGCACTTTAAAAGTGATTAGTATGAATACAATGATGACAAGTAGGTCAATGGTAATGATTATCTTGGTGAAAAACACTTACGAAACAGGCCAGGATTTAATGGTGATGATAATTATGGTGACATTTGCGAAAAGATTATAAGGTGAATGAATTAAAAGAAAAGTGACATTAAAAAACGAAAGGAATAATGTTAGTTTTAATGGAAAAAATCACTACCAAATTGCAAAAATACCAAAAAAATCAACCAATATTATAGCATGATAAGGAATGAAATAATTATTGCCTATTAAAAAAAAATAATGCCACAGTTGACATATCACTTTACAGATTTATGTAGTATGGGTATATGTATATACAATGTCCAATCTTCCAAATATACGCAGGTATTGATACATACAGGTATGTACAATGGACCTCCCCTCACATAAGTCAAGAAGTCAACAGGTTACATATCACACATATGAGTTAGTCTCTAGGAAAATTGGGCTAAATGCATATGAGTAAAGTATTTATCAGATCGTCCTGTGCAGTCAGCACAGGCTAATCAGGAATGGAACTTTCCACCAAGCCTGGGTCTTTGTTTAGAAAACACTTACTTTAAAAGAAAAACTCAATAAAAGTGGCAAGTGTCATCTCTGATAAGCCTGTGCAGTTAGCCTGTGCAAACTGCACAGTCTAATCTGGGATAGTACTTTGAGCATTCAAAGAAAGCCTGGTTTTTCCCAGAGACATGTTCATATATACGTCAGCTCACAACTCCCGAAGCAAATTAAACAACCAAAAGTACTTGTATAGGCAAACCATTGATAAAACAAAAATGCATAATAAACAATATATTACTGGATTATTTATAACAATTCAGTAATCTTCATTTATAGTTTACATAAATTTTACGTTTTGTGTTCCCTATAAAGACTTATAAAACAGCAAACTATAGATCTTACTCTTAGTTCACAATATTAAAATAATGAGCTAAAAAAGCCAATAAGTTACATGTAAACATGTGTAAAGAGTACAAATAAACATAAGTGAATATCATTTTTTATGAAATTCCTAGAAGACCATTGTAACCTGGTCATTGCACAGTACATAAGATTATGCCAATGTGAACCAATGAAAACGATGATACGATCTATTGTATATGCTGGTTTAATTTATAAATAATATAAAATGGTAAATAGAATAATGAATCAGTTGTAATTGAAGCAACACTATTACTGTAAGTATTAGTAAAATTAATATATAATCAGCGATAAATGCATGTTTGCTGCGCATCTCTGAAATGAGCTTTCCTTATAAAACTTTAAGAAATGTACAAGAGGAAGTTTATTTAGACATAAAGGACTCGACATTATCTCATTGTGACAATACACAGATTAGAGTACATTAAAAGCTTACACTTTCATAATCAACCCATACTATGTTGTGATATTTTATATCATATATATGACAAGTAAATAATTTATTTTTACATAGAATTTAAATAATTGATTGTATGTTAATTTACACTACAGTTCTATGTTTAAGGGTCACATCTGCATAAAAAAGCTAAATGATCTTAAAACTGTACAAAAAGTGAAAATAGTCATTCATTCACACTCTAGAATAAAAAACTTGAAATTGTGACGGCATGGCACAATCCAAAGATTCAAGTAAAACGTACAATAAACAAGACAGCTTGTCATGCTATAATGCACTTTATTGGTCCATACGCTTGCATAAAATACCAGCAAAATGAGAATTAAATAACATTTATTTGAACTAAATCCACTACACCGTTGCCTCCTTTGATTCATTTCCATACTTGCTCTTTCTATCACCATAGAGTCCTATAAATGAACCGTCCTCGTTAAATTTACTGACGTCAAAATCTCCACCATACTCTTCGGTAATATCTTCATCAGAATCGTACGGTTTCACACTTTCAGACAGAGAGAGCTTCTCCGTGTCAGGTGCATCATTGTAATCGTCATCACCTCTGCAACAGAAAAATGCCACACATTAAGTCATATTTGGCCCCTTTTGTTTTTTAGCCGAATTCTTTAAACCCAAAAGGCTTAATTCACGTGCAATGTGCATCAAGTATCAAGTTCCCAGATTAGCCTGTGCAGGCCCCACACAGACCAATGAAGCACAACACTTTCTGCATTTCAGGAATCTTTTGATTAAAGAAAGGATCTGTTAAACAAAAATCCAGCGTTGGTCATCACTGATAATCTTGTGACACATCGTGGACTGCGCAGGCTAATCTGGAGTGGTACTCGACGCACATGCATTAATCCATTTATGCCTAGTGGACTCTCCCATCCTTCTAAATTGGATCAATTTATTTCCAAAATTAGGGATGTCTAGTATTATTTCTTTCTATATTTAGAATATTTCTTACAGAAATTCCTTTCAGCAAACAGTGCAGACCCAGATGAGACACCCCTTCATGCGGCGTCTCATCTGGGTCTTCGCTGTTTGCCAAGGCCTTTTTTCTAGACGCTAGGAATAAATGTGTTAAGCCTTATTTCCACCAAGAGCGGCTAAATTTGGAGCTTTGATGCTAAGAAAATTGTATACAACAATGTAAAAGCCTGTACTGTAGAGCTCTGAAGACTTAAAATTGCACTGAAGCAAGACAGTAATAAGAGTCTGTCAGGTTGCTACAACTATGTTGACAAACAAAAAATAAAACAGGTCTACTTATATTGAATGGTTTAATAACCCAAGCATAAGTAGCATGTTAGCTCTCTGTATATTTTTTAAAGTAATAGCTTTATTTCAGATTTATAAAATAATCAGCAGATACAAATGTTGTCATGAACTATTTTTAGGCACTATTATTGTAGGAAAATTTAAAATATTGCATTCATGATACAGTGGACATTGTTTTGAAGCAACTTACATTCTTCCCACATCATTGAAGCCATCATTCTTTAGTTCTTCAACTGGGTTGTTACCAGCTTGCTTTTCTTTCTTGTCCACTGTAAACAATAATAACACATATAAGATGCGTTCTGGGAAAACGGGACTTAATGCATGTGCTAAAAGTGTTATCAAAGATAAGCCTGTGCTGTCCACATAGGCTTATCAGGGAGAACACTTTCCATTTTATGGTATTGTTTATTAAAAGAATGTCTCTTTTTTTAAATAAAAAATTTAGTCTTAGCCAAAAGGTTGAGCCCTGATAAGCTTGTGCAGACTGCGCAGGCTCATCTGGAAAAAAACTTTAACCCTTTGCATGCTGGGAAAATTGTCATCTGCTAAAATGTCGTCTGCTGAATTTCTAAAATTAGCATTTTCTTCGATTTTTTTTTCAAAGAATACTATCAGAATAGCAAACAGTTTGGATCCTGATGAGACGCCACGTTCTGTGGCGTCTCATCTGGATCCAAACTTTTTGCACAGGCCTTCAAAATTCGGTTCCCGCACTGAAAGAGTTAAGCCTGATTTTTCTAGGGCAAGGCTCATATAAATTAACGATGTATGGATTTCTCGTGTTTTATATAATCCATGATCATTACCATAACCTGACATAGAATAATTGTGTACGAATGTCAGCAACTCAAAACAGGCTTATGAAATGCACAGAAAAATTCATCCAACAGCAGATACTATCTTTCTTTGAAATTAAATCCTTTCCCACTTAGAAGCAAAGTGAAAATGGCTATTTGCACACAGCATAAAACCAGAAAAGCCTGCGAGTAACTCGCAGTCTGTTCAGGTTTTATGCTGTTTGCTTCTCATCAGTATCTAAGGGTTGGAAATGAAGCCTTTAAAACTTGAATCTAGTAAGAGGTCTTAATTAAATACAACTTTCAATGAAACTACATATGCCTAAAAATACGTATCTAAGTGGTAAAGGGGTTACAAAAGTTTCTGACAACTCTTATCACATTTAAAACAATATACTTACATAGATAGGTGCCACCTCTGTTCCTGTACATGTAACACACTATGAGAGCTATTACTATAAACAGGATAAGAATAGCCAAGATGAGAGCTATAAACCACAGGTTGAAGCTGGCCGTTGTTACCACTGGCTTCACAACTGAAACAGAAATTAAATGTGTCTTGTTCTGAGAAAACTGGGCTTAATTCATGTGCCTAAAGTGTCGTCCCAGATTAGCCTGTGCAGTCCGCACAGGCTAATCAGGGACGACACTTTCGGCTTTAATGGTATTTTTAGTTTCAAGGAAGTCCCTCCGTACCGAAAATCAAGTTTAGGCGAAAAGTGTCGTCCCTGATTAGCCTGTGCAGACTGCACAGGCTAATCTGGGACTACACTTTAAGCACATGTATTATGCCCAGTTTTATCAAAAATGAGCCTTGCTCTGGAAAAAGGGGGCTTACATGCACAGTCTGCACAGGCTATTCGGGGACGACACTTTCTGCCTATACTGGATTTTGTAAAGAAGAGACCAAATTAAAATGCAAAATTCCATAAAAGCAGATAATGTATTCTATGTAGAGAGTGTCTTCCCTCACTAGCCTGTGTGAATTGTACAGGCTAATATGGGACAATACTTTACACGCATGTACTAAGCCCTGTTTTTGCAGAGCACGGTTCAAATGTTCATATAAATACAAGTTTTCCAGCATTAACTTGGTAAATTTCTTCTACAGCGTTGTCACAAAAGTGACATATATCCAAGCAAAGCTTTGTGATTTATATTCAAGGGAAAATAACTCAGGAATGTATGGAATAATTGGCTTGAGAAATGTGGAAGTAAAAACCCTTTACAAAATAATCACATTTTATCCACATTAAACAACCAACTGAAAATGAGACTACAAAATACCACTTCCGTTATACTTTGTTTGTAATGGTGTAACTCGCACTGGTGTACTCGACTGGTCAATATTTCCAGTTAAGAATAAAATTTCAAGATATAGAAATTACATTTGTGAGACTAGAACCAATCTTCATAACAAGCAGGTAAGGCAACTCACTTGGTGGCTCTACTTTCTCTCCAGTGACGGTGAAATTGCGCTCCACAGAGTCATATTTATGTGCCACAACAACCTGGAATAGTCTGTCTGTAGTCAGTACGTTGTACAGGTCATACTGGGTCTTGTCAGATGCCTCGCGATCTACTTTCGGTATCGTGATGGTCAGATTCTTGCCAGATAGAGATACAGAGAAATAGTCCCTGTACATGTCTGTTGGCGGAAGCTGCTCTCGTACTGTAAATAAATATTGTTGAGAATGTCTTACAACACAGAAATTGAGAATAGCAAACAACTCACAGGCCCATATAATAATATAAAGTTTAAAATGAACAAGATGTGTTTGTGTCCCCCATATATTTGACCTTTAACCTTGAAGGATGACCTTGACCTTTCACCACTCAAAATGTGCAGCTCCATGAGATACACATGCATGCCAAATATCAATTTGCTATCTTCAATATTGCAAAAGTTATGGTCAATGTTAAAGTTTGACGCAAACCAACAAACAAACCAACAGACAGGGTAAAAACAATATGTACCCCAGTATAATCTGGGGGACATAAAAATGCAATTTTGCTGTTTGTATCTAGAACCCTTTTCCACTCAATACAGACTTTGTTTTGTTTTTAGTCGCTTAGAAAATTTAATTAAATTTAAGACAGTTCTTAATGGATTACATTTTTAAAGGCTTTATTTCCAACCCTAGGATACTAATGAGCAGCAAACAGCTTAAATATTCAACAGACTGCCAGTTTCTTAGAGGCTGTTCTGGTTTTATGCTAATTCATTAAGCCATTTTCACTTTACTCCTGAGTAAAAAATGATTAAAAATGTAAACACTTTGATAAAATTCCACAACATTTTATGAAAGATGCATGACCTAATTTCTAACTTAGTTTTTAACCAATTTATTTAGTTTAAACCAATTAATTTTAGCTTGATTGCATAGAAAGCCAAAGGCTTATTTGAAACACTCTGGAGTCTGTTTCCTAGACTATAACTTGTACTTGGTGTCTATGGGGGAGATGTAAAGAACGCTCCCACAGTGGGGATCGAACCCGTGATAACGCCTGAGCAATTTCAATGTTAAACTTGTAACTGGGTTACATGAAAACAGATGCTTTACAAGTAATGAAGTTGTTAATGGCAAATGCCCATGGAAAGCAAGCCTCCTTCATAAAAATACAAATTTGCAGCTGAATGTCTGTTGACTATTTCAAGTGCAAGAAAAACCTGGTTATAAAGCCTATCAGAAGTTGAGTTTTGGTCGTGGTTCATATTAGAACACAATGCATAGCAATGCATTTCACAAAAAATTATGATTTTGTTTGCTTGTGAAATGAAGTTGCAAATGAGAAACTTTTACATTTTTAACCTTCATTAATTTTAAGTTCAACAATTATTTATACAAAATTTTGACAAAAAAACACAACTGTAATCATGGTTCTGATGTTGTGAGGTTCCTTTAACAGGTTTTTTATGGCGTTGGAACAGACCCATTCCCTAAGCAAAGTCGTAAAAGAAAAATCCCAATTTGAAAAAACAACAACAAGAGCTGTGTTTGTGAAACAGAATGCGCCCTACTGCGCCGCTTTGAAGCCATATATTTGACCTTTGACCTTGAAGGATGACCTTGACCTTTGACCACTCAAAATGTGCAGCTCCAAGAGATACACATGAATGCCAAATATCAAGTTGCTATCTTCAATATTGCAAAAGTAATGACCAACCTTAAAGTTTTGGGACACACACATACAATGACAGACAGAAAGAAAGACAGGCCTAAAACAATATACCCAGATCAATCGATTCGGGGGCATAAAAATCCAATTATGAAATTATTATTTTTAGTTTTTTTAAATAGGGGTCTTATGATTATCATATATCAATTTTATTTCAATTACATTGTAACAAAGTTTATAACCAAATTTTATGATTTTGTTCTTTTAATTTTATTATTGTTTTTCCCATATCAGAGTACTTTTTGGACAATATATATTTCCAATCCTTAAAATTGCATTTTTCAGGAAAATGGGCAGAAAATATGCCTGTTTTATACCCAAGGGTATCGCCCCCTACCAATGATCTCCTGTCCCTCGTTGGGCCCACTCTCTACGACCTTGGGCCGGTACCAGTACCATTTGAAGGCCATCTGGTTCATCCAATCAACGTCTGTTGTGGCGTCCACTCCTACATTGATCACACTGTCAGGCTGCGTGTAGTACGTGTCATTGGGAGGTATTGTCAGCTTAATTTTATCTACAAGGACAAAAATACAACTTGTTTGAAATTATTTTCTCTTCATTTTGCCAAAGTATTATACATATGGTAGAAAATAGATATGGGCCGTGCTCTGTGAATAGGGGGTTTAATGCATGTGCGTAAAGTGTTGTCCCAGATTAGCTTGTACAGTCCAAACAGTCTTATCAGGTATATCACTTTCTGCTTATATGGTATTTTTCATTTACAGAAAGTCTTTTCTAAGCAAAAAATCCAGTTTAGGCAGAGAGTCTCGTCCCTGATTAGCCTGTGCAAACTGCAATAGCTAATCTGGGACGACATTTTACACACATGAATTAAACCCCCTTTTCAAAGAGCATGACTCATATATCTACATAATAGGCACTATCACAAGCTGGAGAATGAGTTGTAAACTGTAAACGGTTCTCATCTTTTTAAACCCAAATTATTTTTCAGAATTTCTTAATATGATACAATTTTAAAGGCTTCGTTTGTAACCCTATGATACCGATGAACAGCAAACAGCATAAAACCTGAACAGAGTGCAAGCTACGCGAACTTAATCTGTTACTCATACACATAGGCTCACACAACAAAACTTGAAAAGGTCTATAAAAAAACTTCAGAAACAGAATGCTAGAGGGACAGTGCAACTGCTGTATGCCCCCTACATGTTGGGACATAACAACACAAGTTATACTGTCTTGTTATGTATAAAAGTTATGATTTCGCATTGGTTTACATTAAATCAAATTTGGTCTGTTCCCTGTTATTTGCAAATCTTTAAAAATGCATGTTTTTTGTGTGTGCATATCTCTGTGTTCCATGCTTGCGGATTAGCCTGTAGAGTCCACACAGGCTTATCAGGGATGACACTTTCTATAAAAATTAGTGTCGTCCCTGATTAGCCTGTGCGGACTGAACAGGCCAATCTGGGACAACACTTCATGCTCATACTTTAAGCTACGTTTTCACCAATAGGATATTAAAACACAATTTACATGTATATTTTACAACTCTCCATGCCCTTCAAGTAAACATCAGAAAAACGGTGGGTTAAAAACCACAATCTACACTTACCAATAGGAGTTAGGCATCCGTCGCCAAAGAGCACGCCATACTCATTCTGTACCAGGCACTGGAAACACGTGATATTCTCCATCTTCACCTTGGGAAGGGTCAACTCTGTACGCTCACTGTTCAACCGGAATTGCCCGCGCTCTATCACTGCTCCGCCAGCTGCATGGGAATAATGAGAGAAATACTGGTAAGTAATCATGAAAATTTGTAATGCAACAAAGGGTGTTTTCTTTCTTGTTTTAAGAAATGACCAAACTTTAAAAGACAACAAAGTCTTTCTTCTAATTAGGTTGTTTCTTGATAATAAAACTTTGTTGATAAGATAACCTTTAAACATACAATAAATAGTTTGCAAATAGCAAAATAAACTATGAAATCTAATTATACACATTCAGGGCTACAATAAAACATTTAAGAAAAGATGTTTTTGTGAAACAATATGCCCCCCCATATATTTGACCTTGAAGGATGACCTTGACCATTCACCACTCAAAACGTGCAGCTTCATGAGATACACATGCATACCAAATATCATGTTGCTATCTTCAATATTGCAAAAGTTATGGCCAATGTTAAAAGTTTGACGCAAACAAACAAACCAACAAGCCAACAGACAGGGCAAAAACAGTATGTCCCTCAGTATAGACTGAGGGACATAAAAATACAACTTTGGTTTAATATATCATTTGGACCAAAATGTGCATGGCTGGTCACACATGTAAGAAGATTGCTCTGGGAAAACGGGGCTTAATGCATGCGTGTAAAGTGTTGTCTCAGATTAGCCTGTGCAGTTCACACAGGCCAATCACGGACGACAATATGTTCCAAAACTTAATTTTTGTTTTAAAGTGAACTTCTTTAAACGAAAAATTCCATAAAGGCGTAATGTTGTTCCTGATTAGCCAGTGCAGGCTGCGTAGGCTATTCTGGGACGACACTTTCTGCACATGCATTAAGCCTGGTTTTCCCTGTACACGGCTCATATGATGAACCAGCAAATTCTTTCAATTGATATCCCCCGCAAAATAAATTGTGTTTATGGATGGTGCTAATCTGTATATATGCAGTATAATAACTCAAAATATTTCAGTGTAAGGTAATTGTTTTTATGCATGGCAAAGTCTCCTCATTTATATCTATACACCAATGAAGTTTCATGTTGAAATCTTGTATTGTATCTGAGATAGCACCCTGAAAAGTTCCATCATACAAAAACAACAAAGGGCAATAACTCTTATTTTAAAAAGTGAAAGGTTATAGTTCTTAAGCATGGCACTTCTGCTCATTAATATCAAAACACCAAGGAAGCTGCATGTTGAAGTCTTGAATGGTATCTGAGATATAGCTCTGAAAAGTTACATCACATAAAAAACAAAGGCTATCACTCTTAATAAAGAAAGTGAAGGGTTATGGTTCTTGTTAATGTCACTTCTCCATATTGATATATATATACACCTATGAAGTTTTATTTTGATAAATTAAATAGTTTCTGAGATATAGCCCTTAAAAGGTTTGTGACAGACGAAGAGACGGACTGACGGAAAAACCCAATTCTATATCGGAAGACATATCCACTTACCACATCCCAACTCATCCGAGCCATCCCCACAGTTGTTTTTGCCGTTGCAGACTTGGTTACCCTGCAGACATGACTTGTTGTTGTCGCACCCGAATCCAGGGAATGTACATGTTGGCATGACCATTGGACACTCACTGGCCACAGAGATACAATGACCCTTGCAAGGTTTAGTACCCTCACCACATGTGATTGTTACTGGAAAACCAAAACGTGCACATATACAGTGTCCGAAAAATTTCTTTTTTCAGGTAAAATAAAATGTTTGGTAGCCCATAAAATTTACCTACAAAATTATAAAAGGCAAGTTTTCATCTTTATTTTATTTCTTTATTCACATATACATAATATGTATACATACATATACATAATACAGCAAGAAGTCTGATGTACACAGTTAATATCATAAATTAATGTTACAATACATGCACTGTTAACTTAAACAAAAATTCCTGTCCGCTGTGTTAACTTTTCCTGATGGATGACATTTTTGGGGGGGGGGGGGGTGGGGATGGGGGGTGGGGGAAGAAAAAAAACAAGACTATTGCCAAGCAATAAAAGTCCCCTACCGGCTCCACCATTGTCAGAAATTCCACCAATGTCAGAATAGTTTTTTATTTGTTGCCATAGCAACCAGATTTTTTGACGTAGGAACAAAATAAAATTATGTGTATAATTTCCATATTGCCATCTATCCGTGTTCCAAGATTCATGAAAAAATATTAAAAACTTTTTAAGTTATAGCAGGATCCAGAAAACCACCATTTGCAGCAGTATTTCTAGTCTATTTGTTGCCATAGCAACCAGAATTTTTGACGTAGGAACAAAATGAAATGACGTGCATAATGTCCATATTGCCATCTATCCATGTTTGAAGTTTCATGAAAAAATATTAAGAACTTTTAAAGTTATCGCAGGATCCAGAAAAGTGTGACTGAATGACAGACAGACAGACAGAGCGCAAACCATAAGTCCCCTCCAGTAAAACCGGTAGGGGACAACAAACCAGCTGACTGATTTCAACTTACGTCAACAAAAAACATTTTGCAAGTTGTCTTTGCATCAAAACCTTCGCGAAACCCAAAATATTCCCATACTTTTGATTTAAATTTTGACGGTGCGTCTTTCAGCGTGGTTTAAGAAGCCATTTTACCGGCTGTTGTAATGCTTAGCATGTTATTCATTCATTCGTTCATTAGATGCCATATTGGCTACTGACCAATCAAGAGACGTATTACAAATGACAAGAAAGTTTAGACGGCGGATTTGTAAAGTAAGGTTTAAAATGCGGATCAGTGAATCAAATCAAAATTGGCCGTATTGGTATCGAAATCAAATCGGCAGCGTTGAACCGGTTTTTCGATGCATCGAACCGAATCGTTACAGCTGTAGTGTAGACTGCACATGCTAATGTGGGATGGCAATTAACACACATGCATTAAGCCCAGTTTTCCAAAACAGCAGCTCAAAACAAGTTCAAGATACATACCCCCACAATTCTGTTCGTCCCGTTGGTTAGGGCAGTCCGGATTGGAATCACACACCTGCTTGTCCGGGATACAGTAGGAAAAGCCGTCCCCACTAGCTCCGCAGTCAAAGTGGTTGGGAAAGCATCCTGTGACATAATATGCAGTTAAAGAGCAATGAATATTGTATAGTCTGAGCACTCCTACATAAGAAACAATGCATTCATGCATAGCTTGTAAAAAAGGCAATGTTGTGCAAATAAGAATGGAAATAATTGATGATACAAGTTTGGAAACACTTGCATTATCTGTCATACAAAAACTCCAACAATTAACTCAGGGTTTTTACTATGCATACACAGGTAATCACCACTCCGTGCAAACCAACTTGATTAGAATTCTAAACCTTTATTCAAATACATGTAGTTATTTATGATAAGAGTGATTATAATTGTATTCTTGTTCTAAAGGTCTTCTTTTTTAAATTCCTAATTACTTAAGTTTATTTTTTTACATTTCTTGGCAGAAAAACAACCAAATCCACTAATTGAATTCGCCAAAATACATAGCATTTTTTACTAGAGCTTTTTCACACTACTAGTAACTAAAAATGCTTTATTTCCGCTGGCAAATCAGCTATGCCAATGGGTTACGAAAATGTGGATCACTTAATGAGCATATAAAATGAGTATTGAATATCTTAACTTCATGGTGATGACATAGTTAAGTATTTCAATCCAATCGCTTGATAAGTGAAGAAGCAGTGACCTAGTTTTTGACCCCACATGACAGATATTCAAATCTTTAAATGGGACAAATTTTCTGATCATGTTTCACGAAGACTGGGCAATTAATGTGGCCTTCAAGGTGCATTCAAAAGAGAAAACTGGCTAAAATTGTGGACAAAATGCAGGACATCACTTCACTCACTGGCAATTTTAAGCCCATTTGAGAAAAGCGCCAGTACTGCCCCAATGTAAACTACAGCTTTGTCACAGACGTGACCTATACCCCCACATGCCGCATTGACACAGAATATTGTGCATGTTGTCTTCACAAAAAACAGCTGACATCATGCTCAATGTTTAAAACACACTTAATGAACCCATGACCTAGTTTTTGACCCGGCATGGCCCATGTTCGAACTTGACCTACACATAATCTAGATACAACTTCTGACCAAGTGTGGTGAAGATCAGATGAAAACTACTTGAATTAGAGAGCGGACACCATGCTGAATGTGTAAAACATACTAAGTGACCCCGTGACCTAGTTATTCATCTGGCATGGCCCATGTTTGAGCATGGCCTTAAGATCATCTACATGTAGATAAAACTTCAGACCACGTTTGGTGAAGATCGGATGATAACTACTTGAATTAGAGAGCGGACACCATGCTGAATATTAATAAACGCACAAAGTGACCCCTGACCTAGTTTTTGATCTGGCATGGCCCATGTTCAAACTTGGCATAGAGATCATCTAAATAAAACTTCTAACAAAGTTTGGTGAAGATATTGGATGAAAACTACTTGAATTAGAGAGTGGACAACATGCTGAATGTTTAAAACGCACTAAGTGACCCTGTGACTTAGTTTTTTACCCGGAATGACCCATATTCAAACATGACCTAGACATCATCTAGATACAACTTCTCACCAAGTTTGGTGAAGATCAGATCGAAACTACTTGAATTAGAGAGCGGACACCATGCTCAATGTTTAAAACGCACTAAGTGACCTCTTGACCTAGTTTTTGACCTGCCATGACCCATGTTCGAACTTGGCCTAAACATCATCTAGATACAACTTCTGACCAAGTTCGATGAAGCTCAGATGAAAAGTACTTGAATTAGAGAGCAGACAACATGCTGAATGTTTAAAACGCACGAAGTGACCCAGTGATCTAGTTTTTGAACTGGCATGACCCATATTTAAACTTGACATAGACATCATCTAGATACAACATCTGACCAAGTTTGGTTAAGATCAGATAAAAACAACCTGAATTAGAAACGGACACATGATACGGACCGACAGACAGACCGACAGACAGACAAGTTCACTCCTATATACCACCCTAAACTTCGTTTGTGGGGGTATAAAAAATAGCACAAAAAACACTGCAATTGGGAAATTTTGCGTTGGGAAATCTTCAGATTGGTAAAAATAGGTCTTTTTAATTACTAGGTACTTAACTGCACAAACCCATTTCAATATTGTGCTCACCTATCAGTGGCTTGCTGTTGACCATCCACACTGGGGGCTTCATGTAGGACTTGTGTGAGGTGGCCCCGCAGTGGAACACTGCGTCCTGACCCACGGGGACTGACGTCAGGGCAGGGGCTTTGTTTCTGATGAAATCTGGGGGCGCTGAAAGGAGTACATAAACATTATAGAGGGACACAACATGAGCCGCAATCTTGGGAATCTTGGGTTAATTCATGTGTTTAAAGTGTTGTACATTTGCCTGTGTAGTCCATACACGCTAATTAGGGACGACACTTTCTGCTTCTATGGTATTTTTTGTTTACAGGAAATCTCTTTTTAGCGAAACTGAAGTTAAGGCCCAAACTGTCTTTCCTGATTAGCCTGTGCAAAAACTGTGCTTTATTCATGTGTTTAAAGTGTGTTGTACATTTGCCTGTGTAGTTCACACACGCTAATTAGGGACGACGCTTTCCGCTTCTATGGTATTTTTTGTTTAAAGAAAATCTCTTTTAGCAAAACTCAAGTTTATGCCCAAATTGTTTTCCCTGATTAGCCTGTGCAAAAACTGGACTTTATTCATGTGTTTAAAGTGTGTTGTACATAAGCCTGTGTATTGAACACATGCTTATTAGAGAAGACACTTTCCGTTTCTAGTATTTTTTGTTAAAAGGAGATCTCTTTAAAGGTAAACACAAGTTTAGGTTAAAAGTGTCTTCCCTGATTAGCCTGTGCAAACTGCAGGCATATTTTGTTTTGAATTATATTTAAGAAAATCACATATCTTAATATGTTCTATTTATAACCATGAACATGAATTTTGATTTGCAAACATTGCACCTTTTTTTGACAAGTAAGCTGCACTGTTGAGCCCTTTACATTTTTATTGCAAACTATTTTGTTAGCAAACTTCTGGCATAATAACAAAAACATGTACTAAAGATTTTCAAGCTGCCTTTCTTACTCACTTGCTGCAACTGACTCAGTCTTGTCTAATAAACATTCTTACTGATATGTAGCATTCATTCTTACCTGTGATTTTCAACTTTACCTATTCCCACACTGGTTTCAAACTGACCAAGTCTTTACACCAACACATACTTGTATGAAATCTACATTATTTCTAGTGCTTTCTATACATGTATTACCATCCAACTCCTGCAATTTATTCAGAATTGCCTCAAAAATATACTAATATTTCACCAACATTCTTAATTTTTTATTTTACCTTTCTACTCACAGGCTGCATCTGACAAAGTCCTGCCTCAAACACATACTGGTATGTAACCTGCATTCTTACCTGTAATTTTCAAGTTGACCTTTACCCTCACTGTCTACAAATACCCAGTCTGGTCTTACACACATACTTGTATGTAACCCACATTTTTACCTGTAATTTTCAAGTTGACCTTTACACTCACTGTCTACAAATACTCAGTTTGGTCTAACACACATACTTGTATGTAACCCGCATTATTACCTGTAATTTTCAAGTTGACAGGGGTGTCAATTGTCCCAAGTTTGAAATCCGGAAAATTAAGCCCAGAGTCTGAGTCTGTAGGATAAAGGGAATAGAGGGCTGAACCCCCCGAGCCCTAGCTTATTGTTCTTTTTTTTATAGTCTTTCTAGGTGCAATATCTGGTAAGTACAATTCAAAATATTATAAACCAAACCATCGGTAACACAACATGTGTATTCGTCATTCTAAAAAATGTTATAAAGAACGTCCAAAATAAATTAATATTGACAAACCATACTGTATCCGAAAACATGTTGCGATACATCATTTGCATATGAAAAATAAAATATGCAAATCGTTTGACTGCAGAAAATTAAAACTAGTAACCAGTAACCTAGCAAATACACAGTCAAAACACAATATGGATAACGTATTGTTTTAAAATATGATATTGCAGTGCTATACTTTGTCAGTTACTGCTTATGTCAGTGCCAGCCGCTTACCAATTAGAAATCAATAAATAAAATCAGTACCAAGCGCAAATGTCTGGAATGACAACGATGCTATAACGATATTCGTTTTGAAATGATCCCGCACTAAAAGAATTTGTCCCTACCCCCACCTCACTTAAACAAACTCATCATATTTACATTCATCTTAAAATCAACCCTGGACGGCTCAAATCCGGATTTCCGGAATAATCCGGAAAATTGACACCCCTGATTGACCTTTACTCTCTATGTCTACACATACCCAGCTTGGTCTAACGCACATACTGGTATGTAACCCACATTCTTACCTGTAATTTTCAAGTTGACTTTACCCTCACTGTCTATACATACCCAGTCTGGTCTAACACATACTGGTATGTAACCTGCATTCATACCTGTAATTTTCAAGTTCACTTTTCCCCTCACTGGCTGTAGTAGACCCAGTTTTGCCTCACACACATATTCTCCCTCACTGTTCTGGTTCTGATCAGGAACCTTGATATTGGGCAACCTTAGCATTGAACCATGACCCACTTCTTTGTTATTAAAAGTCCACGTAATGTCCAGCTTTTCACTAAAAAAAACATTAATCATAATAATTTATCATAATCTAACAATATTTGTAGCATTGCACTGAATAACATTTAAAAATACAATAGACAAAAAAAGAGCACCGCATAACAGGTGCAACACTCGGCTGAGGTTGCAGTTTTTAATAAATGAAAACTTGTCAGAATTATTTAAAAAAATTTAGAGGTCACAGTGACCTTGACCTATTGACCCAAAAATAGGTGTGGCATATAGAATTCATCAAGGTGCAGCTACATATGAAGTTTCAAAGTTGAAGGTTGAAGCACGTTGATTTTAGAGCCAATGTTCAAAACCTTGACAAAATGTTAAGGTTTACGATGAAGGACACAACACGACGAGCTGGCTATGACAATACCTCGGGTTTTCTCCAGAAACCGCCGAGCTAAAAATACCATGAAAATATAGATGAAAACAATGAAAATTTCCCAAACAACTCTGACTTAGAGGGTTCATAAGTTCATCCTTAAATGTTGCCTACTGAACTTTTTTTTAAACCTCACAGAGCCAAGTTTTGAACCCAGCTGTTCAGAAAAATCTTTTGACTAAGATTTGTTAAGATTTTGATAAGAATTTTGCCTCTAGAGTGTTCCATGTTTGGCGGGTCATTAGACATGGCCACCAAATATTGGAAAGGACCACTTAAATACAAAAGTAGCTAAGCCATCGGTCCTATTACTTTTGGTTACAGTGTCTATTCTAGAAATCCAAAAGTAAGGGGAAAATCCCCCCTCATTTAAAAAAAAATAGTGGGATTTCTGAAACAGAGCAGGGGGGAGGGGCATTACCAAATTTAATTTATATACATTTTAGTTTTAATATTTAATTGTTTGTACATTATCACATACCGTCAAGTCAGTAAATACAATGTTTACTGCTTTTTAATAAAACAGCAAAGATCTGCACTTTTAAGTGTCAACACAAAAATGGACACATGCACACTTTCCATGCAGATGACATGATGCTGTACATGCAGCATGATTTTGGCGCCATTTTATAGCCTAAGGACAAACACAAAATACATAACCTCACTTCATTTGAAGCTAGAATTTGTAAACATCATGTTACCATACAAAATTGAAAGTATGTTTCGGATTACAATTTGTATCATATGAAAATTCAACATAACATTTCTATTGTACATTTTGAGTTCAATGATTATTTTTTGAAAAGCTTAAGGTGTCTAATTTTGACAAAAATATGCATGAAATCCAAAATTTCCACAAGGATTGGTCCGATTATTGTGGTAGGTAAAACGAAGCCAACAAACTACCAAAGAACCATGCACTTATGGAAATTGTGCCACACGTCGTCTGCCTAGGAGTGCTGTCGCTTGTCCAAAGCATGCACTTTCATTGGCCAAAATTAATTTTTTAACACTACTACGCTGTGCCTTTAGTTTGGTAGAGAGATTAAAGTAAATGACAGACGACAGTAAAAACAGCTTTTAAAATTGTCAGTGAAGTCAATATAGCTTTGATATGAAAACAAGAGGCCCATGAGGGCCTGAATCGCTCTACTGCTATAAACACTGTGCAAGTTTGGAAAGAATAAGATGGAAACTGTGTACTTAATGGCGCAAACTAGGAGAATTTTCTCAAATTCAGGGGGAGATTATTGTGTACTTGTTTCTCCGATACTGCTCATATTCAATAAGGTTCAAGTCCTCATTGATATAAAGATACTGTGCAAATTTGGAAATAATTGGATGAAAACTGTGGAATTAATTGCATAAACACGCGGGATTTCAAAGTTTTCTCAAATTCAAGGGGAAGTCATTCTGGACTTACTGCTTCGATATTGGGTTTGAGTCCTCATTGATACAAAGACACTGTGCAAGTTTGCCAAGAATCTGATGTAACCCATTTTTAATAGGGTTCGAGTCCTCATTAATATAAAGACACTGAACAAGTTTGAAAAGAATCGGATGAAAACTGTGGACTTCATCGCGTAAACAAGAAAAAGTCTTACACACTCACGGACGGACGTACACGGAAACCACGCCATGACATAAGCTCTTCTGGCCTTCTGCCAGTAGAGCTAAAAATACTCCTTGATATTGAGTGCGTGAATCTTCTCGCACACATGCTGAACATGAGCACAATCTTCGGAAAAATAGCACGAATCGTGTGGCCTATAAAGGACACTGTTGGATACCGCTTACGTATCATTTAATATGGGTCTTGCAGTGCTACTGATATTTACCCTCTAGAAGAGTAGTATGTGAAGATACAGGTCAGTTCTGCAGTGTCCCCCGCCATCACTGTCACATCACTGCTGTACTTGAGCTCTGGGGTCCGGTCTCGTTCAGTTCCTAGCAACAGAATATGAGCCTCATTTTGAAAAAAATTGTCTTAATGCTTTCCGCAAAGGCTAATGAGGGATGACAATTTTTGCTTTTATGGAATTTTTAGTTTAAAGAGGGTCCCTGCTACTCATACTTTTCATCATATGCTGGTTTTACCAGTGCAAGTTACAAGAGCAAGTAACTGATAACTGCCATACTTGAATCAAAGGTGCCAGGAATCGAACCTGCAATCCTTGCAAAGTCTACAGCTCTAAGCAAGTAAGCCCATATGTCAAGTCTTCCTATACATTCCACATACCTGACTGCACATTGAGTTTCATGGTGTGTGTGTTCCTCACGTCCATCAAGATGATCTCGTTCTTTGTCTCACAGGCGTAGATATAGCCATTGTCTGACATCTCCACCCACAGGAAGTGAAGAGAGCCTGAAGTAGAACAAAAATAAATGAGCCTCTTTTTGGAAAAACTTGGCTTTATGGCGGTTCAAAAAGTGTTTTCCTAGAAGTCTGCACAGTTAAATTAATGAAAACTGGGAGCAAAATAAGAGAAATGGCTTAAAGGCTAGTTTAGACAATTCAAGCGCCATTACCTTCTGTTATGTGTTGTACTAATTACTTATCAAAAATGAATAGACTACATTAATGGACCAGTTCATCCTGTACAATCAAGGTCTTAGTTGAAGACGTCAAAGAATTATAAGTTACATTATATGGTAATATCAAAACAGAACTTCATAGAACAAGGCACAATAAATCAACTTACCATTTGGGTCAATAATCATACGTTCTCCAACGCTCACTGGGTTGGTGTCTGACAAAGTGTTAGCAACCTAAAACACAAACAGTTGACAAGATAAGATAATACATGTCTTAATGGGTGTCCACACATGCTTTTGCCTTAATTTTGAACTTAGTAAATAAGTTTGATGCGTGTTTTTTTCCAGTTTTTTTGGAACATTTTTCTGATAGATATTTAATGACAAGTAAAAAGACATTATGAATTACAAAACCAAGCACAAGCCTGGACTAATGCAATTTTACAATGACCTAAACAAGCAAAACTTTACAACAATTTCCAGTCATATAAAGGTAAAATAGAGAAACATTTTTTTTGTAAAAAAAAAATTATTTTTTTTTTTGCTTGAGTGGTTAAACTCTTGGTTTTGATCGGAGCTGGATAAAATATTGCTTGATCATTTTGACTACATCTAATTATATTTTCTGTCTTATCATACAAGAACAATGTAACTACTTATATTATGGCAATGCTCTGATTGTTCGTTCATGGTCTGGGACAAGCTGAACAATACTGAACATTGATTTTGCTGTCTATGACAAGAGTAACTGCCTGACTTTTTTCGTCTATTCTTGATGTCATGCCCTCAGAAAACATTCTTTCAGATAATACACTACTATTTAAACATAAAACAAATCTTACCCAAGGAATTTACATCCAAAATGATATGGACAATTGTCCTCAAAATCCCAAAATGTTGCTGTTTTGCCCCAAAATACCAAACAAACAGTGCTATTTTCCCCAAATGCCAAAATAGTGTCACTTTCAAAAACAGAAATATAAGTTTTTTTTCAGAAAATGCTATAAATTTCCCTGGCCCAAAGTCTTGATTTCACCAACCACTCATGCTGAATTTCATAGCGACCTACCATTTTGCCTCTCTGCCAGTTGAATGTCCATGCCGGGACACTCTTGGGGACATTGATACAGTCCATCTTCAAGTAATTGCTCCTGTACGCCTCCACATTGTCTGGGAACAATCCATCCCCACCAGGGAACGCATTGGCCACTATAATAGGACATAAGGTGTTTTTATCAGCAGAGTTCTAGAGAAACTGGGCAAAATGCATGTGCATAGTGTCATCCCAGATCAGCCTGGTGTCATCCCAGATCAGCCTGTGCAGATTGCAGAGACTAATAAGGGCTTCACTATCTGCTTTTTTGGATTTATTTTAATTTCAAAAAGTCTCTTTTAAGAGAAAAACCAGTCAAGGCAGAAAGCGTTATCCCTGATAAGCCTGTGCAGGGTTGTTTTGGCCCGATTTTATAGCCGAAATTCGGCTATGTTCCCAATCCCAAAAATTTTTATACTTTTTTCCATAAACTGTGGCAAAAAAATTCCGAATTTACCCCCCCCCCCCCCCCCCCCCCCCCAAAAAAAAAAATTTTTTTTTTTTTTTTTAGAAAGACGTGTATTATGCGTATTTTATCTAAATTTTAATTCAATTACATCTAACAAAGTTTTGTATGATTTTGTTCTTTTAATTTTAATGATAATAAAGTGTTATATCAAATTTAGTATTTCCCTAATTAGTGGACTTTTCGTGTGGAAAAAAAGGCTAATGAATTAATTTTCCCAATTTCATGAAAATGCCGATAAAATTCCCAATTCCAAAGCCATGGGCTATCTTCCCAAAAAGTGGAGAAAAAAAAAACCGATGTGTACCCAAACGCATTAAGCCTTTGCATGCTGGGAAATTTGTCGTCTGCTAAAATGTTTTCTGCTAAAATTCTCAAATTAGCATTTTCTTCGATTTTTTTTTCAAAGAATACTATCGGCTAAAACACGGTATTGGTGCTCATAAGGGAATTTTCATGTTAATGCATGAAAAAGAAAAAGTAAACACAATATGAACCAATATAAAAGATTGGTAAGCCTGGCATATACTTCTCTTACTTTCCTGAAAATTTCAAGAGATTTGTGTAACCCATTCTTGAGATATGCATGGAAACAAGCTCTAAAAATGGCCATTTTTGAGCGTTATGCAGTCTCACTCGAAAAAAGCTTGAATATAAAATAGAGAATTCTCGAAATATCATACTGAAATTGTGCATTTATTGGTCTGGATTTATTCAGAATTCTATCCTGCAAATGTTGCTTCTTGAATTAAAGAAATCGGTAAAATATTATGGATTTTATAAGCAAAATACCGTCAGTATAAGTTTTGTTTCAACACTGAAATTCATACACTAAACTGTTGTTATATGCCAACATTGTGTACAAAATGACATTAATTATAACTTTTATTGACATCTAGAACTCGACTGTATATAATAATAAGTAGTTAAACCATTTAAATCACATTTCTAGCAAAGATATTCGAATGAGAGCTTTTTCTTTGTCAAACTTTCCAGTTCTAAATTTTGTAGTGTCTGTAACCTTTACAAGTTTATATGGCAATAATTTTGTTGTTTCATTATGGAAAAGTATAAATCCTACATTGGCTCATGTGTATCCATGTGATGTCCAAGTTGGCCAAAATTGGTGGTGCTGTATTGTACCATTAAGAAACAGCAACTCAATAAAAAAAGTTACAGACACTACAAAAATGTGTAAAAAATGAAGGAAAAAAATCCCTGTTCTATTTCTCATAAATATTTTGTTTTACTCATGAGAAACTTCCATCTTTTATGTTGGAATGTTACATCATACATTGTGTAATATATTAATGTGCAAAAAAAGGTAAAGCAAGACCTCTTGCGGTGAAATATTGTAAGCATTCTTGTGGAATTATTTTATGAACAATTTATTTAGGAACAATATAACCTGATTTTCTTTTTCTAAAATGATTTATCTAAATATGTCTGTCTTTTTTACGATGATACAACCCTTTAATATGGAGAGAAGACAAGAGCAAACCTCTTGTTATGACTCAGGTGTATCTATGTATCTACGATTTTGATTATGCTACGCTAAAATTCGTAGTGTCTGTAACCACTAACTTCCTTCTGTAAGCCTTAAACCTTTTTTGTTATATGTGAGTAAAATGAAACAAAATTGTACTTTGTATTACATTGCTGATGTCTAAGGTGCATTATTTAGACATTTTCTGTCTGCAATTTGAAATATTTATCATAATAATGTAAATAAATTGTCTTCATAGTGTAGCTTTCTATAAACTGGCATTTTTTCAATTATCTCCTAGAATATGCAATTGGAAACATAGTTTTTTGCATTAAATATCATGAGAACAGTAAATCCAAACAAAACCATTTGAGAATTTACTGAGATAAGACACAATATCAAACAGTTTGTTTTGATGGTCATATGGTTACAGACTCTACAATGCCTACACATTTAACTTATTATTGTTCGTGCTATCAAAGAGCATATAAAATCATTTTTAAAGCTAAAGTGATGAGTTTTAACCATGTCTGAAGTAACTTCTGTTTTTTACTTTGATCCAAATGGCTGCATTTAATCATTTCCTTTGCTTATGAATGGAATAATGAAGACATGTGCACTGTATGCTTTACACTACATGTATATAAATTTACATTCTTATACTGTAATTAGTAGCAGAAACTTTGAAGAAAGGAAAATGAATTTTGTTTCCGTTCTTGTTTCAGGAAGCAAAGATAAATCAAGCAAAAAAGAAAAGATATAGAGGATATTTGTTGGATTCGGTGGATTATCGATTTCAATTCACGAGTGATCATATAAAATAATATTTTCACGAGTGGCTGAGCCACGAGTGAAAATATTTTTTTTCTATGATCACGAGTGAATTAAAATCGATATTCCACCGAATCCAACAAATTTTCTTTTTATTTTATGCTTTTTTTTACAATTTATATACATTTTTAAAGAGTTAAACTAAAGAATTTCGCTGCGATAATGACGTCATTTCGTAAAACAATGACATCATTTCACAGGAAACAGCGAAAATTATTGATAATTTTCACTGATAATTTTCACTGTTTGAAACAGTGAAATGATCAGTTTAAATTCACTGGTATTTCTCTATAAACCACCGGAAAGCATAAAATAAAAAATAAGACTAGGTTTGGCTGCATGAAGGTTAAGCATTGGGAGAACAAACGAAAATATGAGAAGCTAAAATACAACTATGATGCCTTCGTAGCTGCTAGGCTAGAGCAAAAGAATGGAATCAAAGGACATTTTAGTGTTTGCTTTGGAACAGAAATCAGATTGAAATACATTTATTTTGAAAGTTAAGCAAATTTGGCCTGGAAGAGATGACTGTTTACAGGAATCAATAGATGTCATCTTGTTTATAGCGCACAAGATCCAGAGATATTATTGAAAGTGGACTTCGCAAATTCAAATTCAGTGCAAACATAACTCAAAGCTTAAACTTCTCTGTGATTATCTTGATAGCTAGAGTAACAAAGGGTTATAAATACATCACTGATTTGCTGCTTGCAAAATTACATTTTTTTTTTACACTGAAATGTTTGGAAAGTTTTCCGCACATTATTTGGTAATGCTTATTGCTGCATAATGAAATTCTAGATTATATTAATTTGAAACTCTATACAGGTGTGCCAATTCATATGAGATGCCAAACTCATAATGTCAGATTAGTCTTCTTTGACTTGTATGTGCCCAGCACTGAGAATTGTCAAGCTACACGTCTCCTGGACAGCTATTGTTACCCCATGTGTAGTGTCTGTAACCAACTCAGATCATGTACACAAAAAATGTGTTTTAACTAAAATTTTAACAGATCAAAAATCATTTGATATAATGTTCAAGTCACTGTTTTTATGTAAACTTGCTTTTATAGTGCATTTTTTAATGCTTTATGCCATTCTGAAACTGTTTTTGGAATCATATATTTTGGTAGTGTCTGTAACCAAACTTATGAGCATGCAATTCTACCTTTTATGAAAACTTATGCTTTTTCAAACCAATTGTTCCGATTTATTTTGTTTGAATATACTTCCTGGTTTCAGACAAATGCCTAATTAGCTATCTTGTGGGTCTATAATAAAAGTTATAGAAAAGTTTCTTGCTTGGTTCTCTTTCGGTCTGATACCTGATTAATTAATGCTTTGATTTTTTTTTGTTAAGATAGTAATCACTTTTGGTTTTTTGCTTTATTTCAACAGTTTATAACCTGTAGTTGATGTTAAAGTGAAAATATCTGAAGTTTTGAAGTTCTGCTATGTTTTTCTTGCATGTTATATGACTAGTGTAGTGTCTGTAACTTGTATTATACCATAGGATGAAAATGTTAGATAAAAAAATAATGCATGCATGATCAAATAAAATTCAACTTGCTTTGAGTAGGGGATACCTTGAGCTTTAAAAATAACACCAAGGAAATGCTGTATCTACAATTTCAATTTTTTAGGTAAGTGAGACCACTATGAGCACCAATACCGTGTTTTAGCCATATCAGAATAGCAAACAGTTTGGATCCTGATGAGACGCCACGTTCTGTGGCCTCTCATCTGGATCCAAACTGTTTGCACAGGCCTTCAAAATTCGTTTCCCGCACTGAAAGAGTTAAGCATTAAGCCCAGTTTTCCAAGAACACAGCTCACATTATTCTACTTACAAGTGCTCAGCTTTACAAAGGCACATCACATTTCAGTGCTCCAGCTAGGATTTGAAAAGGGCGGAAGGGCGGGCTATTTTGTCAAAAGGGCACTTTCGATGCGCAGAAAAAAATTAATAATAGGGCAGGGCATCTGAAGGGCAGGGCATCTGAAGGGCAGGGCGGGACGCTCTTCTATTTAGGCCTAGCTGGAGCACTGCATTTTCAGGTCCAGTATTCAAGCACACTTTCTTAGACTAAAGAAAAAAAACAGACTTAGAACTAAGAAAACTACGTTAAGCATTTGATTAAATAATGGCTACACATACTATTTTTGTTCAAAATACATTGTTCTTAATAATAAATACTTGTGTATTTTGAATGGATTAATAACATATCATATTTGTATTCTTATACCATAAAAACATTTAAAAAAATAAGAAAATTTGTAAATAAGGGCACAGATCCAACCAACCTGTTGCTGCAATACGTAAGTATGGTGTCATAGACGTGCCGTATTCATTGGATACGACGCACTGATAGTCTCCGGTCAGTTGCTCGTTAAAATACTCTCCAATAAACAGAGATCCAGTGTTGGGGTCAAATCTAGCTTCCTTCTCGCGAGCATTTAACTTTTCTCCATTGAATCTCCATTCATACCTGAAAATTGCATTGAAACTTGATAATACAGCCACCTTTTAAACTTGAAATTAACAGTCGACTTTAAAACTTGAAGATAAACAGTCATCTTTCTCACAGACTGCAATTCCAATCAATCACATTACAAAGTGAAGCTTTAATTATCCGTATGCCTTATAATTGAACCCAATTTTACTAGGTTCAAATAGAAACAAATTATTTGTGAAGTACTATAATTGTTGCATGTGTAGACAACATGATACCGTAACAATTAGTTTATATCCCTGAATGTAATTACAACCTAGGTTTAATTGCCTACAACTTAAAAAGCTGTATTTAATAAAACTGGTAAGTAACAACAAATAACACAACCTTGCCTTCATTCTGTAGACTTACTTGAGTGGTGCAGACCCAGTCGCAACACAAGAGAACGTGCGGTTGTTGCCCTTACGGATGTACTCGAGGGGTTTAGGCCAGTTATTGCCCTGTGGTATGGAGATCTTGGGAGGAGTACCCCCTGGAATAGAAGTGGTAAAATTAGGGGCAGGGTCAAGGATGGAGTGAGTTATCGCAGGATCCAGAAAACCACCATTTTCAGCAGTATTTCTAGTCTATTTGTTGCCATAGCAACCCGAACTTTTGATGTAGGAAAAAAATGAAACGATGTGCATAATGTCCATATTGCCATCTATCAATGTTTTAAGTTTCATGAAAAAATATTAATAACTTTTAAAGTTATCGCAGGATCCAGAAAAGTGTGACTGACTGACGGACTGACAGACAGAGCGCAAACCATAAGTCCCCTCCGGTGAAACCGGTAGGGGACAATAAAGGAATATTCTATTACGTTACATTGACATAATTATGTGCATAAAGAAAACTAAGAATTATCAAAGGTCGCCATGGCACATTTGGTATCATGGTGTACTGGATGTCACGGGTTCGATCCCCAGTGTGGGAGTGTTTACATCTCCCCATCGATACCAAGTACTGGTTATAGTCTCAAAAGACAGGCTGGACAGTATTTCAAATAAGCCGTTGGCTTTCGATGCGATCAAGCTAAAGTAAATATATTTAAACTAAACTAATTAACAAAGGAAATAGTTTAAGAGTGTAATTTAAATTAGCAATATCAAATACCAAACTATAATGAAGTGAATACAAATTAGGAACTCTTTGATTTGAAATTAACTGTTCTTATGTATATGTATAATTCCAATAAAACTGTTTCCACATATTTTAATAGATACAACTGTAGTATCTGTACACTGACATCCCTTTGTCCATGTATAAGCTACATTTTTATGATGTTAACTCTATGCCATATGCTCACATGTGTATATACTAAATTTATTGAATTTTATGTATGTGCAACCTTAAAGGGCATAATAAAGATGAAAAGGTTCGTTCGATGTTTTGGTCATTTAGCATAAAAGAAAATTTAACGACAAGGCGAAAGCAGAACTTGATTGTTTTCGAAAAAAAATTGTTAATATCCATTAACAAGTAAGCTTTCCTCACTAAAATTGTTTAACCAATGGAAGTCAATCTTCAAGATCTCACCCAGAGCTCCAGATAAGGTTTTGTGAAATTTTTAAATTACTACCAGATTTTCAAAAAGAATTCTTAACTCTGAAATTTTATTCTTAATGTTCTACTAAGTTTTGGAAAATAATTCTTATTTTTTCTAAATGACCTAAAAATAAATAATAATGGTTATTTTCATGCAAAAAAAAATTAAAAATAAACATACTAGCAACTTCATTTATACAAGTTCAACAGTGTCTTTTCCGTATTATACAATTTTATTTTTCAAATACCTTCATATGCACAAACTGTGCTTAGATTGCATGCCTTAGATGAATTTTTACATATTTCACAATTAAAACGGGTCTCCCCTTCAATCTTTTCAACGATTAGCCACGGGACTTGTCCCTTCCACTTGTTCAATGTTTTTTTTGTGTTTAAGTTTGGACCCGTCGTGTCGCGTTTTTGTTTAGCTTTTCCGACTGTTTCGGCAACTGAACATACAACATTGTATAAGATCTTTTCTATAATGTCTTTCTAAACATTTAACTTCGGCTCACTTTGCGTACAATATGTTAGAAGCGTGTTTTTGGACGCTTTGCAGTTTTTTAGGACGCTCTCTGGGCGCCGCCATTGTTTTTTGACAGATAGACTGTATACGCCGCTTTTATTGGAAAAAATGCGCTTTGTTAAACAAACCCGATAACCAATCTATATTAGCACCGCAAAGATCTTTAATACGCGAAAAGAACTCAATAAAAATCGATACGAACCGATGTAAAAATAATATTCGTAACTTTATTTTGTAATTCTTAATGGTACGACAAGATTTTAAAATAAATGCGTAACGGACTTGAAAATAATTCGTAATTACGAAAATACGACCCTTATCTGGAGCTCTGTCACCCAAGCAACAAAAAATTACCCACATGTTAACTTTTTTATATTGATGACTTAGAATAAATACGATGACTCTAAAAAAATTGATTGCAAAAAATCTGTGAAGTTGTGTCTCTATTTGTTATATTGCATAAATCATAGAAGGTAAACTTACTGGCTTCTATACAGGTAGTAATCACCACACAACATATGATTGCAGACAAGTACATTCTGACATCAGGTTGTTGACGGGCCTGAAATAAAGTTGGAATTGATGACATAGCATATATTAATAACAAATTGTATCTATCTATGCTGACTTGGTTATAATGGTTTAGTAATAACGGACCAATGTCACATCATGGGAAAATTATTCAGATTTTTGCAAATTAAATTAAAAGTGAAATTAACCAATTATGCATTTGCATATCATTAACATATTTGGTTGCAAAAGAATGATTTTCCATATCCAAAATATCGAGGAAAAGTAACTAAATATTTAAGACTATGCAAGAGACTTGTTCACAGTTTGAAAAAATGAAGACAATTTTCAAAAACTTATTAGAGATTTTAATATAGCACTCCCTATTATCAAAAAGATAAAACAGTTATATATTTGCTCCTTGTTAATCATCAATCATAATCCTACAAGTAATCAAGTGTTAGTAATGCTTCCTACAAGTAATCAAGTGTTTGTAATGCTTCCTACAAGTAATCAAGTGTTTGTAATGCTTCCTACAAGTAATCAAGTGTTTGTAATGCTTTTCATCAAGCAGATCATGTATTATCAACATAAAGTTTAAACTACAAACGCAATTTTAAAAGCTTGTTTGTTCTTGCAGTGGGAGAATGCTAGCTTCTGCTTCTATAGATCCTGGGTTTAAGCCCAGGGCAAGCATGTTTTTCCCTTGCTATTATAGTTATTTGTAACTATTTCAAATATTGCAGTTTTGTTTGTACATTCATTAAATTAATTTTTGTCAAAAATATAAATATCTGTGAACAAATCCCCTTTACAATTTAATACACACATACAAATCTGCAATGCAAGCTTGAATTATAATAACACTGCAGTTGCTATTACCACAGCTGAGTATGCTGAGAAACCCATTGAACGAATTCAGATCATTTACCTGCATCAATAATATATGTATCAATCTAAATATTGTGTCCACTTAACACAATAATCAATTGTGAATGCAACTATCCAAATATTGTGTCCACTTAACACATAAAAAAAAGACTATCAAGTCATAAATGTCTTTCAAAATGCATCATATAGTACCGAAGTCAGAATCATATTTCATCCAAATCCCTCTGACAAGCCTAATACATTATTACATTTTATTGTATGTGTAAACTGATGTATCCATTGAGGAAATACTGATCGGATACATCAGTTTTCTGTTCAACCATCGAACTGGCATCCTCAATGGATTCAACTGACATCAATACAGATTGCAAGGGCTGAATGAAAGATGAAATAAATCCGCCATGTACATCAAAAGGCGGTGGGACAGCCACATGAATAAAGCCCATTTTAATTTAATCTCCCATGATTATCTGTGATACTGGCTGATAATAGACAACTTGTTACAAAGCAGAGAATTGGAGACATTTTTTTCTGAGCAGCCGATATAGGAGACTCTACTGAGTTTGCATCCCAAAATAGGACAATTAATTTATATCAGGATTTATATGACCAAAGATTTGTAAATCAAACAAATATACAGGTGGCATGAAGAATTTTATTATGGGTAATACAAAAAGGACTGAGCCAATAAATTGTTCTTTACTAATTGAATCTTCATTTGAAAAATCTAAATGGCTGCGTAATACCAGAACAATTAAAAATAAGGAACATGACCATAAACCCTGTTTTTAACAATTAAGTGATAAAAAAAATGAAGAGAAAACTTGACCAGCACTTTGTTGAAAGCAAGGTTAAAAATCCAGTGAAGTTTTCTGTTTATCATTATTCAGTCACTTACTTGTGTCACGAAATTTTGATAATTTAAAAATCTGCTAAAACTCAAACACCTCTAACTTTTAAATGTTTATAAATGTTTATGATTACAAAAAAACAACAGAAGTCTGTTGCATAAGTGATTATACATACATGTAATGCATATTTAAACTTCCTAATTTACCATAATGTTAGAACTTTATGTACATGTAAATCCTCACTCCTCACAAATGCATGCACTTGTTCCAGATCTAGTTGCACACAATTATATTACTGATCATTATCAGATTGCAAGTAAAAACTGTTCACAAACTAATTTGCATTATGATTCACTTCTAAAAAATATGCACATGAAAAGTGATGCACATTTATATGGCCTTACACATTCAGGTCTTTGTTCATACAAAAATTCAAGTGTGAAGTACGGACTCATTTCAGTTTTCAGTTTAATTTTTCAACACCTGCTATGTCAGCATAGTTTGAAGTTTTGAGATTATATTTAAATTTGAATTAACGCTCGAGTCTGCTAACCGATAATAACCAGTACTTGGTGTCAAAAAATCTTGAGAACCCTAAATACCATTCCATCATAAAGAGGCAACCATATATAAAACTAAATATTGTACCATTAAAGAGTAATGGAAGTTTAAGACTCTTAATATGATAGTATTTCATAAAAAATTGTGTTGCCAAAGCTGCCAGTAAAAGGTTTTGGAATGAGGTGTTGCCTAGATGACATCATTTACACTGATATTTGCTCATATTGAGCACTGAATTGTTGCACAAATTAGTTAAGCTATTATGACCATGAATTGCTTTTCCCCAAGACTTTGTTACTTAGACGAAAGGGCAAAGACTTTCAGTTTGCAATGAGATTCCTTTTCGATGTGTCCTTTATTCCTACATAAATTCAGACCTAAAACAAGCACATAATCACAATGTTAGAAAATTTGATCACAGGAGTACCCGGGCTGATTTAGAAATTCAGGCACAGTGAATCCCTGCTTTAGAAATTCAGGAACAGGGGATCATTGATTTAGAAATTTAGGCACAGTGAATCCCTGCTTTAGAAATTCAGGAACAGTGGATCACTGATTTAGATTAATTCAGGCACAGTGAATCCCTGATTTAGAAATTCAGGCACAGTGGATCCCTGATTTAGAAATTCAGGTATAGCGGATCCCTGATTTAGCAATTCAGGCACAGTGGATCCCTGATTTAAAAATTCAGGTACAGCGGATCCCTGATTTAGAAATTCAGACACAGTGGATCACTGATTTAGGAATTCAGACACAGTGGATCACTGATTTAGAAATTAAGACACAGTGGATCACTGATTTAGAAATTCAGGTACAGTGGATCCCTGTGCTTAAAAGCTGTGGGGAAATAACCTAGTTATTTCCAGCTGTTTCTTTGACAGATGCATTTTGAGCAACTTGAAGGTTAAGGTAAAATAAGCCTGCTGCATGACTCAGGCATTGTTAACCACATGTTAGAGGTATCATAGATTAAAAAAGCAGTATAAAAGTGAAATGCAGGTGCATTGCAAATAACCTTTTCAAAATAAATGTAATGAGATGATGCATGAAAGATTTAAGATAGCAAGCAGAAACTCTTTATTTCTTTAGAAAATATTTGTTTTACTAAAAACATTACCCCACAGATAAACTCTTTGAAATACTTTCTTTTTTTCACACTGTACATTCTTTACATATAAAATCAATGATTCAAAACATCAGCTTTCATTTCAGTACATTAATTAGTTTACAATGAGTTATTTTTCTTACCTTTACTAATTATTTATATATTCTGTCTTGCAACTATTTTCCTCTGTTTTTTTTTATAGTCTGTCAACTGTAACACCTGAAAATATAAATGTTACAGCAATGAATTATTAATTCAGGTATATGGAGTTTATTGATGCATGGGATAGACACAGAATATCCCACCTTTCAGATATATGACATACTGAATATTTCAATAAATAAATTTACGATTACGTTGGGACGTATTAAAATAAATGAAGCGTGATGCTACATGTAACTGGTACTAACAGTTAACAGCCATTAACTTAAATTGAAATGACAAATTTTATCTTGGATACTTTAAGGCTCTGTTGGTTCATTCCCACACATAAAAAACTCATTATTGTTGTTTATTGACTAAGTAATAACATTATTTCTGAAAAGAAATGCTATAATTCTTATAGACCGTTTTAGATGCTGACAAATGTGCATGACAATTATTATACTGGATATATCTGAAGACTCTTAATATGAGAAGTGCTCCGGGAAACGTTACTTAATGAATGTGGACTTTTTTTTCGTTAAAAGGAAATTTCTTCTTTAAAGGAAAATGCAGTCAAGACAGAACGTTTAGTCACTGATTATCCTGTGCAGACTGCACATCCTACTTTGGGAAAACAATTTATGCATGTGCAATCATCCCTGTTTTCAAAGAGCCTGGCTGTGCAAACATATACAAGGATTTGTTTATTTACAGGAGCCACACACATATAATAACACTCTCATCCCCACCTTTTTAAAGACAAAACTTTTCATTCCAAATAAATGCTAAATTTTCAACCCTCAATTCAAATAAAACTGATTCTTAAGATATCTGCATAAAAAGATACACAATTCAAATTTTTCTTGTAGTGAGATGTTATAATTCAATTATTTTTCTTCCTACCTAAGAGTGAGTTCTCAGGAAATTGTTCTTCATCTCAGATTTACATTCCTATGTTTACCAATGTTCACCTATATTACAGTAAAAGCTCTGTACTCCAATAAATACTTATCATATAACATCATCAATAAACCTCCAGTTTCCACACACATACATTACATCATGAGATACTTTACGCTCTCATGCGGACCATTACATTAGACGGGTAATTTCCTATTCTGTCCTATTCTGTCTATCCAAGTCTATTAATCATTATCACATAGCGTTGATCACTCAATCATCCCTGGCGATTCTGTCCTTTCAACTCCACATTATATATAAATATTTCCATACAAGATTCTCTAAATTTTGTAGTCAAAATCGTTTGGACAACAAGTCTTACAAGAGATGTGTTTGTCAGAAACCCAATGCCCCCTATTGTGCCGCTTTGAAGCCATAAATTTGACCTTTGACCTTGAAGGATGACCTTGACCTTTCACCACTCAAAATGTGCAGCTCCATTGAGATACACTAAGCGACCCGTGATTTTTTCCGCGATTCTCGCATCACCGCAATCGATGCAACGTGACAAATTGCGGTAATTCCGAGCGACAAGAAAATTTGGGTGATGTCTCGCGACCGTCGCGCGATGTATCTCGCTGTTACGCAATCAGCGCAAATCACCGCAAATCACAGCGAACCGCCGTGGTTCACCTTTTTAAGAGATTTACATTAAGGGCTACACTACATTACATGTAACATATATGTATACACTTACATTATACATTGCAATAATAAAGCTTTTGTTGTTGTTGTATGCAATTGGAGTATTAGCTAAAATACTCCCGTTCTGACATGAACGTGATGAAGTAATGTCGGAAGCTTTAACGGTTCCAAATTAATAGAACAGCGCAGAAGAATGATCATGCAATAATTATTTAACATAACATGTAAACATTATTTAACTAATTGCATGAGCAGAATGTTTATTAAAACTTACAATCAATTATATTCCAGGCCCGAATACACTACCACTGTTCAAATTCCATATTGTTGCAATATACATGTAGCATAGCACTGTGTAAATTGAAAGTTGCATAGTGTTTCGTCATTGGTCGGTTATAAATACCTTGTTTCTTTACATGGTATTTGATTTACGAAACTAATAATTTGGTAATTTACGAGAAATATGATATAAGTTTTCCATTTAAACTTTGATCTTACCGTGTGTGTTAATTGACGTTATTAATTATGTTAATACTTATTTTTGCATTTCATTAAGAATTATAACGTGTAGCCCTTTTGTTAACAGTGTTTAGCAAAATATTCGCGCCTTAAGACACGGGAAATTGTTTAAGTTACACTTTCATTTGAAGGTTAAATGTAATCGGTAGATTACATCTAATTATTTGGACTAAAATATGCTATACTTATTTATTTTCTGTTTCAGGCTCCAATGCGGATAACTCGTGTTACTCGCGTTACTTTCCAAGCGTTGTACATACATTCACAATGCTTGATAAGCCGGAAATGGGAAATACATTACTGTTCTATTTTTAAGTACATGTTATTATGACATCGTGGTAAATAATTTGTTGTGATTACATCATTGCCTATATATTAAAGCCGTTAAACATTTTGTTTGTTTTGCTGAAAAAAAAAACAAGAGTATATCAACGTAGCACTTAGCGTTCGCAGAGTTAAATAAATTTATGATGATGTATAATGTACATGCATTTCTCTGGGTTTTCACGTCAAAAACAAAAAACCCTCAACATTTCATTATTTAGTGTGTACTGTCCATGGGTGATAGTGTTTGTTCAAGTGTCTAATTGACACTCTTTGTACGTGTTCAAACTGTGAAAAGATGTGACAATCACAGAAACAACAGGATGGCGTTGCCAATTAAGTGCGATAATGGATCAAAGGGCATTGACAAAAAATAACAGTTTGGATATATTTTACGGCGCTTACTCAGATGGTCTCTCACAACAAAAAAACTATACAAGTCAAGGTATTATGTTTTACTTCTATCAGTAACGATACGGATATGGCGTGTTTGATTTGAATTGACATTAAAAGAAATATCAAATTGTTGGCAATATAACTGTTTTAAAAATACCAACGAAACATTTAACCGAAATCAACAGAATTCAATGTTCTCTGCGCTACGCAGTTTGTATAAAAAAATCAATACTTGCACACTCGTATACCTTGACCTTGTACATTGCCGCATAATTTTCGCGCTCTTTTGTCGGGAAATATACATGATGACTATATTGAAAGCATTTCCCCTGCGAAGATTTGTTCTAGAAATTGGAACGGTTCTGGAACTGTTCTAGAACATCAAGAACAGTTCTAGAATGTTCCATATTCGCGTTCTAGAACTTATGTTCTGCAATTGTTCCAGAACTGTTTTCTAGAATAATTCCAGACATTTGTGGAACAAGGCTTAGTTCTGAAACTGTTCCAATAATACACAAGAACATTTTTAGAACATTTCTAGAACAAAATAAGTTCAAGAAATTTCTAAAAATGTTCTAAACTGTAGTTCTAGAACACATTTAGAACTCTTTATGAACCAGTAAGTTCTACAAACATTCTAATGGGGAATAAGAACACATATAGAACAGGTCTAGAACCAAAGTCTACAATTGTCCTACAATTGTTCTACATATTTAAAATAAACTAGTTCAGACAATGATAATTTGACTTCTTTCAAATTATATTTCAAAACAATTTTCACATTGAAACTTTGCTTGCTGTGGTGTCTGCAAGATATTGCTGTCATATCATGAGATATATATATATCATACACAAACAGAGGACTAATGTTAAGGAGTGTTTGTTGATAGGTCTGGGATACTTTGTCTTATTTCTAATCCTAAAACATTATGTGGGTACTCACTAGAAACAATGTTACGAGGCACTCCTAATGAGTATCCAAACATAAGCTTTTATGGAGAACTGGAGAAAATTATCCCTGAAATACCAAAAAGTACTTCTCCTTTAAGTCCTAACAAAATCTTCTGCTACACACATACATATACATGTATATAACTGACCATAATTTGTCACCAAATTACACATTATTTAAAAAAAAAATTACTGTATCTGTTCGGAATTCTGCATACTTAGTGTCTTCTGAATTTGCATGTAATCTTGTGTCAATTAAAACACTAGGACTTCACAGAGTTCCTCAACATTCACCATCACAAGAATCTCAACGAACTAAACTGGAATTAGGTGACTAACTACAGGAGCTTCTGGTAACTGTAATAGGTGGATTTCATCCATCTTTTTCATAACATTATTCAGATATTTGTGTAGTTTATTTGTGTAGTCTGTCTCCAATAGTGCGTAGAATGTGGCACTGGAAGTGTTTCATCATCAAAATACAGTTTCTTCACACGCTTCAGTGGACCTGGAAAAAAGACATATGAATGTATATTTTGAAACAAATATAAACTCTTTAACTCATTAACAGGTTTATAATTACAGAAACTTAATTCACAAGCAAATGATTGTGGTTTACAAAAATCAACATGTTCAAACAAAATTAAATTCTGTACAGTATCAGGTTGTTTTGCTCCCAAGTAGTTTCCTTTCCCCTAGTTGTTTTGCCTCCCAAGTAGTTACCACGGCCATTCTACCTCATGTGTGAGCCACACTACCAAGTGTGAAACTACTTCTGGAAGGCAACATAATTTGGACAAAATAATACTTGTTTTTTCGTTTTATGTAAACAAAGTGTTTTCTTCTGTAATGATGTTTTAGAAATATGCTTTTCTTAAAATTTCAGTAATTTACCTTATTCAGTCAGGCATTCCAGAATACATGGGTGTAAAGGTGACCAATGCCATTTTACTCTTGCATTTTATTAATGTTAATTTCACAAATTTTTAGATTATTTAATGTTTTGCCAAGTCTCGTCTTCTTGTAGTCATCGATAGATTAAAGTCTCATAATAAACTATTCCCGGGCCTCAAGAAGTTATTTTAGTGAGCATCACAGGTCTATAATCCCAGCCTGAAGTTGCGTGCAATGAGACTTTCAATGTAAACATTGAGCATTGTTAAATACTGAAATCACTTGCCTAACTTGCAGTGTAATCTTCAAAAAAATAAGCATTGGTGTTTATGTGGTTTAAAAAAATGATAACCAGTTATAAAACAGAAAAAAATGCGTCCATTTGCCTTATACTCGCCCTTCAGCAAATGGACCATTTATGAATTGTAATAACAGCTGTATTAAGAATAGTGTTCGACCCACAATACACGTTGACTTACTTAACCCGTGTTTCGATGTGTACAGTTAAGTCCGGTAATCTTGCGCGTCCGGTAATCTTGCGCACTTCGCATTTGCGAATCTCGCAGACGACGAATGGTTTTCTTTTAAGTGATGAAAGATGGAATTTCACATTTTAAAGAATTAACGGATTTAAAAGTTACGTATTCCATGCAAAATTAAATTCGATCATTACATTTATACACCGGTTGCGCCATCCCTATACATCGTAAACACTGGCCTTCTTACGAAAAATTCAAAATGAATCACAAATTCCCTGCAGTCTTTAGCGTTTTCATACTTTAAATTAAGAATTCATAAATCCAACGTGTAATTAAGCATTCCATTGCACAATATCCGATCAGTTATGGTATTTTTTGCCATGAAAATATATCGCATCAGACGACATAGTCATCATTTCCCGCCATTCTGTCAAACCAATTTGGTATGATCTCCGCATGCGTAATGGCCTAGTTTTGATATTTTCTGTACACTATGGAAGCATGATCGTGGTATCAAACCTGTTATGCATTTTTTTTCACGCATACCGGTACTATTTTATTACATTGTTGTAATTGTCCACTATTATTAGTGATTATATTTTTTTTTATTTGTAGTGAACAAAAACTGCACTAGAAATCCACATTTAATTTCAATGGTTTTGCAAACTGATTTTTTAAATATTTTTCTGGAATGTTTTTTTATCAATAATTGGACACCATATGTCTACAATTTTGCCTAAACGAGGTCATTATACAAAGTGCGCAAGATTACCGGACACTGTGATAGTTTGAAAATGAGGTGAGTCATGTTTGTTTTGAAATCAAATCGGACAATTCTTCACTGAATTAATCAGATATTTTTGTGTTAATAAGCACTTGAACTTATAATTTTCATAATAAATTTAGATATTATGTTGCCAATTTATAAAAGAACATGTTTTTAAACCAATTGACCCTTAACTGCGCAAGATTACCGGACAGCATCGTAAGAACTCTCTGTCTGGTTGATTATTCTTTATCACATATCAAGCACTGGTACTTACCATTTTCCGATACATGAAGATGGTTTTCCTTTCGATGTGTCATTTTACTTAACATGAAGATATGAATTTAGTAAGGAGGGATTAATTTTAAGTTGGAAAATTAAATTCCAAAGCGTATTTCAGCACCGCATCATACGGGTCTCTGAAAATCTACCCAGCCTAACCCCAAATGTAATGGATAATTTCATTGGCCAAAATTCACAAAACAGAGCTGACTGGTTTTTTATTTTATTTACGTAGAATGTCAGCGGAGCAGCATTAACGAAAAACAGTCGGGTGCATATAAGCGCGCTTTTTTTAAATGGCAGACGTTCTTTTCTTGTTCAATCGCGTTATGAGCTTTATCGAACCACAAAATGTAGTCGCACCCAAAATAGATGTTGCTCACTACCAGGAGGGAGATCTCATCAAAGCCACTTACCAAAAACAAACATACGATGCGGTGATCAGTGAAATCCATCGTAAGTAAATTCGTTTGATAGCCAAACTTTTTGGTACCAATCTAAAAGGTTCTTGAATGGGGTGAACACTTTTTTATGACTGAAAGCATTAAGCCCGCCTCGTCACTAATGTTAATAAAGTCCTGCCGGAGAATTAACCGCAAAATGATATTTCAGTTCGCTCAACGCGGACCTATTTGACGAGGCGGTGTCTCGGTTAACAATGTCCCCTAAAAAATGTCCATATTTCAATCGCCGTAGAGCAAGTATATTTCACTTACTGTTTATAACACTGTGTGTTGATAAAAACACAAAGTATTGAAATAAATCAATATTCAAGTTAAGGGGTCTTCCTGATCATTGTTAAACAATTTGTTGTAAATAGTACAGGTTTGGGCAATCATATTTTCGGATAACGAAAAATAATCTTGTAAATAAATATATTATCATAATAATAATATTAAAATTTGTATATACTGTTGATTACAGATGACGAGGTTTCTCTTAAAGCAAGCAAAGCGACCGCTAAGCATGCTTTCGAGGCAACTTAAGATAGGAAAAAAACTCAAGGTAGGTATTATTTTCAAGGCATGTTCACAGTTCAGTGACAGGCAGGCAGTCCAAAATTACAGGCTTTAATATTTATGAATGTGAGTTGGACACTTGAATGAGACTCAAGAAATTCAATTTTCCTCCATTGAATAAGTGTTATTTTAAGTATTTTTTTATCAGTTGGTCAACACTGCCTATAGATATATGATTTTTTCCCTGTTATAAATGAAACATGAACACATTGTTCACAGTTATCCAATTTCACATTCACTCACTAGCCAGGGGTGAGTGAATTTTTTTGAAAAAAAAATCTGATGAACAAACGTTCGATAACATTAGCTAATTGTTTGTATGGGTAACTACTCAAGACTAGCCAGAATTTCCAAATGTGAAATTTGATGGACTAAAACAAAGTATTCATGATCGCATGACACAATGCTCAAGTTTGGTTTTCAACACATTTCATAAATGATTTTAGAGTTCAGTGATCAAACACCAACAGAGCCTCGTGATAAGTTGCCTGTAAAGAGGAGCATGATCCCATCAGATGCCTCCGAAGAGATTGACCTGACGAACAATGCTGCAAAGCAAAATCTCAGTAGTATGTTGGTTGTCTAATACTTTTTATTTTAATCCCTTAGAAGTATATAAAATCCAGTATTTAATGCGTTCAAATCATAAAAACCTGCAACAGTGTCTTGAATATATTGCGTTCGTATTTAAGTTGGTGCTGAATGTCAAATTGTGTTATCCATCACCAGTTTACTTACAAGGTTTGCTGTATTGAAGCATTCTCAATTTGAAAATACTAATGTTGTGATCAAATGTGTAATAATTTCTTTGAATACTTTGATAATAAGTACACTCAATATTGACTAAATAAAAAGACGTTATGTCTATATTTGTAATACTGTCCAGCTGGATCATTTAGACTTCTTGTTTAGTTTAAGATGTGACTACATTTGTTATCTAAATGATTTCAGAGCAAAGTGCTCAAACACCTACAGAGCCTCGTGACAAGTTGCTTGTACACAGAAGAGCCTGATCCCATCAGATGCTTCCGAAGAGATTGAAAAGAACTGTTTACGGACATTTTCAGAACTGTTTTAGAACATTTGTTCCAGACTTATTTGAAGCAACCCTTCGAAACTGTTCTAAACATTTCTAGAATTGTACTGGAACACACCGGCTAGAACTGTTCTGTAATCATACTGAAAATGTTCTAGAATTATTCTGGGACAGTTGTTGAACGTTAAATGAGAAAAAATTTCTAAGACAATTCTAGAACAGTTCTGGAAATTTATTCAAGAAAAATTCTGGAATAGTTCTAGAACGATAGTTCAAGAATTGTTCTAGAACAGTTGTTGAACGTTAAATGAGAAAAATTTCTAGAACAATTCTATAACAGTTCTGGAAATTTATTCAAGAAAAATTCTGGAATAGTTCTAGAACAATAGTTCAAGAATTGTTCTAGAACACACCTTCAGAACTGTTTCAGAACAAATTGTTCTAGAAATTATTCTCATTTAACGTTCAACAACTGTTCTAAATCGTTCTAGAGCATTTTAAGGATGATTCCAGAACACTTCTAGTCATTAGTTCCAGTACAGTTCTAGAAATGTTATAGAACAGTTCTAATAATCTTCGCAGGGGTTGTAAACGTCGTGTTAACATTAAAACATCGGAAGTGTGTTTCGGATTATAAATTTTTATTCTCATTTGGGAATTTAACGGAACATTTATACTTATGGTATATTTGTTTTAAATTGTATATTAATTTGTTACAACTCTTTACGTGTGAAAAAATTGTTTTGATAATATTATGCATTAATAGCACAATTTCCAGAAGGTAAACGTTTTTTACATGAAGGCCTATGACGCAATAAAACGTTTTTTTGTAGATCGTTTTGTTTCAATCTAAATTTAAATACGCTCGTCCAATTAAAGCTGTGTCCCACATAATGCGCTGTACTCTTTACACTTCGGAAAAATGGCGTAGTCATATGGTTGTTTTAATGAAATTCTCAAACATATTTACCGACATAAATGTTCAAGATTATTTTTTTGATGTTGGATTATCGGATAATAGTGAACATTAGAAGCGTTATGTACATGTATAAAGTTATCGATACGATTCGGTTTCTATGCATGAATTGGCGAGTCATCGTTGTCACTGCGATCACGGCAAATTGCGGCGAATCACCACAACATTCAGGGGATTTAGCGCGAAGATTATCTTGCTCTCGCGCGACGTCAGAGTGACGAGTTACGTGAAATCGCGGTGATTTTCCACCCAAAAAGCAAAATGCCCGCCTTGACTTCGCAAATTAGGCAAAAATCACGGGTCGCGTAGTGTACACATGCATGCCAAATATCAAGTTGCTATCTTCAATATTCAAAACGTTATGACAAAACTTAAATGAAGGTTAAAGTTTTAGGAAAGAAAAATACAATGATATTTGACCGTAAAGGATGACCGTGACCTTGACTTTTCACCACTCAATATTTGCAGCTCTGTGAGATACACATGCATGCCAAATATGAAGTTGCTATCTTCAATATTGCAAAAGTTATCAAACTTTAACCAAGGTTAAAGTTTTGGGACACACACAATGAATAAATGAATGACAGACAGACAGACAGGCTAAAAACAATATACCCCCGATCTTTCGATCCGGGGGCATAAAAATTCAAAAGCATAATAGTAGAAAACAGGAAAACAGTAACATAAAACAATTATGCTGGTTGGTGTGCAAGTTTTTTTCCCTTTCCCTTCACGAGTTTCCCCCATTTCACAATCAGTCTTTCATGATGTTTTCATCATCGACTACAAAGCACCTCAATTTACATCTGACATTCACTTCACTGCATCCTACACAGCAATTAGTATTCCACAGAGAATTTATAATAGATTTCTGCACTATTGGATCCTTCAAAAACATCCAAAATTGTATCTACATGTAGCGTGCATAATGGTTCAGTAACAAAGAGTATAAATGACTTTAAAATACACATTTCTTATGCAATGTTCTACTTATTATTAGTGTAAAAAGACATTAAAGAAGAAAAAGAAAGCCTAAAATAAAGAACAAGAAAGATCAAAATACAACAAGAGCACCGCATAACGGGTGCCAACGTTCATCTGCGAAAGCTTAAAAAAAAATATTATTTTTTATTTAGAGGTCACAGTGACCTTGACCTTTGACCTAGTGACCTAAAATTGGGTGTGGCGTGTAGTACTCATCAAGGTGCATCTACATAATTATGAAGTTTCAAAGTTGTAGATGGAAGCACTTTGATTTTAGAGCCTATGTTAAAGTTTTATATTAGAGGTCACAGTGACCTTGACCTTTGACCTAGTGACCAAAAAATGGGTGTGGCATGTAGAACTCATCAAGGTGCATGTACATTTGAAGTTTCAAAGTTGAAGGTGGAAGCACTTTGATTTTAGAGCGAATGTTAAGGTTTATGTCAAAGTTTTATATTAGAGGTCACACAGTGACCTTGACCTTTGGCCTAGTGACCCTAAAGTGGGTGTGGCGTGTAGAAATCATCAAGGGGCATCTACATATGAAGTTTCAAAGTTGTAGGTGGAAGCACTTTGATTTTAGAGACAATGCTAAGGTTTATGTAAAAGTTTTATATTAAAGGTCACAGTGACCTTGACCTTTGACCTGGTGATACAAAAATGGTTGTGGCGTGTAGTACTCATCAAGGTGCATCTACATATGAAGTTTCAAAGTTGTAGGTGGATTCAGCACTTTGATTTTAGAGCCTATGTTAAAGTTTTGTATTTGAGGTCACAGTGACCTTGACCTTTGACCTAGTAATGGGTGTGGCGTGTAGAACTCAGTAAGGTGCATCTACATATGAAGTTTCAAAGTTGTAGGTGGAAGCACTTTGATTTTAGAGCCAATGTTAAGGTTTTGGCACGAGGCCTACGGCGGACTGCTGACGACGAGCTGGCTATGACAATACCTCGGGTTTTATCCGAAAACAGCCACGCTAAAAATCACTGCTTGTTAGATCATACTAATTGCAAGTAATAATACAAATCTGAAACATCTAGTGTTACATTTCATTAAAATAGTTTGCAATTAAGTTCTTATTTTTGTTTTGAAGGAGAATAATTATTATCCTGCCATTAATTTACTTAACAGTATCTCAGATGGTGTATATCACCAGCTGACCTTACAAAATCATGCATTTAATATCCAGAGTATTAACAACCATACAATTCAATAGTAATTAGACCCCAATTACACAAAGAAGATTTCCAAAATTGTTACAATTGACAGGCAGGCACTGCATAAATTTTTTTAAATGTACACAATGTATAACTTAACATTTGGTTCCAACATTGATATAAACAATAACAACAACAAACTACTATGAATCATTTACCCCTAAAAACACAACAATGGAATCATATGTTACTCTACAACAGACCAAGTGCAGTCACAAACGAACTTGCAATTCTCTTATGCAAACAAGCTTTGCTCTGCCTTAACGACTGTGTGTAAAGTGTCATTCCAGAATAGATTTTCACCAAGAAGAAACTTCCTTTAATACCCCCGTCACACCGGACTGGCATCCTTACTGCGTCCTTACAGCGACCCATGTCACAGTGAGGACGCCATAGATGCCGGAGGAACGCAGCAAGGACGCAAGAGGACGCAGTGAAGATGCTGAAAATTGCTCAGGACGCTAGCCCAAGGCAATCACTTTGAACATGTTCAAAGTGGTCGCCGACATCCGGCGTTTTTATGGCATTCTTTTAAGGACGCAAAAGTCATAGTAGGGACGCGGTAGGGTTGCTGTATGGTCGCCATGGACGTCGTCGCTCAAACCCACAGAAAATGATAATCGACTGCAAGGCGAACGTACAGCGACCTTATTGTGACTTTAGAACGTCCTTTGCACGTCTATTGCATCCTCAGAATGACTATGGCGTCCTTACGGCGACTTCATTGAGTCCTTACAGTGTCTATTGCGACCCTACTACTACTATGGCGTTCCTACTGCGACCCCAGCGCGTCTTTAGGGACGTATTAAGGACGCCGTGAGGACGCACAGAACGCCATAAACCAGGACGCTCAGGTGTGAAGGGAAAGTGAACAAGAGCTGTCACCATAGGATGACTTATGCCCCCTTTGCCTATTAAACGCTTGATAGAAGTTATGAGCTATTTACGAAACCTAAACGCAGATTTTGAAATCTTAACACGGACCCTAAGTTAAAGGTCAAGGTCACAGGGGTCAAAATTTGTGTGCGTAAGGAAAGGCCGTGTCCATATACACATGCATACCAAATATGAAGGTTATATCTCAAGGGACATAGAAGTTATGAGCATTTTTCGAAACCTAAACACAGATTTCGAAACCTTAACGCGGACCCTAAGTTCAACTTCAAGGTCACAGGGGTTTTAATTTGTGTGCGTATGGAAAGGCCTTGTCCATATCCATATGCATACCAAATATGAAGGTTACATCTCAAGGGACATAGAAGTTATGAGCATTTTTTGAAACCTATACGCAAAGTGTGACGGAAAGACAAACAGACGGACAGTCCAATAACTATATGCCCTCCGGGAGCATAAAAACAGCATTCATACCGATTAAGTCATTGGCATCCTTACTACGACAATCAGAAATTTCCAGAAACACAGTCTTAGATCACCGTAAGGACGCCAGTCCGGTGTGACGGGGCTTTAAACGACAAATACCATAAAAGCAAAAAGTGTTGTCCACCACTGGTCTCCCCATAAATGTGCTACGTTCTGGGAAAACTGGGCTTAATGCATGTGAGTAGGTTGTCCCTGATTAGCCTGTGCAGTCCGCACAGGCTAATCAGGGACAACACTCTCCGCATTAACTGGATTTTTGTCTAGGAGAGCATATGTAACCTTGCAAATCCGTAAAAGTCCTTTATAAGCCAGTGCTGACTGCACAGCCTTATCTGGGATGACACTTAACACATGCATAATTAATAAGCCCAGTTATCCCAGAACAAGGCAAAAACAATTACCCATATCCTAAAACACTAACTCTTTTTGCTACCGAAATGTGACAATATGGAATTCCAGAAGCCAATCTAATTGAATGAATGGTTCAGCAGCCATAACCATGCTATCAAAATAACATAATAATTATCTACACACATAGTCGGACAGTTTTTTGGAGCCAACAGTACATGTTGTAAGTTGCTCCATTCCACCATATGGTCTACCAAACGCTGTCCCTTGGGTTACAAAAACTACTTTATGGGCAGCCTGCATGAAACAGAAAAACTTCATCAGGCAATAATAATTAGTATGTCAGCCCGATTACCATTAATCATTACACACACTATGTTTTCATTATCAGTTACAATATCCAAAGAGGCGCAGGGACAGTCATATTTCATCCAGCTCCACTGTCTTTGACTTAGTGGGCTCAAATAGGTATAAAACTATAACAGACAGACTTTATTATTAGTATATATCATATAATAATGATTATAAAGAATATAAATAGAAAACAAAAATATCAGTCAAACTGATGGATGCTCCCCGATGATGGGCTTTGTCAATCTATGTGTTAATAACCACCAAAAAAAACTATTATTAGCCTTGGTGACTTTGACCTTGACCCCAGTGACCTCAACAAAAGGTAGAGGTCCATGCAAGGTACCTTTATGACAAATATGAAAGCGATTGGTAAAGTATTGACTGTGCTATGAGAAACGGTAGCAAAAGTGTGACAGACACAAGTCTATTATTAGCCTTGGTGACCTTGACCTTAACCCCATTGACCTCAAACCTCATCAAAAGGTAGAGGTCCATGCAAGGTACCTACATGCCAAATATGAAAGCGATTGGTAAAGTATTGAAGGCATTATGAGAAACAGTAGCAAAAGTGTGACGGAAGTAAGGAAGTAAGCAAGTTAGTTAGGAAGGAAGGACAAACTGGCAACTATTAGTGCTGCAACAATACGCCAAAAACCGTATTGCAATATATTGTCAGTTCAAAAACCCGTATTGCAATATATCGCAATATATTGCTAACTTGTAACAAAATTATAACTTGCCAATTACCCAATAATCCCATAAATTCCAATTTTAAAGCAAATTCTGGTAAATATTTACTATAAATGTGCTCAAGAATAATAAGAAACACAAACATTTGCAAATTTTCTTAAGTATCAAATACAATTTTTTGCAATTGTTACTATTTAAAGATGTGATGAAATAACGTCCAACCGGGGCGTTTTTCCCACTGAACACGCGTAATTCAGCTGACGTGATGTTCCCGTTTTTATACAACACAAAATACACCCATACTTTCCATGCGACGTTCTACATGTCTGTATAATTTTCGCGCGCTTTTTATTGAGACAAAGGATAAAGCACTTTTTATTTGACGCTATAATTTTTTATTGTCGCGTTAGCATTCAAATTTGGAAGCGTGTTTCCGAAATTCGGATTACAAATAATGCTCAAATCAGAATCGAACGAAACATTTACAGCTGTGCGCAATTAATTCAACGATAATCTGTTCAAAAGCATCGAATGAATGCTCCCATGTAACAACGCTACTCCGTATAATACACTTTTTAGAATGCTTTTTTTACGTAAAAAATAATTTACACTGCTTTGTTTTGTTTACCTTTTTATCATTATTTCGGATGGCTTTTCTGGACGAAATGTGAATGAATTTTTGTAAAATTTTCGTACCGGTATGATGAAAATCATATCGCAATACAATATGCGGATTGCGTATTGCGATATATACCGATATACCGGTATATTGTTGCAGCCCTAGCAACTATATGCTCTGCCGAAATTTATTTCGAGGAGCATAAAAATAATCAAACACATCTTTTTTGGGGAACAAAATCAACACAACTGCCGCACAACCCCTCCTTAACCCTTTACCACTTAGATACATATTTTCACGCATGTGTAGTCCCTTAAAAAGTTAAATTGATTTTGAGACCTTTCTTACTTGATTCAAGTTTTTAAGGCTTCAACTCCAAACCTTAGATACTGATGAGCAGCAAACAGCATAAAACCTGAACAGACTTAGAATTACTTGCAGGCTGTTCTGGTTTTATGCTGTTTGCACATAGCCATTTTCACTTTGCTTCAAAGTCTGAAAGGTTTCATGTCCATTCTGTTACAATGGTCCCTTTGGTAGGATTTTCCAATTCATAAACATTGAATAACAAACACTGTGATTTGATAGCAAATACACTTCTGAATAATACATACATCTAATACATTGCATGAAATCCTATCTAGTCAAACCAGCATGGGTTACATCCCTGCTGTCCTCAGTCCCACAATTCATTATTGTCATGAAGGAAGCCAGTATCAACTAACATGCCAATACATTAATCAGCTAAGTAATAGGATGGTTTATGTGACCTCATAACATCCACCATGATTCTTAACTGTCTTATCTTAGATAGTTTCAATGCTCAAGATAACATACTTTTCAAACGACTGGATTTTATTCATAAGGATGTTCTTCTTGTTAAACTACCCTGTCTGTGAAAAAAACTTCATTTAGGTAACTCTTTTTAGCATTGAATATTTGAAAAACAAACTCTTGGGAAAGAATACATTCATAGTAACAATGAAAAAACAAATTAAACAATAGACTAAAAAGGAACATTTTTCAAAGATTCCTGGGTACAAACTTATTTCTTTTGTATTTATTGTCCTACTAAAGAATACAAAAATGTTCATTTATTATTAATGTCTACAATTTCAGTAAATTGATATTTGAAGCCTGACAGTCTGTGTATCATACTCTGTCACTGACAAATTACAAATTTTAATTCCACAGCAGGCAGTATACAATGTTGTTTTCCTTATGTGACACTTGTTTTTAATATAATAAAAAATGTTCGCACAAGTTATTTAAGAAACACATTTTTTGTAGTTGTTTAAGTGAGTTAGTCAAAAATAGTTTATAGGAATTCTTATGTAAGGAATTGACCCACATCAGGGCTTTAACTTAATTGTTTACTACACACCCATCAAAATTACAATGAGTTGTTTACTGACTAGGAAATCAGTGCATTTTTTCACCATTTTGGGAATGGGTCCGGGTCCCTTTGGATTGGTAAAAAGTGCTATGTTTTTTCCTAAAATTGTGAAATTGCCCTTACATGTTGTTGTTTCGCTTACAAAATTACTTTAAAATTGAGAATAAAAAAGTGTTTTCAATATGAAATAGGTGGCTGAGAGATAAACTAAATGTTGAGATCTAAAAAAATTCCCATTTGGGAAAAATATATACTTTTTTCCATTGGGAATGCGGCCTCATACCGGTCTAAGTTTGCAGTGGCGTAAAGGATTAGGTGTCCGCCTAGCGATCGGGAGGACACAGGTTCGATTCCCACTCGGGCAGCGTTCTCTAGATCTTTCCCAAAGACACCAAGTACGGGTTATAGGCCCAGGAAATAGACTTGAGAGTGTTTCTATAAGCCTGGGGCATTTGATGCAATCGAGCTAAAATAAATAGGTTTAAAATAAAATAATACTGGCCCCAAGTTTGAACAACAAAAAACGCACTGGAAATACCATTTATTAGAAAATTCCTTTGATTTTATCATGATTTCATACATATTCAATGTGCAAGTTTATGAGAAATAGTGTTTGCTATCCTATATACTCTAAGGTTTGGCATTTCTTGCTGCATTGGTTAGGACACTCATTGTTTCATTTCTCTAATATAAAGGTCAGCATCCCGTCCTAAAAAAAACAGGTTTTATGCCTATGCCTAATTTACTGTCCCAGATTAGCTTGTGCAGTCAGCACTAGCGAACCAGGGCCATCAACTTTCCGGCCAAAATTGATTTACGTTTAGGGCTTCTTTACTTTAACAAAAAATCGTAAAAGCCGTCATGCATTAAGCTCAGTTTTCCCAAAACAGAGCTAAATTATATTAACAACATCTTTAATTTAGCCTATTAAAAACTTCATCAACACCAGTTAGTAGCTAGTTATGAGTTATTTTGGGCCTCAAGCATAACAATATCAAATTCATTATAAAGGGTATTGAATCCCTGAGTTTACAACAACTGGTCATGGAAATCTTCTTACATTTAAAATTAACTATTAAGCATATCAGCTATTAACATACCTGTTGTATGTGTCTTATCACTGCATTGAGCAATAATAACATACTGGCACATAACATACCATTATATCATCACATTTATCTATTTTAAACATGCTACAGCTGATCAGATTTCGTAGAATAAAACTGGGGTGGATTTTTATCAATAAAAGTATCTTCATTTGCCAGATTACAAAGTTATTACTTGGTGTCCGAGTGCAACAGTTTCAGTGCTAACCCAAAAATATAAAATTTAAACACTAGTATTCTTATAATGTGACTTAAATGTAGATGTCTTAATTTGTTAAACAAATATTGCAAAGACATATGCAACAAGCTGGCTGTGGTTTTTTATTTATTTTTTTTATTATTCATTCCTTTTAACAACAATAACATTCAAAATACAACTACTTTGAAAGGTACAAGTGATTGTGCTTTTTATGGCAAACATGGATTAACTGGTCATAATGTAAATTGCTCATTATCTTTAAACAGAAGTAACCCCTTGTGTTTCTAGAGATCCATTTCCTGTTCATGTATCACAGTGGCATTGACCACCCAAACATTAAACTCCACACATTTATATATTATAACAAATTACTGCAATATCTCTATGTAATATATCAGGTAAGGCGTAGAATAATATAATGATCGGGGTTGCCAGGCTTGATAAATTACAAAAAGAAAGGACAATGACCTGTTTTTCTGGTTATCATATCTCCATCAATGATAATTGTCCATCCTCATTATTTCCAATCATATAAACTATACATATAGTGTTTACCTCAGCAAAGTTTTTTGTTCAAACAATAACAACATAAAACTTATATAAAATTACCTATAAATAATATATCAGTAATAAATCCAATCTAATTATTATTTTCAATCACAAACAGTAGTTAAGCTTATCCTTATATTGTTGTATATTATCACAACAAATGAAATACAAATCCACCAAGGTTTCTCAAATGCGGACACAGACACTGTGAGCAATAATAACTCCACTGAGCCCAATACCACCAAGTCAATCCCAGGTATATCATAACACAGGAGTGTGTCACTGCAAGAATAGGTGCCTTTAAACATCCGGCTGTTAGTCTACCTCAGCTCAAGGTACTCAACTTGTTTACAGCCATGTGAATCAACCCTATCCACATCAACTTATCAAATAAACCATCTCTCATGTCCCAGAATAATTAGACCCAATTTTCCACCTGCCACAAATAGTTTGTTTGACATCTTAAACTAATAGTGTGTTCTAACCTCAAATGACCTGTTGTAGTAGTTTTGCCTTATTTTTTTCAAATCATAGACTTTGTGCTCTATAATTAAAACCCCCTCACATGGTGACTGGCATCTAAAACAGCAATGGTTCATTTCCCCACAATAGGCTTAGCCAATTATTGGAGTCAAAAGGCTTGGGCTACATTCCAGTCAACACACTGCTTTTTTAATGAATGCTGATCACAAAGAAAAGACAGCGACACCATATTTGGAAGTACAATGATTAATCTTTCAAGTTATTAGGACAACAAAATATCAGGTTTCACATTTGTTTTAAAGTGGTAAAATTAAAAGACTTGTCAGATATATATACGGAAGAAAATAGTAAACCAAGAAAATGTACATCATACAGTATTTACTTAATTAAGTAATCTTAATAAAATAGCTTAACTCCCATATTCATCCAATTAAAAGTGATAAATTTCAGTCATTTAAAAAAAAATTAATAAAATCATTATTCTGTTTGTGAATTTTCAAAAATATTTAAAAGACAAGCCAACATCAAGTGATGTATCATTCTTTTCCTTCAAAGAATTTGAGCCTCACACTAAGAACATGGGGCTTAATACATGTGCATAATGTATCTTCCCATATTAGCCTGTGCAGTCTGTAATTTTAGGTTTCTCATGACAACACTTTCCGCCAAGACTAGATTTTTGTTACTGAGAGATTTCCTTGGAACGAACAATTCCTTAAAAGGTATAATCACATTATATTGATTACAACTGATGATTGATGAGCTCTTCGCAAAACTCTCTATAATCACCAAAGATGCACTGACATTTAAGAGAAAGCCATTAAACCTATGTATGGTAGGGACAACCACAACCCTCTTGATGCATGTTTTCTGTAGGGGGGAGGGGGGGGGGGGCAAGTTTTGGGGTTTAAGTTGAAACTTTGAACCTTATTAAGTATAAAATTTTAAACACTTAAATTCTTAGTTTAAAGTATTTGTATGGAAAAAAAACAACAACACAGATTCTGGTCAAAATGACACAATTTTTCCCCATCCTAAGGACCCTGGCCTTATTCCCAAAATGGTGAATAAAACATGGTGCTGCTAAGGCCTACTTATCTTGAACACTGTGCTCTTTTGTTTTAAATACTCAGCGACTAAATCATACATAAAGCCCTGGCTTTTGCTGGAGTATTAATGAGATACACAAATTTGTAATGCCCAGAACATTGTGTTGCTACCAGGATTTTTGCCATTGTACTATGCACATATTTGGTTCTGCATTTTTCTAGATTGCGCTGACCCTTACCTGACAGGGGTTTAAGAGTTGACATATGTTTTATTTAGTCTGGCATAGCAGCAGTAGATAACTTCTGCCTGTCCAATCATGGTTATCTACCCAAATGTGACAGAATGAACACAAAGTGAAACAGAAGGCAAGTGGTATGACCTGACAAGGCTACACCCTGATATCAGCCAGAATTGCTGGCAAAGTGTTCTGTAATTAAAACAAACAGGTCCTGTTCATTAACAGATAACTATCATGACACATTTCTTAGCAACATTCTGTAGAAAAGTCCATGCCAGTCTTACTGTTTATTAAGATTCAGTCTGATATCAGGTGGATCAGTTTTCAAGAGGGCAAAACAAGATGACAGCAGAATCTTGCTAAGAAGTTTGAAGGCAGTTTATACAAGAGCCTTATTCTGGGAAAACTGGGCTTAAATCATGTTGTCCCAGATAAGCCTGTGCCATTTGTAATCCTAATCAGAAATAACACTTTTAGTCTAAACTGGATTTTTATTTTAAAGAAAGCTATTTTTTACACGGAAAATACCCCAAAAGCGTAAGGAGTCATCCCTCATTACTAATTTGTGCGGACAAATTTCCATTAAAGTAGGGATGCAAGAGGATACAAAAATCATTAGCTGGTTTAACTTTTCCATAACTGGTAATAACCGGTTAGCCAACCGGTTATTAACCGGTTATTAACTGGTTAACCAAAACGCCTTAAGTTGTTAAAATGATTTAGAGTACGAAAAAAATGTCATACCGCTCGAACCGCTCTGTAGGAAAAAACAAAAAACATGCCAGTTTCGTTATGACCAAACTTTAATGAAGGTTAAAGTTTTAGGAAAGAGAATTACAATGATATTGACTTTTCACCACTCCAAATGTGCAGCTCCATGAGATACAGACAGACAGACAGGCCAAAAACTAAATCTATTGATCAGATCCAGCCCCTGCGAAAATTTGATCTAGAAATTGGAACGGTTCTGGAACTGTTCTAGAACATCAAGAATAGTTCTAGAACATTCCATATTCACATTCTAGAATTTATGTTCTGGAATTGTTCCAGAACAGTTTTCTAGAAAAATTCCAGAACATTTGTGGAACAAGGCTTACTTCTGAAACTGTCCCAATAATATACAAGAACATTTTTAGAACATTTCAAGGACAAAATAAGTTCAAGAAATTTCTTAAAATGTTCTAAAATGTAGTTCTAGAACACATTTAGAACTCTTAAAGAACCAGTAAGTTCTACAAAAGTTCTAATGGGGAATCAAAACACATATAGAACATGTCTGGAACCAAGGTCTACAATTGTTCTACATATTTAAAATAAACTTATTCAGACAAAGATACTATGACTTCAATTTCAAATTAGTAAGTTCTACAAAAGTTCTAATGGGGAATAAGAAAACATATAGAACAGGTCTAGAACCAAGGCCTACAATTGTTCTACATATTTAAAATAAATATGTGTAACAGTGTGATATTACCTCCCTTTAAAATGTACTTTCTTAGATTTATTATACTTATTGTTTATATATAATGTTGGTGTGAACATTAGTATACTTATTTTCTAATTGTGTAACTATTTGAAGTATATTGTTGTAGTTAAATAAAGTTTATATATTTTCTTATATAATTATATTTAATATTTGTCACAATCATCCCACCAGTTGGGCCAAGGTAATCGGGTTATTCCTGATGAATTAGTTCTCAGTTACAAGTTCTGAGGGGAACAAAGTCCTAAAAGTGTTCTAGAACAATTGTTCCAGACTTACATAAAGCAAACCTTCGGAACTGTTCTTAAACATTTCTAGAATTCTACTGGAACACACTGACTAAAACTGTTCTGTAATAATACTGAAAATCTACTTGTATTTCTTAGAAATTAACAGTTATTGAACGTTAAATGAAAATAATTTCTAGAACAATTGTTCTAAAACAGTTGTGTAAATTCATACAAGAACCATTCTGGAATAGCAGCGTTTCTTTTCCTTCTTTGTGACCCGCCGAAAATTGGCCCTTTCCCCTCCGATTTTTTGTTCCCCTCAGCTGGTAAATTTTCCCCTAGATTTCATTTTCCCCTCCAAAAAATTTTTTTTTTTTTTTTTAAACCTTTATAAGTTAACCTAATCCAGTGTAGAAAATAGAAAAATATTGCATAATTAAATTTTCTGTTTCCTTTAATTTGTTTTAAAAACAGTAAAATATGCTTAATTGATTATTTAAGACTTTCCTCAATTTCCCCCAAAATCCGGCGTTTCGTGTGATTTTTCCCCCCCAAATCCGGCGTTTCGCGCAATTTTTTCCCCCTCAAAAGAGGCCAGGCCATTTCCCTAAAATAGATTAAAAAAACCTGGGAATAGTTTTAGAACAATGGTTCAAGAATTGTTCTAGAACAAACCCTCAGAACTGTTTTAGAACTGTTTGTACTACAAATTATTCTCATTTAACAATTTCAACAACTGTTCTTAAATCATTCTAGACCCTTTTAAGGATGATTCCAGATCACTTCTAGTCATTTGTTCCAGTACAATTCTAGAAATTTTATATAACAGTTCTAAAACGTTTGGCAGGGGAGGGGCATAAAAAGATCAGTTACAACATTTTTGAACAACTTTTATTTGTCTCATCCTCCTGGTGGCAAGCAAACCAAGCATTTCTGACAGCACATACAATGTATATTCTTGACAGATATTTTCATACCTAACAGACACAGATTGACTGCTAAACAACTACATCTGTCTGGCATTTATTGTTGCATTCTTTCATGCAAAACAAAAGCTTGGTAGGTACAATTGGCAAATTGTAAGTAAATGACTGACAGCCGTCCAACACTGTCAATCAAGGTGCAAATTCCAGTTTGAAACCAGCCAATAACAAGGCTCATATTAGAATGTGCAACAGATTTTCTGAATTCTATTGGCGCAAATGTTCAAAGCAGCGTCATTCTGTGAAAACTGGGCTTAATGTGTGTGCCCCAAGTGTTTTCCCTGATTAGCCTGTGCAGTCCACACAGGCTTTACTGGGAACACACTTTACACACATGCATTTAGCCCAGTTAAAAATCATGTGGCTCAAAAAATGTTTCAGAAAATCGACATGCCATATTAAGGGGACTGAAATACTGACAAAAGCACATTACCAGTTTCATTTTTAAATCATTCTGTAATCTATACTTCATGCTTGATGTCTTTCTGCAAACAAACACCCCCAGTCAGCACATGGTACAAATGAAGCTCCTGATGCAGTCAGTGCAACAGTGCGTGACTAATCATCCTGGTTAAAGCACTTTTAATTGCAACATAATAGCTTTTATAAACACTCTCCCCATCACAGGTAGTTTGCATGCTGAGAAAAAAAACTATTGAAAGCATGTTATACAAATAAGCCGCGCTCTGTAGAAAACCTGGCTGTGCATGCACCAAGTGTCACCTCTGATTTACCTGTGCAGTCGGCAAAGGATAATCAGGGATAACACTTCCCACCATAACTGAATTTTTGTTCACAGAAAACTTGATTAATTAACACAAAAATTCATAACAGCAACTGCACAAGCTAATCTGGCATCACACTAATAAACGTATGTGCATTAAGTCCTGTTTTTCCATAGCAAGCCACACATTTAACCCATTTATGCCTATTGGACTCTCCCATCCTTTTGAATTGGATCAATTTATTTCCTAAATTAGGGATGTCTAGTATATTTATTTCTATATTAAGAATATTTCTTACAGGAATTCCTTAAAGCAAACAGCGCAGTCTACCCTGATGAGATGCCGCATCATGCTGTTTGCCAAGGCCTGTTTTCTAGACGCTAAGCATAAATGGGTTAAACTTAACTTATTATGCATCTGTCAGAGCATAATTTAAATATATAAACTGATCAGGTATACTGTCCTACTTAAAGTACATGTAGATTGTGAAATTTCAATTAATCATAAACTGTGGTATGTGGGAGGGGAACGCTGTCATTTTAATTACACAGGTCTGCATTCATTTAGCTGTCAATTTTATCTCTAATCCTGTTGAATATTTTCAGTGTCTGGTTGTAGTGAAACCCTAGAGCAAATATTACTATACAGATTAAGGAAATCAACAGAAATAAATGGCCCCCTAACCTGGTTAAATAAATAGTCAGCTACTTGTTGTAGCCTACAATTGTGTGGTACAGGCAGCAATTCCTTGTAACCTTTTTGTTAACAAAGTATTTCATTATCATGAAACAAAATAAGGCAAAGGTCCCTGTTATAAAGGGAACAAAATAACATTTTGAGAAAATCATGAATACTTAAGCTATACATTTTGGCATGTGTTGATTATATACTCTTAGTATTAGTTTATATATTTTTAGACTGAAAGCTTACTCAGTTTGTGTATATTGTCTGTTTGTTATAGTGTATGTTAGCAAAATTTATCATCATCATCATGAGAAAGAAATTACCAAAACAGATGAATTAACTTTAATGCATTACAAACTTCCATACTTAAAAGTGCACAAATTTACAATTATAATTTCATCTACCTGTGCAACCAGAGACCCCTAAATTTGTGTGAGGGACACCATGCAGTTTTTCCTGGGATTTTGCTCTAGTTTTAATAGGCAGGGTTCCCTGTGGACACCAATATGTAGAAGTTAGTGTCAAGCCTTGCATCCGTTTTCTTCTTTATTAACACTGACCTTACCAAGTCATGCTCCAAATACAATCCCATACTAAAGCTACATACAAGCTTGCCATATCAATATTTTACAGTAAAATCAGTAAAATTGGTCCATGCAAACTAAAGATGTTGCCTGGACACCAACTGTTTGATGCCACCCAACTGCCACCTGCCATAACCCAATCTAATATCCTTATTTCCCAACTTTGTTCAAAACCCCAGGTTGCCAATTACATAATACAAAATGAATATATTATTAATATGAACAGACTAAGGAAAGAAAAACTCTTAAAAACTTTAAATGAATGAAGGCAAAAGGGAAATATATCAAGCAATATTATTAAACATGTCAATTATTCTTTTTTTCTTGGATGTTTGTCAGGACCTATCAAATGTGAATATTATTACATGGGCCACATCCCCATCCATTGTTTACTTTTTACACCAGATCATGCAACACCTGCCATTAAAGTTTCTAAAGAAGTCAGATAAATGATGCTTCTTTGTTAGAGTATTAGTATTGTTTTAACATAATAGTCATGCTCTGTGAAAAGGGGGTTTAATGCATGTGCGTAGTGTTGTCCCAGATTAGGGACAACACTTTCAGCTTTTATGATATTTTTCGTTTAAATGATTCTCTACTTAGTAAAAATCCAGTTTAAGCGGAAAATGTTGTCTGGGACAACACTTTACGCACATGCAGCATTTAACCCACTATCCCTTTGAGCCCTGGAACCGGATTTTGAAGGCCTTTGCAAACAGTTTGGATCCAGATGAGACGCCACAAAACGTGGCGTCTCATCAGGATCCAGACTGTTTGCTATTCTGATATTATTCTTCGAAAAAAATCGAAGAAAATGCTAATTTTAGAAATATAGCAGACAACATTTTAGCAGACGACAAATTTCCCAGCATGATATGGACTATTCACAGATCATGGCTAATACACACCCAACCATAACAAGAGGGCCATGATGGCCATGGAGCGCTCAACTGAGTTCAAGGTGCAACTTTGACCCTACTCAACCCAGATTCAAACATGGCCTTCATATTGTCAAGATAAACCTACTGACTATACTTAACCAGGATTGAGTCATAAATGTGGCCTATACAGTGGTAAAAAGGTTTCCTCAGAATTGACCGGACCTTGTTTTTAATGCAAGTGACCCAGGTTTGAACTCAGCCTAGATTTTCAGAAGAAAAACATTTTGACCAAGATTTATCAAGGTTGAGTCATAAATGTGGCCTCTACAACGGCAACAAGGTTATGTTTTTTTATGATTTGACCTGCTGACATGATAATTGAACGCACATGACCCAGAATCTATCTTAGCCTAGATAATGGATATAACGTCATTCTAAATGACCACCTGCAATGCTGGAATAGCATCTAAAAATTTATTAAGTGAAAAGAAATGAAACAGAAAATACATACTTTTGGCTGGGTATTGGGGCCAAATTTTGACACTTTAAATTATTCTCTTAAATTTTTTTGATGATCTGTGTCATTCGATGGAGACTGACTCTATTTCATCAACTAATTCATTTGATGAAACTAATTTATTACTGGGGAAAATATGTCCATATAGACATAATGGTATATATAATATACCTAAGCACATAAAACTGGGGTAAATAGGTCCATATAGACTATAATGGTACATATAATATACCGAAGCACATAAAAAAGTTTACAAACACAAGAAAACACATAAAATAGCTGACAAATCTCTTGAACTTGGCAACTGTCATAATGCAATGGCCAGAAAATGAGTTCTGCAATAAAACAGCAATAAACCTACACCATCACTATTTCTATCCTAGTCCCCCCAGTATGAATAGTGTATGTCACACATGCAAGGTCATAAACCATATCTGTCTATTTACCTGGATACTGCTGATTCACTGCTGTTTCTATTATTACTTGTGCTCTTAATTAACATCAGTAAATGCTAAGATCCCAGTGTGAAAAGAACACTACAATGATGTTTTCGTGTGAACAGTAAAAAGTAGCCTTAAAATATGATAATATTGTCAAATTCCTACATATATGTCAGATAACAGAGACATCTTTTTGTATTTGGAGCCTGACCTTCTGTGAAGAGGGGGTTAATCATGCATTTGCATAAAGTCTTACAAGTGCCAGATTAGCCTGTGCAGTGTACAGAGGCTTAATCAAGGACGAAACTTTCCACCTTCACAGTTTGTTTTGTTTCAATGGAGTCTCCTCTTAAGGAAAATTAAGTTTATGCTGACAGTGTCATCCCTGATAAGCCTGGGTGGGCAGACTGTAGAGGCTATATCTGGAACACCGCCTAATGCACACGCATTTAACCCCATTTTCTCAGATCGTGACTCATGGGTTGATCTATGCCATTAAACTGTCTGTCCATCATGCACTTCTGTACGATTTTAATGCTTGAACATTCTTCCGAAATTGAACCTCAAAATTACTGGCATGTCTAGCCATTTTCTTTAAAATTTTACTTGGCAGATCTTTGTTTCTACAAAATGAATGATCAACCAGCAACAACAATGCCCAGGTTAACCAGCTCTGGCTGCATCTGCGTATCTAATTGAGCTTTGCTTTGTGATAAAGGGATTTAATGCATGTGCATTAACCCATTTACGCCTAGCGCCTAGAAAAAAGGCCTTTGCAAACAGCTTAGACCCAGATGAGACGCTGCATGATGCGGCTTCTCATCATGGTCTGCGCTGTTTACATAATGGAATTTCTGTACGAAATATTGTTTAATATAGAAATAAATATACTAGACATCCCTAATTTTGGAAATAAATTGATCCAATTTAGAAGGATGGGAGAGTCCACTAGGCATTAATGGGTTAAGTATTGTCCCAGATTAGCCTTTGCAGTGAGTCCACACAGGCTAATCAGGGACGACACTTACCGCCTAAACTGGATTTTAGCTTAGAAGAGACTTTCTTGAAAAGAAAAATATCATAAAAGCAAAAAGTGTCGTCCCTGATTATTCATGATTCAATTTTTTATTTAATTAAAAAATGTATTACCACCCCAAAAATATTTTCACTTGCTACACCATCGAGCAATTCTAATTTAGAAGGTTTAATTCATCTCATTTTGCATGACAATTTTGTAAATTGAATTTGCAGACATAAACCAAAAAAAGCAAATATGCAAATGTTCAATATTTGTACAAGAAGATCAATGCAGCCTTTTCTGTTAGGATAATAATGATTCATGAATAGTCTATTGCAGCATTTGCTTTGCATGTATTGAAACTTGCAGCAGTGAGGGAACTTGTATGACAGTCTATAGAAAACCTGCCTGGCGTGAACAAAAGTTACATTAAAGTTTTTGTCATGTATGATAATAACTGTGAGAGAAAAATTATGACATGTATTTCAGGAGAATTAATTTTAATTTAAGGTCATGCGAAGTTGACAAGCCATAATGTATGGGTTTGATCAAAATAACTATTTTTATCATTATGTTGTTGCTGCTGTTCAAATGATACTCAAATGATAAAGGAACAGTCAAACATTTTGATATTTCAATACAATATGATTTCCTTTTATACTGAACTAAACCTAATTATAAAGTTCAGAGGCTGTCAACAATAATTTTAACTTTTGTATAAAATTGTTACGTTTCGTAATTCACAATTATAAGCATACCTCGGCTTTCATCAACTGACAAGTATTCTTCTCAAAACTACCCTTCCCAAATAAGTGTGTAAAACTCGAGTTAAACACGAGTTTTATCCGTGTTAAACCAAGCGGTATTGGCAGTTGGTTTTTAGTGGGTTTTGGTATGTTGGTTTTTGTGAGTTTTGGTAAGTTGGTTTTTTCTGTGTTTAAAGTGGGTATTTTTACCAACTTGGTTAAAACTGAGTTAAACACAGAAAAAACTCACTTGTTACATAAATGTGGGCTTTGGTAAGTTGGTTTTTTGTGAGTTTTGGTAAGTTGGTTTTTTGTGAGTTTCGGTATGTTGGTTTTTTGCGAGTTTTGGTAAGTTGGTTTTTTCTGTGTTTAAAGTGGGTATTTTTACCAACTTGGTTAAAACTGAGTAAAACACAGAAAAAACTCACTTGTTACATAAATGTGGGCTTTGGTAAGTTGGTTTTTTGTGAGTTTTGGTATGTTGGTTTTTTGTGAGTTTCGGTATGTTGGTTTTTTGTGAGTTTTGGTATGTTGGTTTTTTCTGTGTTTAAAGTGGGTTTTTTTACCAACTTGGTTAAAACTGAGTTAAACACAGAAAAAACTCACAAAAACCAACATACCAAAACTCACAAAAAACCAACATACCAAAACCCCCAAAAAAACCAACATACCAAAACTCACAAAAAACCAACATACCAAAACTCACAAACAAGAGTGCCAAACTGTCACAAGATACGCCCGTTCGAAGGTTTTGGACACCATGCTCAATGCTTGAAAGTGTCCTCAAGACCTAGTTATTGACCCGGCATGACCCATATTTGAACTTGACCTAGATATCACTTAGATGTAACATCTGACTAAATTTGGTGAAGATCAGATGAAAACTACTTCAATTAAAGAGCGGACAACATGCTTAATGCTTGAAATGCACTATGTGACCTCGTTTTTGACCCGGCATGACCCATGTTCGAACTTGACCTACATATCATCTAGACACAACTTCTGACCAAATTAGGTGAAGATCAGATGAAAACTACTTCAATTAGAGAGCGGACACCATGCTAAATGCTTGAAATGCACTAAGTAACCTCGTGACCTAGTTTTTGACCCGGCATGACCCATATTTGAACTTGACCTACATATCATCTAGACACAACTTCTGACCAAATTTGGTGAAGATCGGATGAATACAATTTGAATTAGAGTCCGGACAAAGTGGCGCCGTTGAAAATGCACTAATTGACCCTATGACCTAGTTTTTGACCCGGCATGACCCATATTCGAACTTGGCCTATATATCAACTAGATGCAACTGCTGACCAAGTTTGGTGAAGATCGGATGAATACAATTTGAAATAGAGTCCGGACAAAGTGGCCCCTTTGAAAATGCACTTATTGACCCTATGACCTAGTTTTTGACCCGGCATGACCCATATTCGAACTTGGCCTAGATATCAACTAGATACAACTGCTGACCAAGTTTGGTGAAGATCGGATGAATACAATTTGAAATAGAGTCCGGACAAAGTGGCCCCTTTGAAAATGCACTTATTGACCCTATGACCTAGTTTTTGACCCGGCATGACCCATATTCGAACTTGGCCTAGATATCAACTAGATGCAACTGCTGACCAAGTTTGGTGAAGATCGGATGAATACAATTTGAATTAGAGTCCGGACAAAGTGATGCCTTCCGCCCGCCGCCCGCCGCCCGCCCGCCCGCCGCCAAGGGGTTTCACATAATACGTCCCGTATTTTATACGGGCGTATAAAAACCAACTTAAACACACTTCTGTCTACAATAGTGTGTTTAAGTTGGTTTTTGTGAGTCTTTTGTTCGCTTAAGGGATCATAAAATTTTGCTTGTTTGACCTGTAACCTTTGTAAAAAAAAATATTTACACCTTAATGGTAAAAAGGTTATTTGAGATAAAATCACAACAGATCATTACAAGCCCCATGTGATTATAAATAAAAGACACACACAATTTGCAAAAAACAATGTTTATATTAAAAAAAAACAAATAATGTGAACATTTTTACAGTGCATTTTTAACAAAACCAGGAAAACATCTACCCAAGATACATTATCACAATATGCGAGCACATTTAACATAATAAATTAAAATAAATAACATTCTCCTCTTTGGGCTACCACAGGTAAAAATGGGAGGAAGGGTATGAACCATGATTATATACAGTTTCAGTTAGTGAGGGGTGATACAGAGGATAAAATTAATAATAATTGTTTTTAACTGTGTTGGTGGTACCGGATTTATAAAATGACAACATTAAGGAATCCTTCATCCTATCTTTTCCTGGAATAGCCCTTTACACATATTTACACCTATGAACAAAGGAACATATTGCTCAGCACTAAACAGTTTATATATTCTCCCCGCAGTACATGACACGAAGCCTCCTCAAGGCCCAACTCATGTTCTCTTCCACTGTTGATATGGGCAGGGCAAACTTTTTGGAGATGACAACTGAAATGTATATGAACAATCAATGCAGGATTTTACTGTACATTACAGTATTAAAAAAACATGTAGAAGTTTATTCCACCCAAATCAAGTCTGATCTGAATGACTTGATTTTGGTGGAATAAACTTTTACATCAATATCATCAGTTCAGATATCCCATTTTAACATCATCTACATTAGAAGGATTTCAAAAGAGGTTTTTGAAACAAGGAGGCAAATTACTGTTGCTTGAATTTTTTATATCGTTCAAAATTAGAGCTTGATCGTTAACTTTATACTGAGGTTATTTTTGTCTGCCTATGTGTTAAATTCTCAAAACTTTTATACACAAACACAATTTTTAGTAACTCTTAAATTTTAGCAGTAGTATTAAATTAACGCAAGACAGATTATGAGCTGGAGTCAAATTTGAATCAATTGCATTATGTTTGTTTCAAAATGAATATGGAGGCAGTAGAACACCTATATATTTAAATCCCCTTTTTCCCTATAAAAAAGAATCATACCAACCATGGCGTAGTGTTCAGCAATCAGGAGACCCTCTCGAATCTCCCCCTTAGGGGAGGTTGAACAGCACTTCATAGAGCAGTCACCAGCTGATCAGGTCTGAAAACTATACTGTCATGGCCTTTGCGAGGTGCGTCTTGTGCATGATCTCATTTGAGATCAGGTCCTGAAAGATATTTTATAATGTAAGTGATAAATATTGCTGTTATGGTATATCTTGTTACTATAAATATTATTAATTTAAATCAAAACAAGTTTGTTTGCTTGTTGTTTTTGTTTGTTTATTTTTGCAATTTAAATCCTGTGATCACATGTGACTTAACGCTTGTCATAAATAATTAAAAGAAATTACGTGTGGTAGAAAATACTGTTTGAAAATGTACCAAGATATGTGGTCTCATTTGGCTGTGTGGACTGGTCGGAAGTGTGACGCCTTTCAAATGCTAAAACCTGTATAGTTTTACCTCTCAACAAATCCAACTTTCCTTGGTCAAGCACAGGGCTCGGTTTTCCCACTCCTGATCTTCTCAAGTTGGGCTGCTCGTGCAGGGTAAAATCTGGTGTCAAAATCCATACATCAGTTAGTCCCCCTTCTGCTGTCTTTTGGCAGGAATATTCTATCCAAAGAATCTTCCAATCAATGTAAATTTCACCTTGGGAGTTTAACCTTCAAATTTAAAATATAAAAGTTTTCATTGAATATGTGGGAAAGAAATCTGTTCATTAATGACCAGAAATAGGTATAAATAACATTTAAGATGACAATAATCATAAAATACAGCCATAATTATTCAAATGGTGTTGTTTTTCCTTATAATTGCATTACATTTATACTTATCCATTTACATTTCCCAGTGACAATACATAAATATGATAATGATCATAATTAATTCAATATAAAACTAAATAAAAAAGTGATGTAAAAATGAAAATACAAACCTAAAACAACTGTTCTTCAGTATTCCAAGATAACAGGCAGTTGATGAATTATGAGACCATATCACTTTAACCATCCACTTTGAATCTCCTTTGCAACAAACTTATTGTTGATTTACACATTGTAGTACATACACATTGTTTTCACCACACAATACTTCATGCTGAAAGTTATTCAAGACATTTTAAACTAGAATTATAAGTCTTAATGTTACTCAATTATACCTTAAAGCTCAAAGTCAGTTGATGAAAACCCCCTTTGTTTTCAAAACATAACTTCCTGTCTCCAGCCAATCAAAGTCGCTTGTTTTCAAATAGATGGTGGCTCAGCCAATCAAAAGTCTTATCAACACCCCTTTGTTAGGCCTATAGATGGAGCACTGATACTGTGATAAGAATTAATGTTTATGATTTAATTGGGGGGGGGGGCTAATCTCTTATGTGTGTCAGCCAATTACTAAATCTGAGAAATATCTACTGATTTCAACACCAACATATATGTATTTATTGAATAATACACAGCACCCTTAGCATATTATATTTAATTGTGAATATTTAAAAAAAACATGCTGAATGGTGTTAGCAAATAATATTAATAGTATAAATATTATTTATTTTTATTGCCTTTTAAATTGTATGTTAATGGTCAATGTGGTAGGCATAAATTGTATGGGGGTTAAATATCAGTATAAGAAAGTTAAAATAGTTATTGTTTTTATGTTGAGGAGATATAATTGATGCTGGCAAGCCCACATAAGTTTCCATATATTAATCAACACTTTCACACTGAAACTAGTTTTATTTATTATAGAAACAGTGTCACTCTCCCCCTCAAAAAATGAATAAAAAAACACACTGTAAGTCTATTGAATTCTCCAAAGAACATGAATTAAATGGAAGTATTCACATTTTTATAGATGTGTGATTGTTCTTATAATATATTTAATATTTATGTATTGATTCAAAGTGAAAGACAAACAATTTCATATTCAGGTATAAAACTAAGTTTGAACATTTTAACATTTTTTATAGTATCTGTGAACCTGTGATGTTCTGAAAGAGCAATTTTTATCCAATGTTTCCTTAAAATTATGGGGAGCCCATAAATGTACAAAAGGTGCAATGGCAAACAAGCTGTAAAAAAGCCCCTTTACAATTCACCTTGATAATATATATCTATAAACATGAAACAAAGACCTAGTTGAAGAATTATTGTTTATTGTTGAGTTATGTTAATAAACAAAAGACCAACTTATTGATAAGTGTGTTAAAGTGAGTCTTTTAGCCTTGTTGCGGCTTTCAAATTATTTATAAAAAGACCAACTTAAACTCGCTTTAACCCACTTCTGTTTATAAAAAGACCCACTTCTGTTGTAAAAGACTCGCTTATGAAACAAAAAGACACACTTAAACACACATAAACCAACTCATAAATAAAAAGACTCACTTTTGACACATAAAAAAACAACTTCTTACAGCAAAAAAACTCGCTTTAACACACATCTACTTTAAAAAACCAACTTTAAACTCAGTTAAGCACAGTTTAGCTCACATAAAACTCGCTTTTATTAGCAAAAACCAACTTCCGCTCAGAAAAACTTAGAAAAAACACAGTTTTATGTTGGTTTAAGTGTGTTTTGGTATGAAAGTGGGTTAACTTTTTGCAAGGGTATGCATGGTCAATCCATAAATCCTGCTTTATTACAATACACTGAATACAGCATTTTCTATGTACCATACCTTTTCAAAAATGCTCAATATAATGGTAAAACTAGCTGGAGGCATATGTCACCCTATTATGTATTGATTGTGCAGCAAATTACAATAATATTGCTAGATCATTATCACATTTAACTGATATCTAATTGTCCTGTTACAATGCATCCCTGTCAAATAAATACAAGTTGGCACCAATAAACACAGATGGTGTGAACAGACTTAGAATCCCTGAAAATAAACTGCTAAAAATAACAGGGAATAAAATGGTAGACAAATCCTGTTATCCATACACAGTTACGTTTTGAATGGCTAACATGCTAAAGTTGGAGCAAAGCATATTCATAGAAACATAAAAATATAACCAATTAAAATAAAAGGAAACACTCCAAGTCTAGAGTGTTTTAATAAGCCTGAGGCTTTCGATACAATAGATAAAAAATAAATAGGTTTAAACTTTAAACTAAACATAAAATGGTAGTCAAATCTTAATTACGCAAATTTTACAGGACAGTAGGTCCGGTAAAATGCGAACAAAAACAGGACCTCCGTTAATTTACAGGACCTTTACAGGCTTATCAGGAACGACACTTTCCGCTTTTATGGCATTTTTCATTTAAAGGAAATCTCTTCTAAGTGAGAATCCAGTTTTAACAAAGAGTGTCGTTCCAGAAGAGCCTATGCACAGGCTAATCTGGGACAACATTATATGCACATGCATAAAGCACTATTTTCTTATTTGCATGGCTGAAATGCAAAAATGTGCTCTCCTTTTTAAAATCAGATTGTACATGTATTTTACTTCAGCTATCAATAACATCATGAAGATCACCTTTGTGGTTTGGCCCAGGGTTTGCATGCCAAACACTAATTTTATTGCTTCTGCTATTTGCCACACTCAGTTGCCACAGCAATAAAACTGTGGTCATATCACAGGGATACCCAGACTTCACACCTGCAGTCATGGTCTTGCCCAGATAATGGGGCTATTTGGGAGCTTGTTTGCCTGCCCAGTGGGCCTGGAAGTGACATGGTAATGGGTATCCAGTGCTGGCTTATATTACCTGGCCAGCTATAAATGTCAGATCCTGAAACTGACCTTATGTTGAAGCTTTCATAGGAGAAGCTTGTTGGAGGAAAGAAAATGATAATTCAGCCTGTTTCTGGGAACTAAATTCATGTGCATAGAGTGTCGTCCCAGATTAGCCTGTGCAGTCCGCAAAGGGACGACACGTTCTGCTTGTATGGCATTTTTCTTTCAAAATAGGTTTCTTCTAAGTGAAAATACAGTTAGGGCGGAAAGAGTTGTTCCATATTTACCTGTGCAGACAGCACAGGCTAATTTGGGACAAAAAGTTACTCAATTTCCGATGTTTCGCTTTTAATGTTGTTGCTTTTTTCTTGCAAAAGGTGAAATGTTGAAAGAGAGCAGAGTTCAAGATGCCTTTTCAATGATTGCTGACCCTTTGGTGTAATAACAACATAGACATTGCTTCAAGTCAAAAACGTTTTTCATGTCTTACATACGATGTTTGAGCAGGCAATTATATTATTAAATAACTTATTACTTTGAAGAATGCCAATAATGTGTAGTTTTTTCATGCATTTACATTGTAAAGTTGAAGTTCACATTCTTAAGAACAATAACCCACACCTACTTTAAATTACACATTTAACTTTGTATTTGCTTTTACAGATTACTGTATAAACCCAACTAGACAAATTATTGCAATTCACCAAATGTAAGTTCACCATAAGTGAATAAAACATGGGGAATGACCTTTTCATAGATGAGGTTACATTCCACCAGAATGATAAAAGGTGTTAAATTTCCTGGTAAGGATGGGGATATTGACAGATAAGTCATCAACATATTAGCATTGACAGAGAGTGACTAGACACAATGTCCAGGCGTTCTGCTATTTTTATCCCCACGCTTTTTGAAAAAAAGGTGGGGATATTGTGGTGATCTCCGCCGTCCGTCCGTCTGTCCGTCCGTCTGTCCGTCCGTCCGTCCTGGCCACTATCTCCTCCTACACTAAAAGCACTAGAACCTTGAAATTTACACACATGGTAGCTATGAGCATATGTGCGACGGTGCACTATTTGGAATTTTGATCTGACCCCTGGGTCAAAAGTTATAGGGGTTGGGGTGGGGCCGCGTCAGAAATTATCACTCATTTTTTTAGGTTATTTTACATTTACTTCTTTATTTCTACACCGATTCACTTCAAATTGATACTGGACCTCACCTATGACAATACGGTCAATCTCAACCATGCATGGCCCCATTCCCAACCCTGGGGCGCCCCGCCCACATAGGCCACACCCACCAAAAATTTCCATTTACTATAATTTTTTCATTTCTACACGGATTCACTTCAAATTGATACTGAACTTTTGTTATAACATTAGGGTCAATCTCAACTATGCATGGCCCCAATCCCAACCCTGGGGCGCCCGCCCACATAGGCCACACCCACCAAAAAAATCCATTTACTATAAAAAAAAATTAGGTTATTTTACATTAACTTCTTCATTTCTACACTGATTCACTTCAAATTGATACTGAACCTCTCTTATGACAAAACGGTCAAACTCAACTATGCATGGCCCCGTTGCCAACCCTGGGGCGCCACGCCCACATAGACCACACCCGCCCAAAATTGCCTTTTACTATAATTTCTTCATTAATACACTGATTCACTTCAAATTGATACTGAACCTCTCTTATGACAATACGGTCAATCTCAACTATGCATGGCCCCATTACCAACCCTGGGGCACCCCGCCCACATAGGCCACACCCTCCCAAAATTGCCTTTTACTATAACTTCTTTATTTTTACACCCATTCACTTCTAATTGATACTGAACTTCTCTTATGACAATACAGTCAATCTCAACTATGCATGGCCCCATGATCAACCCTGGGGCGCCCTTGGGTCAAACATGCGGCGTGGGGATACGCGTCGGCCTCTGCCGCGCCATTTCTAGTAAGAGATTATTTTCCACTTAAGCCTATTATAAAACTGACAATTGCTAATCTTATTATTAGATTATTTCAACAAAATGTATACTTCAGCTTTTATATGCATTGAATTGTGTTAAACTATACATACTGGACTAATACAATTTTGTTTTGTAATGAATGTGTTTTGTCTGACTTTTTTTCAATTTTTTTTTAGGGGGGGGGGGGGGTTAAGATTTTCTAGTAAAGATACAATAATTAATAAATATTTGGGGGAAGGAGTATTTAACAGCACATTTTTATCTCAAAGCATTAACATAAGCGTAAAATGTTTTTTTAGGCCAAAGTGTCCCAAAATACCAGATAAATTTCCACCAATACTATACAACATAATCAAACAACTCTGCAATCTGACAACCTATGGGCCTCTGATGGTTATTTAATGAAGACAGACACTATAGGCTTACATATGAATCCTGAACTTAATCAGAATAAGTGGTAAAGGTCATCGAGTGAGGACCTACAAAATTATGACATCAAACGACAAATGAAAGAAAATAACTTATGAACACAAGGGGCTCGTAAATATTTTATGACCTAACACACGAAGAGGCTCATTTGCTGTTATAGCTCCAATCATTTTTCTGGCCACTCTAATGAACAAATGTATTATTGGTGTGCTGAAATAACACTAATGGCTACAGGAGTATTAAAGGGTTCAAAAAACAGCAAGCCTCACTCTGTAAAAAGTGGTTTAATGCATGTGCATACAGTGTTGTCCTAGATAAGCCTTGTCAATCTGCACAGGTTAATCAGGGACGACACTTTCTGCCTAAACTTGATTTTCATCATTAAGGGTTTTCCTTTAAACAACAATAAAATCAAAGCGAAAAGTGTCCTCCCAGATTAGCCTGTTTGGACTGCACAGGCTTATCTTGGACAACACTTTACACACACTCATTCAATCCCCATTTCTCACAGCGAGGCTGATATATAATTGTGATGATGTTATTTATCTCATTAAATATTAATGGCGGCATCTGTACAGTTGGTTTGGTGGCCCTGCTGCTACTATTAGGGTGTTCATGATAAAATCATGATCAACTAGCAGGCGAAATGAGGCAAATTAAGATCAACAGTGTGCAAATAAATGTGTTTAGTGTTCATTCTAGAATATTGTTTAAACATAATTAAATAAACTGTAACATAATGGCATACTATTCTAGTTAAAAGATTACAAGTTTATCTTTAGAATAGAGAGCAAAGCTTTTAGACCAGGGCAAACAGAGCAGCGGGAAAAACTCTCCAACATACACAGAAATGTGTTCTCAGAATCTATTCATTTACCAAACCACATGTACCTTAGACTCTCATTCAACCATACAAGAAGAATGCCTGGATGACACTGCAATACACTTTGCAATGCCCTCAATCACAACAAGCCCTGCTTACTGGACCTGTTGACCCTATCAATTCCCTCCTTGACCCTGAACACTGCACTGTGCACATGTACAATCCTGCAGGTTGAAAGTGAGTGAGTGTCAGAATGGCAATCAATCATCCATAATGGGTTTTCCATTTGTTTCCCAAAATTAACAGCTTGTTAGAGATTTAAAGCCATCTGTGTTTTCATCACATAAACTGCCATAGCCAAACCTCTTTCACTTTTGAGAAAGTGAAAGAATTCACATTCTTGTACTAGTTGATTTTGCTTTTTTTAGAACTTCAATTATCATGCTATATTCATCAGAGTCTGGCATACATGTGCTTCTTGTAAGACCAAAACAAGAGATGTGTTTGTCAGCAACACAATGCCCCCTAATGCGCCGCTTTGATTTTTTTTTACCTTTGACCTTGAAGAATGACCTTGACCTTTCACCACGCAAAATATGCAGCTCCACGAGAAGTAAGTAAGAGATTGAATGGAGAAATGAATTTATTTATTTTTTTATTTTGGACGTCTGACCTTGAAGAATGACCTTAATCTTTAACCACTCAAAATGTGCAGCTCCACGAGATACACATGCATGCCAAATATGAAGTTGCTGTGTTCAATATTTAAAAAGTTATGATAAAACTTTAACGAGGGTTAAAGTTTTAGGAAAGAAAAATACAATGATATTTGACCTTTGACCTTGAAGGATGACCTTGACCTTGACTTTTAACCACTCAAAATGAGCAGCTCCACGAGATACACATGCATGCCAAATATGAAGTTGCTATCTTCAATATTGCAAAAGTTATCAAACTTTAACCAAGGTTAAAGTTTTGGGACACACACAATGAATGAATGAATGAATGAATGTATGACAGGCAGACAGGCCAAAAACAATATACCCCTGATCTTTCGATCCGGGGGCATTAAAACATACATGAGTTGCAACCTTAAATGAAACAATCATGGCTACGAAGAAGCAGTTTTGATAATTGAAGAATATTTCTGTGAAAAAAAAATTGGGTCTGGGTCATGCAAAAATAGGGCTTAAGCTTTATACAGCCAGCATAGCGACCAAACCAGCATGTGTATGCCAACAGTCTGGTAAGGAGCTACTTTGGTATAAAGTAGTGCAAGAAATTTGCTGGTCTCATTCATGGAGACGCGGTCTAAGAAAACTGGGCTTAATTCATGTGCGTTTAGTGTCGTCCCAGATTAGCCTGTGCAGTCCAAACAGGCTAATCAGGGACGACACTTTCTGCTTAAACTAGATTTTTTGTAAAAAAGGGACTGCCTTTAAACGAAAAATACCATTAAAGCGGAAAATGTCATCCCTGATTAGCCTGTGCGGACATCACACGCTAATCTGGGACGACACTTTAGGCACATGCATTATGCCTGAGTTTTCTCAGAACACTATTCAATTTTTCCTGAACTGATTGCGCCGATGCCCAGGCTGACCTGGAGCTCAGATGCTGGCTGCATTTACATAAGACCCAATTTTGCATGACCAGGTCAGTTATCAATTATTTAACCTTTATACATGGTTGCTTGACAAGGCATCAACTAGTTACTATTTTGTAAATAAAACTATAAAACGTACCTCAAATTGTCAATTAAAACCATTAATTCATATTTAAAATGTATCTCAACATTTCAGGTTCAATAATAACACCTACCAGAAATTCAAAGCAAACAATTCTATATTTTTTAATTCACTTTAGATTCTCACTATCATTATAAGAAATAATAGACATCTGATCACTAGAAATCGATGGCCGCACATTCCATACCTCCCTTGAAGCTGAAATAGTCCACAATCTGCTATCTATTGATCAGCCTATATCTCAAGCAACAACAATCAATCCTTTTAACAACATGGATTTATAACTAATTCTGGTCACACAAGGTACCAGGTGGTAAAATACTGTTCAAAATGTGTGGGACACAGAATCAGTGCCTTTATTGAACCTTATTGTGTGTTTTCTCTGCATACAAAACATGTTCATTCAATATAGGAGTTCAAAGAAACTTTATGTCTACATGGAAATTTAAATGCCTGTTTTTAATGAATATTTTATTTAAAGTTCATGCTTGAAAATATATGAAAAATTGTATGAATGGTACACTTTTCTCAATATTTTTAATGTACTGTGTTAATTTTAAGTAAATATTTAAGAGAAAAATCCTAAGCTCCAATTGGGGATCAAATCAGGGTCTCCCAAGTTATAACAGTACATGTACGCTCTTACTGCGTTCCTGAAGAGTTAGCCCAACAGCAAGGCTGTTGTAGGTGACATTATTTCACAACTATTTCTCTCAGCCTTATCATAACTAGTTTACTTGTTTATAAAATTTCATACGTGTTCTCCGTGTTAACCATCCCTAATATGACACTTGATGCCATGCTGCTGCATTAAGCCCCTTTATGCCATGCTGCTGCATTAAGCCCCTTAATGCCATGATGCTGCATTAAGCCCCATTATGCCAGAGCCATGCTCAAATAATATTTTCTTACAATTAATTACAATTGAAATCACCCATGTTAACGCACAGCTCTTTAACTAAACAAGAGCACCGCATAACCGGTGCCAACGATCGGCTGCGGGCGCAGTTTTGAATAAATGAAAGCTTGTCAGATTTTTTGGACTTTTTTTTAGAGGTCACAGTGACCTTGACCTTTGACTTAGTTACCCGAAATTAGATGCAGTGTCCGACAAATCCATTGCCCGGAGCCCGGGGGCTACCGAAATTTTTCATCGGGCTACTGAAATTTTCCAGCTAACGCCCGCCGGGCTACTATAAATTTATAAGAGCGGTAGCCCGGTTTATTGACAGACATGCGTAGAATAAACACGCTGACCATGCGTTTGTACACTGTGTATTGCTTATAATCCGATAACAAAGTGCAATCAATTATCCGATCAGTCACCGATCACTTGCGGTAATGTCTTAAACAGTAACAGTGTATTTTAATCATCCAATCAGAACCACCATTTGTCGTCTGCTAATAATATAATGAGAGCCGGTTGGATAGTTGGCGCACATGATGCAACATCATTTCGCAGTTTGGAATTCTTTGTTAACCACAACAATGAGCAATAGCGACAACGTTTTTGATGTCGTTAAATATCCAAGGACGCCAAACATTAAATAAATCAAAGCAATAGCGGATTCTTCAAAACGGTAATGAAACCGAAAATTAATATTAATGACAACTTTGTGAATGCGGTTAACACATGCTAGTTAGTTTGCATTGTCAATTAATAATTGGATTAATCGACTGTTAATCAATAATCCCATATATGCCCGATTTATATTTTTAAAACCAAATTATGGGTGGGTAATATCGACGATAAGAATCATAAACACAAACGTTTGAAATTTTCTAAAGTGTCAAATGAATTTCGGCATATGGTTCTATTTAAAGATATGATGAAATAAGCTCCCAATCAGGACCGTTGTATTGCAACATGCGTAAATAACCTGCCACGGTTTGCACGCGTTGTGTACAGCTATTTTAGGTTACAAAATTCTACGTTTAAGAAATGAATTTCTTTGTCCTGATAAAAAGCGCGCGAAAATTGGCGTGGGTGTATTTATTTGTAAATAAAAATTTCGTAGCGGGTACAACATTGAGATCATTTAATTTCCATTAAAAGTTTCGTTGTGAATTTCAACTAAAGTACCGGGGTATCTCGCGAATTCTTTGGCATTGACATTTTCTCTTAATAAAATATCATGTAAACACGCTGTATCGTTACCGTTACACTGTATCATTTCCTTCATTATTGAAACAATTATTGTATTGTATACTGACTGCACACAAGTGTCGTAACACAGGGATGCAATACGTAAATTCGGACAGTACTTAAAGTCGGACACAAGTAAATAAATGATTGAATACTCTTGATTTCTTGAAACTCGGTATTTGTTGTTAAAAAGGGCAATTGCATTGATTTACACCATACGAGTCAATCGTATTGATCATCTTAACGCTTATTTTACGTTTACGACTTAACGTGCTGTCCGAATTTAAGTACACATACATGTGCACATACATGTAATATCTACATGTAGTAAATGATTTTCTTTGGTACATTTACATTTAAGTACTCGGTGCCTGTACTGTAACATTTATTTACGATATTGACTGTGTACATCGGACTACTTGCTGTTTTATGTATATGTATGTATACATATTATGTTTGTGTAAATGAAGAAATAAAATGAGGATGAAAACCTTCCTCTTATCATTTGTACAGGAAAATGTTATGGGCTAGTGCTGCAACAATACGCCAAAAAGCGTATTGCGATATATTGTCAGCTCAAAAACCCGTATTGCAATATATCGCAATATATTGCTTACTTGTACCAGAATTATAACTCGCCAATTACCCGATAATCCCGTATATTCCAGTTTTAAAGCAAATTCTGGTAAATGTTTACTATAAAAATGCTCAAGAATAATACAAAACACAAACATTCACCAATTTTCTTAAATATCAAATACATTTTGGCATTTGTTACTATTTAAAGATGTGATGAAATAACTTCCAATTGGGCGGTTTTTTTTCCCCACTGAACACGCGTAAATCGCCTGACGTGATGTTCCCGTTTTATACAACACAAATACACCCACACTTTGCACGCGACGTTCTACATGTCTGTATAATTTTCGCGCGCTTTTTATTAAGAAAAAGAATAAAGCACTTTTTTATTGTCGTGTTAGCATTACATTTCGGAAGCGTGTTTCCGAAATTCGGATTACAAATTTAATAATGCTCATTTCAGAATCGAACGAAACATTTAGTTGTGCGTAATTAATCCAACGATAATTCGTTTAAAAGCATAGAATGAATGTTCCCATGTAACAACGCTACTCTGTATAATAGACTTTTTACGTAACAATTTATTTTTACAAAATACCGCTTTGTTTTGTTTACCTTGATACAATGTATCATTATTTTGGATGGCTTTTCTGAACGAAATGTAGATGCATGTTTGCAAAATTTTCGTACCGGTATGACGAAAATCGTATCGCAATACAATATGCGGATTGCGTATTGCGATATATACCGATATACCGGTATATTGTTGCAGCACTATTATGGGCTACCAAATATTTTTATTGGTAGCCCAGTGGGCTACCTGAAAAAAAAGAAATTTGTCGGACACTGTTAGATGTGCCATGTAGAGTTCGTCAAGGTGCAGCTACATATGAAGTTTCAATGTTGTAGGTTGAAGCACTTTAATTTTAGAACCAATGTTCAAAAGGTTAACAAAATGTTAAGGTTTTAGCATGATGCGGACAGCGGACGACAGGACAAGCTGGCTTTGACAATACCTCAAGGTTTTCTCTGAAAACAGCCAAGATAAAAATCAATTAACACACCACAACAGGCAATTTTAGAAGATAAAGGACTAATCAAATCCCACTGCATCACACTTCATCAAGGCATTCAATCACTGTGCCAATATCTGACAGTCTCACATCACCAGAAAACATGCATGTCAATATCCAGTATGGATCTACTTTTCCAATTTCAATTGGTTGACAATGAGAAATCAATGCTCAGATAACATGCCAACTTGTCAACAACATTGTCATCTTTTAATTGTAGGATTATATTGGACATAATGCAGTTAAAACCCATGGGCATTTTTCATAATATATTCTGCAAAATAATTATGTTATTGACTAATATTAATTTAGATGTTTATTAAATGATTCTATCATCCACATAGATTTATGTAGATTCACATTAAAGGATATAAAGTCTGATGGGGGCACATGGAAACAAGTTTTTTTCCACATCTTATCTTTTCTTGAATCAAATATCAAATATATAAATGGTATTAACTGGTTACACAATACTAATATAGTATTATAGTCTGTTGCGTTGTGTACAAACAATTTTGTAAGTAAATTGTGCACATAGATATAAACAACCTGCAGAAAAGACAAACATTTCACCTACCTTTGTGTGTAACAGATAAGTCCCCACTACACGAATGTTAATCCGAACAATTTCTTTTTTTTTCAATGGTCAACCTTTTCTTTTTAATCCAAATAGCCTTTAACTCACTGTCTAAAAATAATATTTAAAATCCGTCTGTACACCAAGCTAATACTTTCCTGTCTGTCTTCTCAGTTCTGTCAGTCTTCTTACGAGACTGCACAAACCTCCTTCAGTTACCTGTAAAATATCACAAAAGCTTTTGCTATGCACCTTTACAACGGCATGCAGCCGACAGTTTCCTTAATTCACACTGTCCCAACAACCATGTGACAGATGCAGATATTAAGTCAAGTTTCCCTTCACTACACATAACAAAATCCCACAACCAAATAAGGCAGTGACATTAACGTGTGTATGATTCACTCTAATAAACTGAAGAAACTGTCACCATTTATAGTCTTTAACTCAACGTGAACATACTTAACAACTTAAACGATTACACGATTATTCCCAGCGACAATAAATCCTTCAACAGACTGAGTGAGCTACAGTACAAATTTCAAATATTGACTTACAAGATAACTTTCCAGATAACATTGACAGTGTCAAATAGGACTGTCACAATCTGATGTAGCCTGATATTTTCACTTTTACATCTAAATGAACATAATGCTTTGGGAAAATGGAGTCTAATGCACCATTGCATGTGTGCAATGTGTCCTCCCAGATTTAAGTCTTTGATGTCTGCACGCAATCAGGGACAACACTTACTGCTTTTATGATATTTTATATTTAAAGAAGTGTCTAATAAGCGAAAATGCAGTTTAAGCGTAAAGTTTTATTCATGATTAGCCTGTTCAGACTGCACAGGCTAATCTGTGACAAAACTTTACTCACATGCATTTAGCCCTGTTTTCCAGCACTAGGCTCAGTTAGAGGTGGCTGAGATGGATGTGTCATAATGCAGTTAGAGGTGGCTGAGATGGATGTGTCATAATGCAGTTAGAGGTGGCTGAGATGGATGTGTCATAATGCAGTTAGAGGTGGCTGAGATGGATGTGTCATGATGCAGTTAGAGGTGGCTGAGATGGATGTGTCATAATGCAGTCAGGGCCCTTTTCACCATCTCTTTGAAAAAGTCAAGAACTTTTCAAAATTGTGAAAAAAATAGCCCTAAATGGTAGTTAAAAGTAATGACCATCATGCTTTATGTTAGATATTAAATATAGGGATAATCCATCCTTAAAAACTTAAAATAAACATGTAATTGTAAATTATAAAATATTATGAATGTGTTTGTTCCTTTTTGGTAAACTAACATAATTTTATATTCCGCTTTTGAAAGATATTAAATAAAAAAATGTACTTTCAAATTGCAAAATAAATAACAGGTTTAAACTTCATAGAAATCCAAAATCCTGAAATATTGTGTCCGGGATTTAGATGATAAGAACATAAATATGCTACACAGATTTACCTATTATTACTGATGACAATATGTTTTCAATGACATTATACATTTAGACAGTCTTACCTGTAATACCATACGCCTGGATTATTAAATCTTTACTTTTAAAACCTAAATATTTAAATCCATTTTTCCAAGACACAATGTTTATTAATCTGAGCACATAATAATTCTATACAAAACAAAATTGTTAAAGCACGATACAACAATACTGTACATGCTGGTATATGTATAGCCCTTTTAATACACACAAAATACATACTACAAGTAAGTAGTAAAATTGAACTGTTCAGCCACCTGTGACATTTCAACTTGTTTTATAATATTAATTGCCCAAGGTCATTAAATTTATGTTAAGTCATGCATGACAACATACTTGCCAATCAAGTTAATCATCAAAAGGCTAGAGTGTGGAAAACACCACTTGTCAGAGGTACAAACAAAGCCAACACATTTCAAAGCCTTTTAAAACAAGGAATGTTTGTAAAAAAAATGTATGTCCCCCCCCCCTTAATGTGTCTGTGTTAATGAACACGAGTGTACCTGATCATTGCAAGCACCATAGATAGCCCAGTAATGAATTAGAGGACAGTGCAAAATTTTCAAGGCAGAGGGGGGGGGGGATGATTGAATAAATTGTAACATCCAGTCACCACAAGGTCAACTCAAGTGAATGTGGATGGTCATTTAACTTTTAATATTTAATTTTACAGCTTAATATTTTATTTTCCAGCTAATATTGTTAAATAAAAATGACTTTTACAATTTTTGTACCCAAGAGTTTCCATTGCTTTGTAACAATTTATGGTAAGTTAAACTTTGTGCAAATGAATCCAAATTGTGTTTTCTTTATTTTTTCAGCCAGAAATTTCAAGTAGATTACATATCAAGATGTATTGAAAACTTGGCACAATGCAGGGGCACTTTAATGGAATATCTGGTAACAGAAGAATGATGTATATATGTATTTACAGAGCGTGTACATGCCTTGTGTATATAAGAAGCACATGAATGCAATTTTGCCTGCTGTTGTTCAACTGCTGTGATAATTACATAATTACTCTTTGTTTATTGCTGTCTTACATTTGTTAGTCCAACCAACTGTTTTTTGTATTTACAGCATTATTCAGGCAATCATATGTTGTTGTTGTTTTTTAAAGAAATAAAGCCATAAAAATCTCAAACCACAATGGGGATTGAGACCCAGCCATTTTTTTTTTACCAAGTTGGGACTAATTATTTATTCACAAAGTGAGGTAGCCAAGCGCAAAGACATAAAAAACAACAGGCGATCCCTGTACATTGTTTTAGTAGTACAACACTATACCCAATTCAATCAAATTTTCTGATTCATCCATGATTTTTTTTTAAACTGTATAATGAAATTTTCGGACGCCATACGGACACAACCACAAATGTAACCCAGACACAAACATTCAAGGCAGACACTCTTACAGCTTCAAGTGGAAAACAACATATTAATGTCAGTTGTACTAACATAAGCCTACTGAGTCAAATTTGACATTCCAATTTAAGCCCTCAAATAGTACAATTTATTCAATAAAATATCATAAAGACCATAACAGAGGCAGATTTAAATTCATCAGCTGGTTGACCTTCCTCACCTAAACCCCCACTCGGCCCCACCCCCCACAGTCAGGCTGTTCATGAAGAAGCCACAGGCCTGTCACACTCCCTGGCCAAACTGAAAACATTAATTCAAATTCATATCTGCCCTGACTGGATTTCATAATACCCGCAGATGAATAAGCCTTTCAACACTGTCCAATTTGCATAAATCAGGCCAGTACTCTGAATGACATGTATCTGCATTTCTTTAACCCTTTGCATGCTGGGAAATTTGTCGTCTGCTAAAATGTTGTCTGCAGAATTTCTAAAATTAGCATTTTCTTCTTTTTTTTTTCAAAGAATACTATCAGAATAGCAAACAGTTTGGATCCAGATGAGACGCCACGTTCTGTGGCGTCTCATCTGGATCCAAACTGTTTGCAAAGGCCTTCACAACTCGGTTTCCGCACTGTAAGGGTTAATATGCCTGTATTCAGTGTATTATTTTTAAATGTATTGTAAATGGATGGGAAACATCAATGTTCAAAGAGAGTCAAAGTGTGCAAGAATTGGCAAATGCATGTGCAAGTACAAACGATTAATCATTTTTTCTCTATAGAATTTTTACTCACTGATAACCAGAGATTTTAAGATCTGATAATGCAATTTACTCCAGAAAGTACTTTACAACTGGTGAATCACAGCCAAATAAATCAAAACCGCCATGCCAATTTATGTGGTTAAATAACCAACCACCTTAATTCTATTGTGCAAGACATGTTAAGCATTATAATAAATGACATCATTTTAATTTCTAAAGAAGGAAAACAGGAAGTTCAACAGGTGCAATGCACTTTAGTGCTGCAACAATACGCCAAAAACCGTATTGCAATATATTGTCAGTTCAAAAACCCGTATTGCAATATATCGCAATATATTGCTAACTTGTACCAAAATTATAACTTGCCAATTACCCGATAATCCCGTATATTCCAGTTTTAAAGCAATTTCTGGTAAATATTTACTATAAATGTGCTCTAGAATAACAAGAAACACAAACATTCGCAAATTGTCTTAAGCATCAAATACATTTTGGCATTTGTTAGTATTTAAAGATGTGATGAAATAACGTCAAATCTGAGCGTTTTTTTCCACTGAACACGCGAAATTCACCTGACGTGATGTTCCCGTTTTTATACAACACAAAATACACCCATACTTTCCATGTGACGTTCTACATGTCTGTATAATTTTCGCGCGCTTTTTATTATGACAAAGGATGAAGCACTTTTTATTTGACGCTATAATTTTATATTGTCGCGTTAGCATTAAAATTTGGAAGCGTGTTTCCGAAATTCGGATTACAAATTTAATAATGCTCAATTAAGAATCGAACGAAACATTTACAGCTGTGCGCAATTAATTCAACGATAATCTGTTGAAAAGCAATGAACGAATGCTCCCATGTAACAACGCAACTCCGTATAATACACTTTTTAGAATGCTATTTTTACGTAAAAAATTATTTAAACTGCTTTGTTTTGTTAACGTTGTTATCATTATTTCGGATGGCTTTTCTGGACGAAATGTGAATGAATTTTTGTAAATTTTTGTACCGGTATGATGAAAATCGCATCGCAATACAATATGCGGATTGCGGATTGCGATATTTACCAATATACCGGTATATTGTTGCAGCACTAATGCACTTGTACTCAAGTGTCTTCAATGCTATAATCTCAAAGGTAAATAAGGATACATCTTTAACCAGTGTCTTCCCTTGTTAAATACCCGCGCCCACACAAAAATAGTTATAAAAAATATAAACAAATCATTTAATTTTCTCACTCTCTACTTATTTAAGGTCAATTATCTACATGGTTGATCACACAATCTGCTCCTTAATGGGGAATGGTAAAAAGTCCAGCATTCTAGCGACATTATGTAATTAGTAGGTAAATCAAAGGAATTCCTTTTAATACACTTTGAATTAATGTTTACTATCATATTATATCTATTTGAAAATTAAAAAAATAAATGGTACAGATTTTCACATTTTCTATGTTGACCAATGTAGAGGGGCAGAATTGGGAAGCCTAAACAAAAAGAAGCACCCTGGGTGGCTCAGGACCTTTCTGTTTCCCTCTTGATTTTTCCTTAACTTAATATTATTGTTACTAGTTTAGTGATACTGTATTTTAAGTATGTGTATTATTGTATGTTCCTTTTTTAAATAATTTATTTTGCTCCTTCATTTGCAAAAAATATTCTATATCCGTTAAAAATTTGAAAACTTGTCAATTTTCATGCTGTTAATGGGTCCAGTTAAAATTGTTCTGCCAGCTCCAAGCCTGCCATTAAATTACATACCCAGTAAACAGGTTACTGTTACTTAGATTCACATTGATTCATAATTTCAAGGATATCAGGTTTTGTGGTTCAAGTGGATGTAGACATAAAATGAGCCACAAGAAAAGAAATGGAAAGAAAGAAAGAAAATGCAGAGTGAGTCATTGATTTCAAGATAAACAGCTAATCCATAATTGGTTAATTGAAAGGTACACACAAACTCTATCTGATAAGACAGCCATTTATTTAGAACTGCACGTCTTCTTTGTTTGTTCACATTTTGCCTGATTTTGGTGGTAACCAAGTAACAACAAACTTTGAAAAAATGCTAACAAATCACTCATAAAAATCAATGTTTAAATATACTGTAGATTGCATCAAAGTGGAATTATGAAGTTTATGGTGTTCACATGTCAATCAATATGGAGAAATGACCAGAACAAATATTGCATTTGAACAAATCAATACAAACTTGTGACTTCATTTAAACTATTCAATAACACTGTCCATGACTTCCAGTAGCATATTTATGCACACAGGTGTTTCAGTTTGAAAGAAAATGCTGAACAGTAAAAATATTCTTTGCATTTCTCTACTGGCATGATCAAATCGCAATTCTGTGGGTTAATTTGTCACATTTCTGACCCAACAATCAATGTCAAAAAGTATTTTCTTCTTTCAAATTATTGCCAAAATAACCAATTGACATTTTCTATATAGAAACATTTATAAATATAATTCATAAGCCATATCAAGCTCTCAGATTTTGCACAAACCTTAAAGCAACAAGGGCTGTTTGTAAAACATGCATGCCCCCCATATGGGCTTTCCGTTGTAGTGAGAGCCATTGTGTGAATATGTTTTTTGTCACTGTGACCTTGACCTTTGACCTAGTGACCTGAAAATCAATAGGGGTCTTCTGCCAGTCATGATCAATGTACCTATGAAGTTTCATGATCCTAGCCATAAGCATTCTTGAGTTATCATCCGAAAATCATTTTACTATTTCGGGTCACCGTGACCTTGACCTTTGACCTTGTGACCTCAAAATCAATAGGGGTCATCTGCGAGTCATGATCAATCTACCTATCAAGTTTCATGATCTTTGGCATATGCGTTCTTGAGTTATCATCCGAAAACCATTTTACTATTTCGGGTCACCGTGACCTTGACCTTTGACCTAGTGACCTCAAAATCAATAGGGGTCATCTGCGAGTCATGATCAATCTACCAATGAAGTTTCATGATCCTAGGCGTATGCATTCTTGAGTTATCATCCTGAAACCATTTTACTATTTTGGGTCACCGTGACCTTGACCGTTGACCTAGTGACCTCAAAATAATAGGGGTCATCTTCGAGTCATGATCAATCTACCCATGAAGTTTCATGATCCTAGGCATATGCGTTCTTGAGTTATCATTCAAAAACCATTTTACTATTTCGGGTCACCGTGACCTTGACCTTTGACCTAGTGACCTCAAAATCAATAAGGGTCATCTGCGAGTCATGATCAATGTACCTATGAAGTTTCATGATCCTAGGCCCAAGCGTTCTTGAGTTATCGTCTGACAACCACCTGGTGGACGGACTGACAGACCGACCGACCGACATGAGCAAAGCAATATACCCCCTCTTCTTCGAAGGGGGGCATAAATATAATGTAAACAAGAAGGCAATGAGCCCTTAGGCACTCATCTGAGACCCAAAGGAAATAAACTATTTTGAAAAAGTGCAAGTTGATTCATGAAGATTGCACCAAAAAATGACTATGACTAGTATTAATATCTTGTTTATAATTATACCTAGTGACATAGCTTTTGAGCTCACATTACCCAGTTTCAATCTAAGCTGAGATTTGATTGGGACATAATGTTCTGAAGATTTTTATGAAGATTGACAATTAAATGTGGCTAATATAGCGTCAGCCATGTTCAACCAAACAAAAGAGTTTTCGCACTTGACATAGAAGTCATTAGAACAAGTGTCCTGACAAAGTTTCATTTAGATTGCACTAAAATTGTGACTTCTTCAGTGTTAACAACTTTTCATTACATTCATATCAGGAAAAATGTCCCGCCCCCCACCCATGCAGTCATGTTTTTCGACCAACCAAAACCATTTTCGATCTCTGAGCTGAGCTATCATAATAACAAAGAACAAATGTTCTGACCAAGTTTCATAAACATTGGACGATAAATGTGTCCTCTAGAGTGTTAACAAGGTTTATGTTGGCGATGCACGACATACGACAAACAACTGACAAAAAAAGATCACACAAGGGACAAAATTGTCACAAAACCAGGTTTTCAATAAAAAAAGTCTGATAAAGGGAAACAACTACAACTCAAAATGTGCATTGCTACTGATTGTTCATCACAGTTTGAACTTGGCCTTAAGATCATCTGGATAAAACTTGTGACAAAGTTTGGTGAAGATCGGATGAAAAGTATTTTAATTAGAGAGCAGAAACCATTTTCAATGTTTAAAACGCACTAAGTGACCCTGTGACCTAGTTTTTGACCCAGCAAGACCCATGTTCGAACTTGGCCTTAAGATCATCTAGATAAAACTTGTCACAAAGTTTGGTGAAGATCAAAAGTAAACTACTTCAATTAGAGAGCGGACATCATTCTGAATGTTTAAAACACACTAAGTGACCCCCGTGACCTAGTTATTGACCCGGCAAGGCCCATGTTTGAACTCGGCCTTAAGATCATCTAGATAAAACTTCTGACCAAGTTTGGTGAAGAACGGATGAAAACTACTTGAATAAGAGAGCGGACACCATGCTGAATGCTAAACAAGAGGGCCATGATGGCCCTGAATCGCTCACCTGACTAACCAAATACAATCCCAACCCAGAATTCATCAAGATAAACATTCTGACCAAATTTTATAAAGATTAGATGAAAACTGTGACCTCTATTGTCTACACAAGGTTTTTCTATTATTTGACCTCGTGACCTAGTTTTTGACACCAGTTGACCCAAATACAATTCCAAGCCAGATTTCATCAAGATAAACATTCTGATCAAATTTTATTAAGATTGGATGAAAACTGTGACCTCTATTGTCGACACAAGGTTTTTCTATTATTTGACCTAGTGACCTAGTTTTTGACCCCAGATGACCCAAATACAATTCCAACCCAGATTTCCTCAAGATAGCATTCTGACCAAATTTCATTAAGATTGGATGAAAACTGTGACCTCTATTGTTTTTACAAGGTTTTTCTATTACTTGACCTAGTGACCTAGTTTTTGACCAAGTGACCTAGTTTTTAACCCCAGATGACCCAAATACAATCCAAACCCAGATTTCATCAAGATAAACATTCTGACCAAATTTTATAAAGATTGGATGAAAACTGTGACCTCTACTGTCTACACAAACAAATTGTTGACAGTTTTTCTATTATTTGACCTAGTGACCTAGTTTTTGACCTCAGATGACCCAAATATAATCCCAACCCAGATTTCATCAAGATAAACATTCTGACCAAATTTCATAAAGACTGGATGAAAACTGCGACCTCTATTGTCTACACAAGGTTTTTCTATTATTTGACCTAGTTTTTGACCTAGTGACCTAGTTTTTGACCCCAGATGACCCAAATACAATCCCAACCCAGATTTTATCAAGATAAACATTCTGACCAAATTTCATAAAGATTGGATGAAAACTGTGACCTCTACTGTCTACACAAGGTTTCTTATTATTTGACCCAGTGACCTAGTTTTTGACACCAGATGACCCAAATACAATCCCAATCCAGATTTCATCAAGATAAACATTCTGACCAAATTTCATAAAGATTAGATGAAAACTGTGACCTCTACTGTCTACACAAGGTTTTTCTATAATTTGACCTAGTTTTTGACCTAGTGACCTAGTTTTTGACCCCAGATGACCCAAATACAATCCCAACCCAGATTTCATCAAGATAAACATTCTGACAAAATTTCATAAAGATTGGATGAAAACTGCGATCACTATTGTCTACACAAGGTTTTTCTATTATTTGACCTATTATGTGACCTAGTTTTTGACCTAGTGACCTAGTTTATGACCCCAGATGACCCTAATACAATCCCAACCCAGATTTCATCAAGATAAACATTCTGACCAAATTTCATAAAGATTGGATTAAAACTGTGACCTCTACTGTCTACACAAACAAATTGTTGACGGAAGTACACACACACGCACGCACGCACATATGGACGCCGGACATCACACGGTCACATAAGCTCACCATGTCACTTTGTGACAGGTGAGCTAAAAACACACTATGTGACTCCCATGACCTAGTTTTTGACCCAGCATGACCCATATTTAAACTTGACCTAGACATCATCTAGATACAACTTCTGACCAAGTTTGGTGAAGATCGGATGAAAACAAGGGCTGTTTGTAAAACATGCATGCCCCCCATATGGGCTGTCCGTTGTAGTGGCAGCAGTTGTGTGAATACTATTTTTGTCACTGTGACCTTGACCTTTGACCTAGTGACCTGAAAATCAATAGGGGTCATCTGCGAGTCACGATCAATGTACCTATGAAGTGTCATGATCCTAGGCAAAAGCGTTCTTGAGTTATCATCCGAAAATCATTTTACTATTTCGGGTCACCGTGACCTTGACCTTTGACCTCAAAATCAATAGGGGTCATCTGCAAGTCATGAGCAATCTACCTATGAAGTTTCATGATCCTAGGCGTATGCGTTCTTGAGTTATCATCCGAAAACCATTTTACTATTTCGTGTCACCGTGACCTTGACCTTTGACCTAGTGACCTCAAAATCAATAGGGTTCATCTGCGAGTCATGATAAATCTACCCATGAAGTTTCATGATCCTAGGCGTTTGCGTTCTTGAGTTATCATCCGGAAACCATTTTACTATTTCAGGTCACCGTGACCTTGACCTTTGACCTAGTGACCTCAAAATCAATAGGGGTCATCTGCAAGTCATGATCAATCTACCCATGAAGTTTCATGATCCTAGGCATATGCGTTCTTCAGTTATTATTCAAAAACCATTTTACTATTTCTGGTCACCGTGACCTTGACCTTTGACCTAGTGACCTCAAAATCAATAGGGATCATCTGCGAGTCATGATCAATGTACCTATGATGATCCTAGGCCCAAGCGTTCTTGAGTTATCGTCTGACAACCACCTGGTGGACAGACAAACCGACAGACCGACCGACCAACATGAGCAAAGCAATATACCCCTCTTCTTCGAAGGGGGGCATAAAAACTTGAAATAGAGAGCGGACACAAGCTTGTTCCGCCTACCCGCCCGCTTGCATTCGCCAATCAAATAACCAGTTTTTTCCTTTGGAAAACCTGGTAAAAAAACTCACCATGAGCATGTTGTGCTCAGGTCTGAGCTAAAACACTTATTATCAATTTATAGTTCATGCAAATAACCCATATATAGATTTTCCAATTTTAGTCAAGACGCTATTTTTCTCAATGGAAACGGCCTTGGCCTCATTTCCCAGAATGGTGGAAAGAACACTGCAATTTATTGTTGTTTACACAGTAACTTGTGTATAGATAAATATGCACAGAAAGTAACACAAAATATATTAATTCATTTATGTAATTTGAGCAACTAATATTGTTCTACCAATATTAAATAAATTAACAATGCAAAAATGTTCATGTGATTCCTGTTTCCTCATTATTCAAGTTGCCATGATAAATTTCAGTTGAAAAGAAGAAAATGTATTGCAAGCTCTGTAAAAAACAAAACAATAAACTTGTCTGTCAATATACAATGTTAAGTTTCAACGATGCCCAACAAACTGTTAAACTATCCATTGATGTCCACTTACCCTACAATTACACAGTCAACATTACAGCATTTTCCAAACAGATAAACCGCAGTCATTAAACAAGAATGTAAAGTCATACAAAATTAACACAGCAGGCCTGTCATCAAATTTACAGCCTGTCATCAAATTTAAACCCCAAACATCAACTAAGAAGAAATCAAAACGTTTGATGACCTTGGTGTGATCAATTGGACGCCTTGAAGCAATAAAAAACTTCTTGTCGGTCACATTTGAGTGAATGGTCAGGACATAAGTGTCTGTTAACGCTACCAAACTGTTGTTTATATACAAATAAACCTGATTTACATCAGTCCTTACGCTACCCTCAGGTTAATTATTTGTGGGAGCATGAAAAAATGGGCATTATGAATAGCTTGTGCAGTGTGCACTGGCTTATCAGGGATGAAACTTTCGGCTTTTCTAATTTTCTGGTTTAAAGGAAGTCTCTTCTAAGCCAAAATCCAGCTTAGGCGAAAGTGTAAACCCTGAGGCTTATCTGGCACAACACAATCACTATATGCATTGTGGCCAGTTTTCTCAGGACACAGCTAAATGAATGTTCATAACAATACATTGAAAATTAGTATAACCAGGCGTCCAATATCCAAATTGCAACCAGACATTTTAATGAAAATACATCTTAAATTTGTAAGGCCAAGGGAAAAGAACTATATTTGAGCCTCACTCAAAGCAAACAGGGCTTATTGCATGCGCCTCAAGTTTTGTCCCAGGCAAATAAGGGACACAAATTTAAACCCTGTCCAGTGTTTTTATCACCATTTTGGGAATGGTGCCAGGTTCCTTTGGGTAAGGAAAATTCGCGGCGTTTTGACTAAAATTGGGAAATTAGTGTTGTTGCTGTTTTGCTAATAAATGCTTTAAAACTGAGAATACAACTATTTTCAGTATTATATTTACTAAGGTTGAACTTATATGGATGGGAGATGAACAAAAGATAGAGCTCTAAAATTTTCAGCTCCCAATTGATTCAACTCATGGACAACCTCTTTTTTATGCACAAATGTGTTTACGGGTTTTAATTTTAGATTTTCTTACCTGTTTTGTGAATTATGATCATCCATTTTTCTTGTTTATGACATAGAGGCAGCGAAGAATGAACAGAGAGACAGCATTTTGACAGAAAGGCCACCGATATGCATCTACACCGTGATACACAAAATGTCACATTTTCCAACCATTTTAAACCCCCGACGTATGAGCGGGTAGACCTATGACTGAGTTTTTACGGTATACAAGGTCTTATACCGGTAGGTTATTAATCCATCAGATTATGGAAAGAGCAAGATTCAGTTTCTGGCTGGCAAATAAAAACAAGAGACTATTGGCAGTAGACCCTACCTTCAATAAGGATGATTTTTTGACACAGTGGCATGCAGACAGTCAAATTGTTAGCAAAAAGGTCAATATGCAATTATGCATGTACAGGGGTTTTTTTTACTAAGAAAGTGACGCCGATATTCGGCGTCTTCCCCTACCAGAATTTTTCCCCTAAAAATACCATTTCCCCTCCAAAAATAAATTTTTTCACCAAAATATAATATTTTACCCTCAAAGAAATGTTTTGTTTTTTTTTGGGAAGTCGACACTTATCCAATTGGTACCATGTACAACGATCTCGCTCTCTCTCTATCGACGAACACTCAAATCTGGGAATCCCAGTGATTCTATATATAGCTCTTAAATTACGTCATGGAAACCGGGCAACTAATCGTATTAATCATGTGACTATTTTACTGGATTCTGATCTTCCGTGAGAAGGCTGTTTCGTCAATTAATTACCGGAAACCAGTCGAATTTTCATCCGGGTTATGTGAAAGCCATAATATAAACGTTAAAACAGAAAAGAGTCTCACAATTGGCGTTCATACACGAACAAAATAAAACGTTCAGACTATTAATTGCGTTGACGCATTTTTTAAGAATGAATCATCAAAAACCGTTGAAACCCAGCAGGATTCGGAGGTACATGTAATCAACATCGATTAATACTGTCGGATTATTGTGAAAGTGAAAGTAGACAATCGGCAGCTGCCGCACCTTTCCCTTCCAATACTGTAGCAGATCTAGATCGTCAACCCATTCATCATGAAATTGAAATCATAATATTGACATCGTTCCCCGGCCCCAGTTGAAAACATTTCCCATTATAAGATCTACACCTGCAACTTTATTTAGGACTTTGACTTTAATATCATACTTGTTTATGTGTTTAAGAACAAAAAGGTCAGGGACATGCCTCTTTTTCTAAAAAAAACCTGAAGTCTGTAGGTGAGTTATAGACATTGAAATGAACAGTTTTTTCCCCAAATATGTCTCTTTCGCGCTCGATTTTCCCCTTTTACCCAGCGTCCAGCGTCTTCCCCTTTTTCTAAAAAAAACCCCTGATGTAATAAAATTTATTGTTACTGGACTAGCTTAAACATAACCTCAATAATAAGTCTTACTGATCAAATTGTGTCGTGTTCTGATAAAACTGGGCATAATGCATGTGCGTAAAGTGTCGTCCCAGATTTGCCTGTGCAGTCCGCACAGGCTAATCAGGGACGACACTTTCCGCCTAAATTGAATTTTTGCTAGGAAGAGACTTCATTTAAACGGAATATGTCATAAAAGCAAAATTGTCGTCCCTGATTAGCCTGTGCACAGGCTAATCTGGGACGACACTTTACACACATGCATTATGCCCAGTTTTCTCAGAACACGACTCAAATTGTCTTCTATTTTTCAGCCTGTTTACAGACCAGCAGAGGACCCAACCACTGACTTGGGAAGATGTTTATGATGAGGAATGCAAGAATGTTTTTATCATCAAAGACGTCTTATCGAGCCTCCCGCCTAGAAGTGTTTCATGTGAGACGTCATTTTTTCAGATGAATCTTGTCAAGAACAAGATATGTGTTTGTCAGAAACACTATGTCCCCTTTTGCGCTGCTTTGAAGCTATATATTTGACCTTTGACCTTGAAGGATGACTTTGAACTTTTACCACTCAAAATGTGCAGCTCCATGAGATACAAATGCATGCCAAATATCAAGTTGCTATCTTCAATATTGCAAAAGTTATTGCAAATGTTAAAGTTGGCGCAAACCAACCAACAGACCAACAGACCAACCAACAGACAGGGCAAAAACAATATGTCCCCCACTATAGTGGTGGGGGACATAAAAATAGAAGAATGAAGCTGGGTCAAGCCACACTTGACAAGCTTGTTACGCCAGACATAAGTGACTATGACCCAGAAGAGTCAATTCATCAGTGGCTGGTAAGTTCGGACATGTTAAATGAACATTTTAAGTATGGCGAAATTTGGAATTCCATAAGCTTTTTTAATAAAAATTTCAAGGCAAAAGTGGGGATTTACCGAATTATTTATGAATACTCCAATCATGTGAAACATTTTTTCATTGGTTGCATTTCTTCAATGACGTAGGTGAATACAAGTTGCTTACTGCGTTGTCATGGCAAATTACACTCTACGTCATCACTATATTAGTACATTCGCAAAGGGAGAGAATCGGTACCATGTACGCTTGGTTCGCGTTATATCCGATTAATTTGTAAGCAAGCCGGTCAATACCACAGGTCATTGTGACCTTACCGCGATCTGTCAGTGTTAACAGCTACACAGGAGTTCGAAGCGATCTGTCAACATCTACACAGGAGTTCGAAGGAAAACCGAGTATCCAGATATATAACAGGTGATTTCGTTTTCATTTTATTGTTTATTATCTTAAAATGTTTCAATTAAAATTTGTTGAAGGAGCCAAACTAGGTCAGCCTATAAAAAGGAAAAAAACTGATGATGAAAAAAAGGCGGAAAACAAAAAGCGTTGGTCAAAATATGAGGAAACAAGAGCTGTCTCCATCGGAAGACATATGCCCCCAAAAACGCTTTTTCGAAACCTAAACACAGATTTCAAAACCTAAACACGGAACCTAAGTTCAAGGTCAAGGGGGACAAATTTGTGTGCGTTTGGAAAGGCCTTGTCCATATACACATGCATACCAAATATGAAGGTTACATCTGAAGCCACATATGTTATGAGCATGTTTTGAGCGGAAACGCAATTTTTTGATGATTCAAGGGCCGTAACTCAGAAGTGCTTGGGTAAATTTGGCTGAATATCAAACTTAACCTAGATTTTATTGCCTTACACATTTTTATGAAGTTTGGTAAAGATCCAAAGACAATTGGTGGAGTTATTGAGCGGAAACGAGAAAAAACTTAATTTTTTATGATTCAAGGGCTGTAACTCAGAAGTGTCTGGGTCAAATTGGCTGATTTTGAACTTGACCTAGATGTTATTGTCTTACACATTTTTATGAAGTTTTGTGAAGATCTGATGACAATAGCTCGTGTTATTGAGCGGAAACGAGGAAAAACCCAATTTTACGATGAATCAAGGGCCGTAACTAAGGAGTGTGTGGGTCAATTTGGCCTATTATCGAACTTGGCCTAGATGTTATTGCCTTACAAATTTTGATGAAGTTTGGTGAAGATCTGATGACAATGGCTTGACTTATTGAGTGGAAACTTATCCGGACGGACTAACTAACTGACTGACGGTGCGATTTTAATATGCCCCCAGAACCTATGTTCTGGGGGAATAAAAAGAAATGACAGGCCTTTTAAAGAGTCATGGAAAGAAGGAAAATCGTGGCTAAATTATGATGAAAGTAAAGGGGCAATGACTTGCTTGACATGCATTAATTCGTTTTTGGTCCTTTCCTCCTCTTCTGTACTCCTCCTGATGTTGTTCCAGTTGTATCTCCTGTATCTGTATCTGTCTCATTCGACTCTTTCTCAGCTGTGTCCTGCTTCTTTACATCTGTTTTTTCTTTCGTCTCACCTTCACCTTTCCTCTTGTCTTCTTTCACCATCTCTGTAGCTTTATCTACTATCTAATCTTCTTCACACTGGTTTCATCAGCCTCTTTGGTTTCTGTATCTTTATCTATCTCTTTCATTGAGGTCTCTGTTCCTGATTCAGCCTGTTCTTCTACGTTCACTTCCTATGTTGTTGATTAGACTACCATGTTCTTCTTCCATGTCTTCTTCTGTTACGATACCTGTACTATCTGTTCCTTCTGTAACAATAACTGTTGTCTCATCATGACTACTTTCCTTTCCACTAGGAATTTCCTTCTCACTTCCAGGTTTGTGGGCGTATAAGTTACTTATGATTCTCCATAAGTTCAGTTGATCTTATAAAGTGTTTTGGGTCATTTTACCTTTTAATGTTTGGCTTTTCCATTGTTGTGTAACTGGACCGGGGGAAATCTGCGCCCTTGTTATTAATAGCACAACACAAGTCGCTTGCTGCGTTTACTCTTTTATTCATTCATTATAAGTTCTCATAATTTCTCAACAAATTCCATCCTACTATTTCCAACTGTCTCTCTAACTTGTAACAGACTTTCTAACTGTTTCTTACTGACTTCTACTTCCTTCTTTTTCTAACTCCTTACTCTTTTGAAATCCTTAATACCAAGTCACACACACACATCTCACTGACCAATCATCTCTATCTCTCATCCATCGATCATGCAGATCCCTAATGCCAAGTCACACCCACACATCTCACTGACCAATCATATCTACATGTATCTCTCATCCAACATACATGTACAGCATATCTATCTCTCATCCAACATACAGCACCTTACTTCCTTACTTCTGTAAGACTGTAATTAATTAGCACCTAGTCTAAGAATCTTTAGTCACAGTCATTATTTTTATCCCATCATCAGACGTGCAATGTCGAAATAAACCACTATGGAATAAATTTTCCTCTATTTTAGCAGTGCTGAAATATAGCTGTCACGCGCGGCGGAGAATGGTCATATTACTCGGAATCAACTATAAAGTAATCATTTATAGTAAAATCGAATCAGATTCAACAAAACAACATTTGATACCAAGATGTAATATCTTTTTAACAAATAATGCAACTCAAAAAGCAAAAAAACATTATTTACAAATATTAAGTGCGCGTACTGGTGACATCATTATATTACACGTCATATGACACAATGCATGTTCTTTCACGCTAAAGCTGCAGTTGTTTAGTGTTTTTTTTTATTATTTCTTAAAAACCGGGGACGAAGTGGTATGATTAACAGAAAAAAACAGGTTAGTTACTGATCTTTTTGTAATGTATTAGGCTTGGCACGATTAAAATAATGAAACAATGTTTGCTTAAAATAACTTTGGGATTTTCCGTGTAGTTCAATTTTCCTATTCTCTTTTTTAAAGAAATAATTTACGACTAAGAAAATTGATGGGATAAATCGAATACTAGGTCGGTGCCGAATAAAGCAAAGTTTATTTTGCTAGGCACGAAAATCTGAACCACTCGCCAAGGCTCGTGGTTCAGATTTTCTAAGCCTCGCAAAATAAACTTTGCTTTATTCGGCACCGACCTAGTATTCGCTATATAGCTAGAGCTGATAAGCATAAAGTCAGCATACAGTCTGCATATTGAATGTGAATTAAACGTGAGAAAACTTCCAAGACTGTAACTAACACAATGTAATCAATATCAAGTTAAACATGTGGTTCCAAGTAACCTTAACCGCAATTCAGTAGACAAAGAAATCATATTCAAACATTTTCACAGAAATCAATTCAATATTTTTAAAACTGTAACTACGATATTGTATGAATTTATAATGCACATAATCAAAATCAATTTATAATCATAATTTTCTTATTGGTTTTATTATTAACAACAGATGTGTTTGTCAGAAACACAATGCCACCTATTGCGCCGCTTTGAAGACATAAATTTGACCTTTGATCTTGAACGATGACCTTGACCTTTAGCCACTCAAAATGTGCAGCTCCATGAGATTCACATGCACATGCCAGTTTTTTTTTACTAAGAAAGTGACGCCGATATTCAGCGTCTTCCCCTACCAGAATTTTTCCCCTAAAAATACCATTTCCCCTTCAAAAATATAATTTTTCACCAAAATATAATATTTTAACCCTCAAAGAAATGTTTTTTTTCTTTTGGGAAGTCGACACTTATCCAATTTGTACCATGTACAACGATCTCGCTCTCTCTCTCTCTCTCTCCCGACGAACACTCAAATCTGGGAATCCCAGTGATTCTATATATAGCTCTTAAATTACGTCATGGAAACCAGGAAACAAATCGTATTAATCATGTGACTATTTTACTGGATTCCGGTCTTGCGCGAGAAGGGTGTTTCGTCAATTAATTACCGGAAACCAGTCGAATTTTCATCCGGGTTATGTGAAAGCCAAGATATAAACGTTAAAACAGAAAAAAGTCTCACAATTGGCGTCCATACACGAACAAAATAAAACGTTCGGACTCGGAAAATATTAATTGCGTTGACGCATTTTTTAAGAATGAATCATCAAAAACCGTTGAAACCCAGCAGGATTCGGAGGTACATGTAATCAACATCGATTAATACTGTCGGATTATTGTGAAAGTGAAAGTAGACAATCGGCAGCTGCCGCACCTTTCCCTTCCAATACTGTAGATCTAGATCTTCAACCCATTCATCATGAAATTGAAATCACAATATTGACATCGGTCCCCGGCCCCAGTTGAAAACATTTCCCATTATTAGATCTACCCCTGCAACTTTATTTAGGACTTTGACTTTAATATCATACTTGTTCATGTGTTTAAGAACAAAAAGGTCAGAGACATGCCTCTTTTTTTTTTAAACCCTGAAGTCTGTAGGCGAGTTATAGACATTGAAATGAACAGTTTTTATTTTTTCCCCAAATATGTCTCTTTCGCGCTTAATTTTCCCCTTTTACCCAGCGTCTTCCCCTTTTTCTAAAAAAAAACCTGTCATAACATATTTAGGTCTTTTAACACATTTAAGTAATTTAAGATATGAACCTGTAGCACCTTTTCATTACATATTTATCACCATTACATGTATATTATCATCATCCCTATGAAAGCTTTTGTAACAAAACACAATCTAACTGCATGGAACATCTAGTATATCTATTACTGTTTATCCGAATACTATACATGTCCGAAATATGTACACTTAAGAATGCCTTACCTGTAGTAGTTTAACTTTAATAATCCAAATTTTCCTTGTTTTTATCTGGTTTAACAAACCTAATCAAATGTTTGTTAAATCCAGTTAATGCTTTCTCCATTATTGAATAACCATTACTTGTAATTTGAATCTGTTGTTGTTGAATCGCCAGCTTTGAATTGAACGCGGGTTAAATGTTAATTTACAATACGTCCGGCATTTACAATGTCGAAGGTCATGACGAAGCAATTTAATTCTTCTCGGATAATTTATATCTAATCAAGGAAATGTGTTTTCTCAATGTTTATGTGTAGTATTATGACTTTTTAGTATAATAAATTAACTGTGCTTCCAGTTTATATAGGATGGGTGTAACTCGTAATTATCGGTGGATTAACAAACTGACAAAACTCGCTGGACTTAATAATGAATCTACGTTATTAATGGACCTTTGATCAATTTTGTTTTTTCTTTATCTTTGCCGACTTTCTTTAACCGTGCCGTCTACAAAGTCTGCAAAAACCCTGCAATTATCGGATTGTCAATCGATTATCACGTTATCACTGCTGCTGATTACCCAGTTAGTGCGCACGCACTATTTAGACGGTGACATGTGTATTGGAAGAGATGAGATAAGATAAACAACGCCCGGGGTATTCCTTCGATTATAGACTGAGTTTCAAATGCTGAAATATTAATGTCAATTAGGAGCACAAGGGGATTTATTACCATGGAACTCGAGACTGACACACGGGTCAAATTTTCTATGCGTCAAAATGACGCACAGCAGAAAAAAGGGTTGCGTCAAAAGCGAGTCGTTTTTAATTTGCTCGCGTCAAAATGCAGGATTCTGCGTCTATTGAAATCCCTGTACTACGTTCCGAAAATAATAAACAAAGATGCAAAAAATAAGCCGACAATATCGTCTCCTTTTTGAAGAAAAGTGAAATATCAATAACATCGGGTATAAGAATGCACCGAAATAATTCTAGTAATAAACAAAGATCGTTATAAATGATTTCCCAAATTCAACAACAAGACGCGAGCGACAGCAGACATTAGTCTTTCTGGGTCGTTTTGTTTTTGTTATTTGAAATTGATTATAGATCGATTCATTTGTTTAATGTTAGTAATTGTGTTCTTTGATATTCTTCTTATTTTAAGGCATTGAATCTTTAATAAAATCTTAAACATGCATGCATTATGCCCAAATGCAATATAAAAGTTAATTATTTGCAGTGTCTTATAAATAACACTAGCTTTTATGCAGTGAAATGCTTTTATTTCAGCAGCCACAAGAGACAGATTTGATACATCAAACAGAAGTAATCCTGAGCTCCCACCAGGACTGACTGACACAGAGAGGATCAGATTCATGCAAACCAAACTATCATCACTGATGATGATTGCTTTAGAAGGGCCAGAAACCTTCCAAAATGAAGATCTTGAACTCCTCTGCAACAAATTCCGAGACATGAAAGAGAGGAGAATTAGTTTGTGAGAACTTAAAGACCTTAGGTTCTGAAGCTGATACCACATATGCAATTGTTATTGTCTTGTTACTTTGATTTTGTGGTTCAGAAACTAACACTGTGTTTGTTTATATTTTATTAACATAGGCATTGTAATGTACACTTATCATAAATATTCAGAATATTTTGTAAAATTTTTCAAATATGATTACAAAATAGCCATTATTTACCAGTTAACTGCTTCTTAGAAATATAAGAAACACTATTTACATGCGATTATTTTTCCCAATTGGGCCAGTTTTGCGATTAACTTTTTTCCCAAAATGGAATTTTTTACGACGCGAAATTCCCAAATTCCAGCGTGGCGGTTTTCCCAAAATGGAGCGGAAAAAGCCTGATCTTATTTTTAATCGCCTGCCAGGAATTGTAATCGCCAATGTTTTGGCGATCGGTAACGCTAACGTAGTGTAATTGAGCTTGATATGGATTGGCCCAGCTAGCATGCGCGCTTCCATAACAAAAAGGTTACGCATGGTCACTTACTAAGGTGCAGACCGGGTTTCATTTTTTGTTTCAATGCTTACACTGACAATGAAACCAAATTGAAAACCAGTCCAGATTTGAATGGTGGACAATTTCGGTACATTTCAGCTGCTTGATATGACGCAATTTTCGATATTTTTATACATTTTTATCGCAAAAAATGTGCGTAGCAGGGACTCTTGATTGGTTTGGAACATGCATACTTTTTCAAATTTATGCGTGCAAATACGCATAATTAAGCGTTTCTGAGAGCCCTGGGGAATTTTCGCGGCGTTTTGCTTTTGGGGGGGATTTTTCACTTACTCTCTCATTATTACATTTGTACATGTACATGTTTGCACTATATTCATTTCTTTTTTCATAATTTAGTATGTTTGACAAGATTAAATTGAAATAGAAATTATAATAATCATGAGACACATCTTATTAAAAAAAAATTATTTTTTTTAATTTCAGGGGGAATTTTTCCCCCAAAAAGGGGAAAAAATTATACTTTTCAGGTGGGGGACTGCGGCCGAAATTCGATTCGATTTGATAGATTGAGGGCCCTGGTACTAAATGTTATATATATGATGTGATGATATATTCGGATATGTGACTGATATACATTACATGAGATTTAGTATTGTTAATATATATATTTTCAGGATGAGTATAAATACACTTAAGAAAACATTATCTTGCAGGCTCGTTATTTACACTTCCGGTCAAGAACAGAACCTACCCCTTTAACAGTTGCGGATTACTATCCCTTTAATCACACGGAACTTTCCTAGTATTCTGACATCGTAACAGTATGATAACAAAACTGTCTGAAAGTTTGTTTATAATTTAGGACAAATATCCGGAAAAAAAATACCATTTAGAACACCTGTCCTGAGGAAATTGGGCCCGATCTGAAACACTGATTTATGATCTTTTTGTGTTTATTTACATCAGAAAATAGTTTGTTTGGGTCATTTATAGTTTAACAAGTAGCCTGGATTCAAGGCAGCAAATTTATATGAAAAGTCTTAAAGGAGTTGCAACTCACAGCAACCCTGAGGGATAGTAACAGTGTAGTGAAATAAGGTAACTTCCAACAACCTTGCTGTTGGGCTAGCTCTTTAGCGACGTGGTTTAAGTATCTGACTACCACTCTGGAGGTCGTGGGTTCAATCCCCGTCCTGAGCTCAGTATTTTCACATTGATGGCAACGAAGCAAAAAAGATCTGTGAATGCGGGAATGGGTTTGAGCTGTTTAATGGTTTCTGGGAGGGCCATGCGGATGCAAGACATTCTGTAGTGTCTGGGCCTTTAAACATTAAAATGGGGAGGAGTGTGGTGAAATAATGTAGTAGGGTGACGTATAAAGGACACTTATACTGCCTTGCTATGTGAGCTAGCTTTTAAAGCGTCGCCGTAGAGTGTCTGTCTGATTTGGACTGGGAGGTCCCGGGTTCAATCCCCAGCTGGGTTACATTGGCACCCAACGTAAATAATCCATAGTTTCATGTACGACGTTCCAAAGATGTCAAGGCAGAAGAAAATTTGTGGAAGAATTTCAAAGATGGAGGAAGAGTATGTAGTAGTGTGATGTATAAGGGACACTTGTACTGCCTTGCTATGTGAGCTAGCTTTTATAGCGACGCAGTAGAGTGTCTGTCTGATTTGGAACCAGGAGGTCCCGGGTTCGATCCCCAGCTGGGTTACATTGGCACCCAACGTAAATAATCCATAGTTTCATGTACGTCGTTCAAAAGATGTCAAGGCAGAAGGAAATTCGTGAAAGAATTTCAAAGATGGAGGAAGAGTATGTAGTAGGGTGATGTATAAGGGACACTTGTACTGCCTTGCTATGTGAGCTAGCTTTTATAGCGACGCAGTAGAGTGTCTGTCTGATTTGGAACCAGGAGGTCCCGGGTTCGATCCCCATGGTGGTCGGGTTTTTTCAGCTGGGTTACAATAAGGCCACTTCCAACAGCCTTGCTGTTGGGCTAACTCTTTAGCGACGTGGTTAAAGTGTCTGACTACCACTCTGGAGGTCGTGGGTTCAATCCCTGGCTTTAGCTCAGTATTTTCACATTAACAGTTTGATTATTTTTGAGCCCATAATTTCACTTACCTTAATAAACTATTTAAGCAACCCATGTGATAGACATACAAATCCATAGACATAAAGTTCTATGACTTGAATTTTAAAGGACCTCATGAGCCTTGAAAATCGTCATCGTAACTTTCTCTTTTCTTCGGATGTTGACTCGGAACGCATTAACCGAAAGAGGTACGGGCTGACTAGACTACGCGTTTAAAAATAGTTACCAATTATTTAAACGGGGTATATTAAACAAACACTAAAGCTAGTATTCAAACTAAAAATACCGTAAATTATGTTGATCTTCTTGACGTTCCCTATTCAATATGTTTTTCAAAAACTGTTAGGAATATATCAATTCGTAAATATAGCAAATAGGATACACTCCACCATAAGTGTGGACTAGCTTTATACCCGGCTTTAAAGAAGAAACCAATTATTCGTAAGATTGGTATCCCCCTGCTATGCCTTAAATTGTACTAAATATTGTAACGGCGCAAAATATTAAGATTTAATATAAATGTGAAATGTTATTTATGAATAAAAGGATTTCGTCCGTTAGTTTTGCATATGGGATTATGTATTTCTCTAAAATCGAGTTTGTACCATTGTCATAAAACATATATTAAATTTATAATAATTATTTAAATACATGTACAGGCATATATCAATATATTAATGGTACTTACGACTATCTCCCGAACTGTAACGATTGTCTGATATACGTCTATACAGACGGATGAAAGATGGGGGGGGGGGGCATTCATACAGATGGACGGATGGAGGGGCCAAAGACCTATAGAATACATTCTATAGGTCTTTGGAGGGGCATACAGAGAGACGGAGAGACTGATGGATATATTTGTTACCAAGGTAACGGATGCGCAAAAGCTGTGCAGATAGAATCTGTGTAGTGCGTCAACATAATGTTTCTTCATCCGTCAATGTTTTAACACTGAATCTGTCCAATGTCTTAAATTCCTTTTGTATGATGGAGAAAGAATTATAACTACGTGGATAAGAAGTGTTTATTTAAGAAATAATCGACGGGTAACCGTTGGTTATTGCTGTAATAACCAACGGTATGGAGTTCCGATGCGTAGGAATTAAAGCACGAGGGCGTAGCCCGAGTGGTTTGATAACAAGCATCGGAACGACATACCGTTGGTTCATACCGCAATAACCAACGGTAACCCGTCGATTATTTCGATTATAACACGATTTCATTAAATAGAGGATATTTGTTGGATTCGATGGAATATCGATTTTATTTCACGAGTGATCATATAAAATAATATTTTCACAAGTGGCACAGCCACGAGTGAAAATATGTATTTTTTATTATCACGAGTGAATTAAAATCGATATTCCATCGAATCCGACAAATTTTCTTTTTATTTTATGCTTTTTCACCGTTTATTTACATTGTAAAAGAGTTTAACTGGATAATGTCGCTGGATTTATAACGTCATTTCGTTGAAAAAAATGACGTCATTTAACAGTAAAACAGTGAAAAATATCGTTATTTTTCACTGTAATTTGTCACTGTTTAAAACAGTGAAATACCAGTTTTATTTCACTGATATTTCTCTATAAACCACCGGAAAGCATAAAATAATAAGTTATCCGCGATTTAAAGGTTATAAATATGAATTATATTAACCGAACGTCCTCCACTTTTCCGCGAAAATGTGACGTCACCACAACAATTAAAATCAAATGACGTCGTCTTCATTCATAAACAATCAAAGTGACGTCACTTTAAACAACCGTTGGTATATCGGGGTAATAACCAGCAGTAGTTTTCCTTCTTTGTATATAGAAAGCAAGTCACGTGCCGTGGTAGAATATAGTTTTTAGGATGGACTCTTGTTGTGTGGGCTGCTGAAATTGTTCATCCACATGGCATTTATTTAAGGTAAGTGACACATTGCCTATACACTAAAGGACGTATTAAACAACGCACATATACAATGTAAGAAGTTGTGGTAATGCCATTGATACGTTCACATCAGATGCCTGATAGGAGGCCGGAACGTGAGACTGTTGTTGACCTTAATGAGTCCTCTCAGGATAGGAGCTGTTCGTTGATTGCAGTACCAATGAATTTTCCCCTACGAAACGAAGTTGCTGAGCATGAATACTGTAGTAAGTTATTCTCAGGAGCTTTGAGATTAAAATGCTTGTGTCAATCAGTCTCCATTAATTCTATGCAAGATAGTAGCATATTGTTGGCCCTTTATCTCCCCAAAAAATCGAGTCTCTGAATCATCTTGCATGAAAATAGAATATTGTTGGCTCCTTAACTCACAGTACAACCACGTCACTATAGGTCATCTTGCATGGAAATAACATATTATTGGCACCTAATCTCCCAGTACAATCAAGTCGCTATAGGTCATCTTGCATGAAAATAACATATTATTTGCACTTAATCTCCCAGTTCAATCAAGTCTCTATAGGTCACCTTGCATGGACATAACCTATTATTCGCACTTAATCTCCCAGTTCAATCAAGTCGCTATAGGTCATCTTGCATGGAAATAACATATTATTGGCACTTAATCTCCCAGTACAATCAAGTCCCTATAGGTCGTCTTGCATGGAAATAACAAATTATTGGCCCCTAATCTCCCAGCACAATCAAGTCTCTATAGGTCGTCTTGCGTGGAAATAACATATTATTGGCCCGTATTCGGCCCTAATATCCCAGTTCAATCAAGTCTCTATAAGTCATCTTGCATGGAAATAACAAATTATTGGCACTTAATCTCCCAGTACAATCAAGTCTCTATTGGTCATATTGCATGGAAATAACATATTATTGGCCCCTAATCTCCCAGTACAATCAAGTCTCTATAGGTCATCTTGCATGGAAATAACATATTATTGGCCCTTAATCTTCCAGGTCAATCAAGTCTCTATAGGTCATCTTGCATGGAAATAACATATCATTTGCCCATAATCTCCCAGTACAATCAAGTCGCTATAGGTCATATTGCATGGGAATAACATATTATTGGCCCCTAATCTCCGAGTACAATCAAGTCTCTATAGGTCATATTGCATGGAAATAAAATATTATTGACCCCTAATCTCCCAGTTCAATCAAGTCTCTATAGGTCATGTTGCATGGAAATAACATATTATTGGCACTAAATCTCCCAGTTCAATCAAGTCTCTATAGGTCATCTTGCATGGACATAACATATTATTGGCACTTAATCTCCCAGTTCAATCAAGTCGCTATAGGTCATCTTGCATGGAAATAGCATATTATTGGCCCCTAATCTCCCAGTACAATCAAGTCTCTAAAAGTCATCTTGCATGGAAATAACATATTATTGGCCCCTAATCTCCCAGTACAATCAAGTCTCTATTTGTCATATTGCATGGAAATAACATATTATTGACCATTAATCTCCCAGTACAATCAAGTCTCTATACGTCGTCTTGCATGAAAATAACATATTATTGGCACTTAATCTCCCAGTTCAAGCAAGTCTCTATAGGTCGTTTTGCATGGAAATAACATATTATTGACCCCTAATCTCCCAGTACAATCAAGTCTCTATAGGTCTTTTTAAATGGAAATAACATATTATTGGCCCCTTAATCTCCCAGTACAATCAAGTCTCTATAGGTCATCATGCATGGAAATAACATATTATTGGTCCCTAATCTCCTTGTTCTTTCAAGTCTCTATAGGTCATTTTGCATGGAAATAACATATCATTGGCCCTTAATCTCCCAGTTCAATCAAGTCTCTATAGGTCATCTTGCATGGAAATAACATAGTATTGGCCCTTAATCTCCCAGTTCAATCAAGTCTCTATAGGTCATATTGCATGGAAATAACATATTATTGGCCCCTAATCTCCCAGTTCAATCAAGTCACTTTAGGTCATCTTGCATGGAAATAACATATTATTGGCCCTTAATCTCCCACTACAATCAAGTCTCTATAGGTCATCTTGCGTGGAAATAACATATCATTGGCCCTTGTTATCCCAGTACAATCAAGTCTCTATAGATCATCTTGCATGAAATAACATATTATTGGCCCCCTTATCTCCCAGTTCAATCAAGTCTCTATAATTCATCTTGCATGGAAATAACATATTATTGGCCCCTATCTCCCAGTACAATCAAGTCTCTATAGGTCATCTTCCATGGAAATAACATATCATTGGACCTTAATCTCACAGTACAATCAAGTCTCTATAGTTCATCTTGCATGGAAATAACATATTATTGGCCCTTAATCTCCCAGTTCTTTCAAGTCTCTGTAGTTCATCTTGCATGGAAATAACATATCATTGGCCCTTAATCTCCCAGTTCTTTCAAGTCTCTGTAGGTCATATTGCGTGGAAATAACATATTATTGGCCCCTAATCTCCCAGTTCTTTCAAGTCTCTATAGGCCATCTTGCATGGAAATAACATATCATTGGCCCCTAATCTCCCAGTTCTTTCAAGTCTCTATAGGTCATATTGCATGGAAATAACATATCATTGGCCCTTAATCTCCCAGTTCAATCAAGTCTCTCTAGGTCATCTTGCATGGAAATAACATATTATTGGCCCTTAATCTGCCAGCACAATCAAGTCTCTATAGGTCATTTTGCATGGAAATAACATATCATTGGCCCTTAATCTCCCAGTTCAATCAAGTCTCTATAGGTCGTCTTGCATGGAAATAACATATTATTGGCCCCTAATCTCCCAGTTCAATCAAGTCTCTGTAACTCATCTTGCATGGAAATAACATATTATTGGCCCTTAATCTCCCAGTTCAATCACGTCTCTATAGGTCATCTTGCGTGGAATTAACCTATCATTGGCCCTTAATCTCCCAGTTCAATCAAGTCTCTTTAGGTCATCTTGCATGGAAATAACATATTATTGGCCCCTAATCTCTCCGTTCAATCAAGTCTCTATAAGTTATCTTGCATGGAAATGACGTATTTTTGTCACTTAATCTCCCAGTGCAATCAAGTCTCTATAGGTCAACTTGCATGGAAATAACATATCATTGGCCCTTAATCTCCCAGTTCAATCAAGTCTCTATAGGTCGTCTTGCATGGAAATAACATATTATTGGCCCTTAATCTCCCCTGTTCAATCAAGTCTCTGTAGGTTATCTTGCATGGAAATAACATATCATTGGCCCCTAATCTCCCAGTTCAATCAAGTCTCTATAGGTTATCTTGCATGGAAATAACATATTATTGGCCCCTCATTTCTCAGTTCAATCAAGTCTCTATAGGTTATCTTGCATGGAAATAATATATTATTGGCACTTAATCTCCCAGTACAATCAAGTCTCTATAGGTCATGTTGCATGGAAATAACATATTATTGGCCCTTAATCTCCCAGTTCAATCAAGTCTCTTTAGGTCGTCTTGCATTGAAATAACACATTATTGGCCCCTAATCTCCCGGTTCAATCAAGTCTCTATAGGTCGTCTTGCATGGTAATTACATATTATTGGCCCTTAATCTCTCAGCACAATTATGAGCATTACTGGTAATCATAAACTTCCGACAAAAAATACAGGTAATACGATGCTGACCTATGACGGAGGTATGTCAAGCAAATCAAAATCAAGTTTACTGATCATCTACATACGATTAAACGGGATTTGAAGCAAAAGACAGAGATACAGAACAATTGCATCATGTATTTTATTCAAGTAGACGACTTTGCGGTGATCGATCAGTTTTTTTTTAGTATTTTATAAATGCAGTCAAATGATTCCTTCATTTTCTAGTCCCACATGTTAAACATTTTCATTGAAAATGTTTTGTATCACTTATTTGTCAAAGTTACCTATCAGAAGGTGAGTGATAAATGTGTTATTGCCTTTATCCTTGTTAGTGTATATGTTTCATAATATATAGGAGAAGTGCTCTGTGAAAAGGGGGTTTAATGCATATGCGAAAAGTGTCGTCCCAGATTAGCCTGTGCAGTCCGCACTGGCTTTTAGGGACGACACTTTCCGCCTAAACTGGATTTTTGCAAAGAGTAGATCCAGGGCCGTCGTCGGTCTTTTCAAAGTGGTCAGGCTCTAAGTGCCGGAGGCCTTCGAGCGCCGAAGGCTCGAAGCTACTAGTGGGGTCCGGGGCATGCCCCCCCCCCCTGAAAACTCCAAGGGTCCGGGAAAAGTACTAACGAAACATTGTCCTGAAAAAAAGTAACGAGAACACATATTTCAGAGAAAGGATAAGAGAACGTAACAGTGTCGGATGGAGGGCTGAATTCGGCTATAAGAATCGAAATCTGGTGGTGATGCGGTGTTAGAACCGCCCACTGTGTATGTGACGTGACTTGATACATTTAATTTATTGCTTACAGGGTATAGCTGCGAGATGTATCGAGTCAATATGTATATTTGACAATGATCGCTACTTTTTGCCATTGTTCGTTTTTGAATTTCACGGGTTCATCATGAAATGTAGACTTAACCAATTCCATCGATCTGATTCAATCGTGTATGAAATAAGAATAAAAACTATTAACTAACCCGATCAAATGGCCCTAGATTCACATTGTTGGCATTTCTGGTTGCACCTCGGAACTTCCTTTAAGTTCAGCTTGACATCATCTGGTATGTTCAGTTTCACATCTTCTGGAAAGGGTTAAACAATTAAAAAAAAATCTTAATAAATTGCCAGAACAAAACGAAATATGAAGTCAACCACAGTATCAAAATATGCCGCCTTTTGCATGGATGGAAGCTTCAATATTCCGAGGGAAAACTTTAACAAAGAATTTGCATAGAGGGACGACAATTTCTATAACTTATGTTGAGGAAGGGGGGCAAAGTGTATATGCTTAACATACATCCCTGTCTCCGGGCTCCCTACGCTGTATTAGCAACGAATTTCACTAGATGATATAGATCTTAACTCATTTAGCCTCTTTAATTATTTTTATTATATCCCATGAAAACTTATTGGCTCAAATAAATCCTTCAGCTTTCTTTAAGTATTTTCGTGTATGTTTATTCTTGGATTTGTAAATGAGCATAATGAATAACCCAGATAGCAGACCGACGTTGGCCCAACGCCGGCATCACGTTGGCATGGTATTAGCGTTGGCATGCTAACGTTGGCCAAATATCGGTTGGCCAACTTACGTTGGCACCTTCTGTGGTAATATCTGCTAATGTTCATTGGGATTCATTATTTGCAGTATTATATTAGATTAATACTTAGTAGAAATGCGCAGATTGGATTTATAAAAAGATAGGTACGATATGGGCTTCCGTAGTTTTATATTTTTGTGCAGAGGGACACCATGATTTAGCCCTTTTTTAGTTTTTGTTTTAATTTAAAGAGACATGGTCAAAGGATTTTGATACAAGATGATCTGTCTCATAACTTTAATTGAAATTCAGGCAGAATTCAACATCTGCATAAAGCATTATCGTAGTAGGTACGGTACAATATTGCATTTTTAGGTTCAGCTATAAGTAGGGGTTTCTTGGACTATGCATTTCATTCAATTCGTGAACGAAGGGCATATAGCATTTTTCGTGTATTTTTAATATTGCAACAAGGCGATGGTTATCATTTTACTCACGTTGATGTCTTTCCTCGTTTCTTGGAAAAAATCGTCTGTATATTCCGGTATAAACATCCAGGAAAAATGGAGTGTACGGTGGCTCGTTTGTACCATCGGAAAACAACGAAGTAAGAAAACGGAAAGACGTCGCGCTCAGTACTGGCGTAAAGTTACGTAACGTCAAAAATGCGGAAAATTAATGCTGACGTTAAGGTGTATTTTTAGCCGTTGACTCATGATTCTTTTTGTTGTTATGTGGCAGTTACTCTTCCGAATTTTAAAGCTTACATATCAAAACACGCAGAATTGATATATCTTTTCGACGAGATAAATATTGTTTTGGAGACATGTTGCAGGACAACTAGATTTCTTATTAAACTGAAACATCCTTTATCTATTTACAATTACTGTTTAATTGACTATTTTATCTTAAGTGATTAAAGGGATTTTATAAATGAATGTGTAATGTTTGTAACAACTATGCGAGGCAAACACTATGTGATGAGATCATATGAGCCGCGTTCTGAGGAAACTGGGCTTAATGCATGTGAGTTAAGTGTCGTCCCAGATTTGCCTGTGCAGTACGCACAGGCTTATCAGGGACTACACTTCCGCTTTTGTGGGTAGTTTCAAGGAAGTCCCTCCTTACCGAAGATCAGGTTTAGGCGGAAAGTGTCGTCCCTGATTAGCCTGTGCGGACTGCACAGGCTCATCTGGGACAACACTTTACGCACATGCATGCCATTATGCCCAGTTTTCTCAGAACACGACGCAACCTAATTATCTTGATTATCTGCACTGTCTTGATTACACCTGGATTAGTAACGGTGGTCTGGACGCACTGAAATACATCAACTTATCCATTTATTTCAGTCTTGTGCAAATTTACAAAGTTAATAAAACAATTTGCACATAAAAGTATCATATGTGTTATGAAAAGAATGTCTGTTCTGTGAAGAACTACACGAGGCTACATACTGATACAGCATTTAGTTGATTATTAACATCAACATAATTATAAGAAAGACATGAAATAACATAATATACATAATTCACCCAACTTAATAATGCATGCACATTACACGGACCGACAAAGTTCTAGACAGTTACTTAATTTGAAATTTCACAGCTTCACATATAAACACAAGAAACAGCAGATATATATCAACTCACCACGCATGTATAATAATGACTCCCGCAACAAAAAAAGTATACATTGTCAATCGAAGGTGACAATGGTTGGGTTCAGATTAAGTTATTTATTAATTACAAATTTTAGTAGTTATAAGTGTAGTAAAATAGTACGGTATAAGCTTCCAACGGCTTTGGATGCGATGACGAACAACTCGTAAATACTTATCATTAATGAATCAAATTTTTGTTTTGTTTTGTCATAAAATTATTGTTATCATCAAACATCTAAAATGTTCAAACTGTTCAGAATGTCTTGGTGGAGGTTCTCATCTACGCTATTACTTCCGTTTCTGTCTTTCTCGTCCAAAATGTAACAAACCGCCACCGAATACACAAAGGCTTTTTTCCTCTTAACGATCTTAAAGGCGGACTCCGTCGATTTGTAGTAAAACCCTCCTACAACACGTGCTCCTTTCGGGAAAGTATTACCCCAGTCATCTGTACCCTCTGCTCGCAATGTGTATGGAGTACGAGTTACCTGGTAAAACAATCCAGATTATATAAAATGATACATGTGTATTTATGCAGCACATAAGAGCTTCAATAGTCATTAAAGGTTCATTACGCCTTTTAGTAAAGTGATGATGCATTATCTTGTGTCATGTTCCTTAATTTTCATCAGTTAATTGTTTATACCTATTATCAAAAATGGCCTTATCTTATACTCAGTGTATACATTTTGTCCGATCACCATCGATCGAAAAAGAGCTATCAGTTTTATTTTATTTTAATCTTGCGAATACGGAAATACCTTTAACAAGAAGTAATCATAATTTTCATCCGCCGCAACGACGGCCACAGTGTCTCCTTCTGTTACAAAATGCATGCATATAATCATTTTTTTAGTAATCGACCGCGATGGTTCAGTTGTATAAAGTTTGCCTCGGGCAAGGGGGACGCGGGTTCAATACCCGACAGAGTCGCGCAATTCATTTCAAATTTTGTAGTACACTAATGGCTCGGGAGATTAAGGGAAAGTTTAAGTTATTCAATTGTGAGTATTTAAAAATATTGCTCAATAACTTCATAAAGGAAACTACAAACAAACAAAAAATATAGTAAAGTGTTCGCACAATTTTACATATCTATGTCTGTATAATGCAAGTCGCAAAATAAGCATTTCATTTTTTCATCTTTTATCGGCGAGATGTTACTTTTACCTATTAAACCAATACTTTTTTTCAGTTTTTCGTGTACTTTTACATCTTATGAAACAGAATTTCTTTATTCTAACGCGTTGACTTTAAAAGGGCTTTGTATTGAAAAAAACACGCAATTCATTTTTAACGTCAGCGTCTCAAACGTCAAAAATGCAAGCATTACACGGTGGCTAGACATTTTCGGCGGTCAACTATCAACAAATACTAAATTAATTACCTTATACATCATATAGCCTGCAACCCGGGTGAGTCGCGGTACTTAAGGAATATTCATATGCGTCTAGAAACCATCTTCAAATATCAGATAAATAATTTATAAGACAAACATATATGACTTAACTTCATTGGAAAATAGCCTTTTTATGGCGAAAATCCTTCAATTTTAACTGCGGTATCAACAAAAACAACACCACTGTCCGCCATTGTTGTTTATTTTCCCTCGCGGTTGACTCGCGGTAAATAGGTTAAACGACACTAATATTAAATTTAACATGAATAAACATAAAGATCTGACATACCATTCAAAGTAACAATCAATAACGTATATAACAATTAGAACATATGGAATTTAAGACATCCAATAAAATAAATATCACAGTTATGTTCAAGCAGTGTCTAATTTTAATTCTCAATATTCAAATAACTGTTCATGTTCATTCATTCTTCTGCGCAATGGGGACACCTGAAGAAGCTATCTCGCCTCAAAAAACGTACATCAATGCAGAGACTCAGATGAACCCAATGTGCACACACACTACATTCACGCCATTTCACAAAAACAACCGAAACATACTTCCTCAATGCAGGTGGACTACTTTTCTTACACACACAGCATACGTCATCTGTCACTTTTGAGACATGTTTCTGACTCAAAATCAACGAAGTGTTTATAGAGCCTGACCTATCGAAATAATTTAAAAATCGGTGGTGTGTATCCCTTCACAAAGAGAATAATATTGGTAGTGTCTGACCTAAGCAACCGCAAGCAGACGAACTTAAAAAGTGAAAAAGTTGAAAGGTAATTTCATTTTAATATGGATTTTTACATAATTTTGGTTTAAAATGATGTTTTAAATCGTTTTTGGGTAGATACTTACCAAAAATTTATTCTGCTGGCAGCAAAAGATGTTTTCTGTCAGATTTCAAAAGTAGGTCACGCAGGTTTGTTTACAAACACAATCCAGAGGGCGCTAATGAAATACCGCGAGTCAAAACGACCCGCGACTCAACCGGGTTTGAGTATATAGATATTTCCATTGAACAAAACACTTTTCACCACTGCTTATTAATGTTGAATCATTCATTCCTTTCAAATGGATATATATGCTTGAATTTTGTACCCGGAAAAAGTTTTCAAGTTTTGAACGCCCATTACATGACTACTAGACATTTTCAAAGAAATAATAACATAAGTTACGTACGTTCAATTTACAAAGGGACCATATTATCGGATTCAGCTGCTCAATAACTTTTAAAACATATGAAATATGATTAATCAGCAAATAACTTATCCGCTCGAACATACTTCTAATTTATCAATCAAATATAAAACAAAAACTCTTACCTTTTTTTCTTATTTGAAACATGCGCCTTCCTCAAAAAATTCTTTCTGCGTTACCGTTGTTTTTCATATCACGCTAAAGGGAAATGACGTAACGTCAGAAGCGTCTATTTTCCCGGTTAAAAACGGTATACAGACGGACGCCGTTTCGTTTTGAAATCATTTCGTTGTAGATATTTGTTACGCATTACACGCATTTTTTTCTGCGTCATTTCGAAAAAAACATCTCTTTATTAACCCGACACTGTCTTTTTCGCATTTTATAATAACATTTTCAGTTAGGTTTGTTTTTACTCTTTCCATCGATGTATAAATTATGGATTTGTTTTAAAAAATGTGCATACTGTGGGAGATTTTATAATAACCCTCCCCGGTTTTTTTCTACTTTACGCCAGTAATGAGCGCGTTGAAAATCGGCGTTTTTTGATAAGGAAGCATGATAAAATATGTCATATCCAGAGGAGATTAAGCAATTCATCTCCTAGCTCATCCTTCTTTTTTCTCTTTTCTTGTCTTGCCGACGGCCCACGACGGCCCTGAGACCTTTTTAAACAGAAAATATCATAAAAGCAGAAAGTGTCATCCCTGATAAGCCTGTGTGGACTGTCATAGACGGATTGTCGGCCGAGTTAATTATAGAAGTTGGAGTCATAGACGCATTGTCGACGGATTGTTAACAGATGTTTGCATCTTTCGAAAATAATAAGTGTATACCTTATCTGCATATCAGTTGTCACACATTTAGCAAAGTCCAGTCGAATTTAATTAAACAGAAATCACTGAGATACTATTAAGAAGGAAGTTTGTGTTAACCTACAGTCTTAATTAACCCATTTAAGCCTAGTGGACTCTCCCATCCTTTTAAATTGGATCAATTTATTTCCAAAATTAGGGATGTCTAGTATATTTATTTCTATATTTAGAATATTTCTTACAGAAATTCCTTTAAGCAAACAGCTCAGACCCTGATGTGACGCCGCATCATGCGGCGTCTCATCTGGATCTACGCTGTTTGCCAAGCCCTTTTTTTTCTAAACGCTAGGCATACATGGGTTCAAAAACCTTCCGTGTACTATGCTCCAGAATAGTTCACCAAAGCGAATGTGGCAACATTCGAATGTTTCGGAGTCTCGTCGCAAAGTTCTGGGTCCACTTCATGTCTAATATTTAACTTCGGTGTTGATTACTTGGATCCTTAGTTGATTACAGTTTGCTAACAGTGTTATTTTCTAATTACAAAAACATAGGATTACCATTTATTTGCACCCGTAATTGATTGATATGCATTACATGTAATCAAGTTAGCATGGTTCAATTGGTTGAATCTGTAATACGTTACGGTTGGTTGTGTTAAAGTACGAAAACATTGACCCGATCCATCTGGCTATTTGTCTGATTATTACAGTTCATATTTACGTATTGGTCCCTTTTGTTTTCAAGTGACAGTTTCCACAATCTAAGTATGTAAAATATAGCGCTCAACATTCGGTATTGTCCGTGATTAAAAGGATGAAAACGAGAAAAGTATTTTCCACCGTCAGCTAATTAACATCGTAATATTATAAATATTAGAAACCTCGCACTGTGGTGGTTCAATGGATCAGTGAAATAAGTTTTACCTCCAAACAATCGCTTTAATCGTCTACTACCCTGATGTAAAAAAGTATCAGGCACCTTTGCATACTGTCGATATCAACACAGTTGTATATTTCATTCCAGTACCGAAAACGCACTGCACAATTGTAGACTAAGTTAGTGTCACTTAATGTCGGGCTCTTGATTGATTCATCACACCTTAGATATCGTTTTGTATTCACCTTTATTCTACTGTTAAGTGTTTCGTTTGTGTTTCTCATAATTACGTGATCTTTATGTTTAAAGATCTTCCGAATGTAATACATGATATATAAAATTTAATATCGATATTGTATAGATTCATAAAAAATACCATCGAAATCGAACCTCTTTAAAATTATAAAAAATAGGTGGTTTATCCATTAAAACAAACAAACAACAACAAGAACAAATAACAACAAACCACAAAAAAGGATGTACTCGAACCGGCGTCGAGACATTATTTTGACTTAATATTAAGTTTAGGTAAATACTTGTACGACTGTTGATTTACGGATTCGTTAAAGATTTGTTTTGAATACAAAATAATAAATAAACTTATGAGTGCAAACTATTCGTGAATAAAATATGCGGACTAAATGTCTATTGAGTTTTCAAATCAAAGGTTAATATAATACACGCACATACACGAAAGTAACTCAGTTCTCAAGCACAGAGATGCCTATGTTATCAGCGATTTTGCGACTACATATTATTATCCTTACGACGTTCAGAAGTAAATCATCATATCAATGCGAAACTATCCGACTGAACATGCCTGTGCAACGAAAAAAAAATCAAAATATATTTTATTAAATTATTGATTTATTTGCATGCGGCGTTAACCCATTTATGGCTAGCGTCTAGAAAAAGGCCTTGGCAAACAGCGAAGACACAGATGAGACGCCGCACGATGCGGCGTCTCATCTGGGTCTGCGCTGTTTGCTTCAAGGAATTTCTGTAAGAAATATTCTAAATATAGAAATAAATATACTAGACATTCCTAATTTTGGAAATAAATTGATCCAATTTAGAAGGATGGGAGAATCCACTAGGCATAGATGGGTTAATTTCTGTTTTCTAGCAACCATTATGTTATACTTATCGTGACCATTCAAATTTTAAGGAAAATCACAGTTTCCAGTGGATACAGCATTAGAACTCAACACAAATGTTTTTTAAAATCATGTTTCAATAAATATTATCATTCAAGGTTTTAGGACAAACGCAGTGTGCAGCAGCTACAGAATCGGAAAATATTCAACGTTTAAATCAACGTCATACGTACAGGACGTTCGATAAAATATTCACACCACTAAACCATCCAATACGAAAGTGGATATATAAATAGAAATCAAAACATACATTTTACATTATGTTAAAAAATCTTGACCAGTATAGGCTTAAGGACAAACGCATATATTTTAAATCGTGTTTGAATAATCGAAACCATTTTAAGTCTAGGGACACACGCATACATTTTGAACCATGTTTTATCAATGGCTACCTTTAAAGGTTTAAGGACAAACGCATATATTTCAAATCGTGTTTTAATAATCGAAACCATTTTAAGTCTAAGGACACACGCATACATTTTGAATCATGTTTTATAAATGGCTACCGTTAAATGTTTTAGGACAAACGCATATATTTTTGTCTGGTTTTAATAAGTATGACCATTCAAGGTTCAAGGACAAACGCAGTGTCCCGCTGATCCGCAGTGCGCATGACCCTGTTGACAGTGCTTGTTGCTACAGTCACCGCACGCTGCAATGGTGAACCACACATCATTTGATGGAATTGCATTGATAATATTTTATATTTCACATGATAAATACCACTTGCCTGAAGTTGTAATATTAAAACAAACAACATCGACGATACAACTATGATAATATTGTATACTTTACATGATACATACCAGTTATAGCACGCTGCAATATTAAACCAACAACGTCAATTGTATTGTAAACTATCATAATATCTGTACCTTACCAAAAAAACAAACAAACAAACGAAATGCTGATTTATAAGTAAATATAACATACATTATACGAGTTTCTTTTCTAATGAACCGGAACTTTCATTAGTTTTGTTTAAAATTCAAACAGCTCTCACCCGATTCGCACACACAGAATCCCCCAGAACATTTCTCTACGTCCCCACCGTTGCATACCAGGGTGGGATCACTCTGACACCAGGTGTCAGCGCCCAAGAGACCTGTGCAAGACTGGCCGCGGACAACAACTGTAACAGAGAATTACATACTTGAGGAATAGATAAGTATTCATATTGAGGGATAATACAGAATAAATCTGATTTGCTTTTTAATTTATAAAACAAATACTCAAAGGATTTGCAACCACTTCCTAGCAAGCTGTGGCGCTGTTTTAATATCTTTAAATGCTTACAAACGCAGTCTGCAGCTGCTGCAGAATCGGAAAATATTCAACCTTTAAATCTACGTCATACCTACAGGACGTTCGATAAAATATTCACACCACTAAATCATCCAATACGGAAGAGGATATATAAATAGAATTCAAAACATTAATTTTTACACCATGTTAAAAAATCTTTACCATTAAAGGTTTAAGGACAAACGCATACATTTTAAAGCGTGTTTTAATAATCGAAGCCATTTAAAGTCTAAGGATACACGCATACATTTGAATCATGTTTTATTAATGGTTACCATTAAAAAGTAAAAGACAAACGCACATATTTTTGCCAGGGATAATGCAGAATAAATCTGATTGGCTTTTTATTTATAAAACAAATACTCAAAGGATTTGCAACCATTTCCTAGCAAGCTGTGGCGCTGTTTTAATATATTTAAATGCTTATTTGATTTTAATTTTATGCATTTAATAATTTGCTAATAAAATAGCAATATAATGTAAGGAGCTTCTTATAACTTTTTATGAAATCAGAAATACTTGATATTGTTCCAGATCAACAATGACTTGGTTTGATTAATAATTAATGAACTACTTGTTACATAAGATCGATGACGGTACATTCCAACAGAGAACACATCGTATAAATAACATTGTTAAATAAACCGATTAATAATTCCAAGTACATGCATTTGGGTACACAAACTTTGAACATAATCAAAACAAAATACGTTCTACCATACAATTTTACTTAAACAGCCATTTTCATTCGCGATCTTCGTGGGGTAATATTATTGAAATAAAACAGTCGAACATTCAAATAACAAATGTTTCAAAAAGAGAACATTAATCATACCAACTACAGCAAGAACCATGAACACGATTGCAACCTTCATTTCTGTGGCGTTTCAACAACTGGTATGTAATGAAACAGCAATCACGACGGTTGTGATTTATATACCGTTAGACAACACGTTTCCATTCTTATGATGGCGAACCATTCTGTCACGAAATCGTGGAGTGTAATCAGATGTCGTGATTAAATGTAGGGGCTTCAAGGTACCAACTTTTGTATTACTAATACATTAGGCATTTGACCAAAGTTAAAGAGCCGAATTGTTTTTCATTTACATTAGATAAGCAAAGCATGCCAGTCTGACACTGTTTGTGAACGTCACGAAGAAAGTCATGATGGTCTTTAAACTAAAAATGCCCTTGAACATTTTAAGATTCATGTTAAAATTAAGGAGCACCGATATAAAATGTATTCTAAAATTACATGCTTAATTGTCAGGAAAATTCTTATAATGAATGTATCTGGTTTTGGGATACACGGCCCGTATGGGATACCAACGTACGCTTCTAACGTCAAGCTTCCTCATGTAATACAGCGTATACTAGTGCTAAGAGCGCTCTTAACCCTGATTTTCATGCATATTTAATACATATATAAATTTCCTACTTTGTTTGTTTAGCCCTCTCGAAAGCGTCGTTATAAGACAACGCTAATTTTTAAAAATATTACTATGTCATGAAGATGGCCGACGTATACACGGGGCTTCAACATAAACTACAATCATAATATTTCCTTACAACTATGTTTTGTACCCGTAGGAACTAAAACGTACATTGTCTCAAATTTACAATAACACTTATGACTATTTTTGACCCTGTACGTGTATATCATCATCATAAACTAATTTCCTTGCTACGTCATTTGAGTGGCGTGCATATTCCGCTCTATATCATCATCATCACCATTGTCGTTATCTCAAAATTAAAATAGTATGTACAATTATTTTTAAATGCCATACACATATACCTTTAAAGAAAACCAAGCTTTCTCCTTGACATATATAATATATATACGTCAAACGCGCAAACTGTTTTTTAAATAACATAACATACATGTTTCCTGAAAATATAGACGGAATTATATGGAAGGGAAGGTTAGTTATATTAAAAATTATGATTAATTATAGCAAAACACGCTTGTTGTATCTGCATGAAATATAAAATGTACAAAGCTATTGAGAACATAGAGAATACTAGGTTAGCGTTGAATACAGAGAAGTTTATGTTGCTAGGCTTAGAACGCCGGAAGCGCATAAGAACACAAAAACTGTACAACGAGAAAAAACATCAACATATGTCTCAATTCAATTTTACGCAGCATGCACATTTTAATACATTACGACCGCGAAAAGAGGATTTTATTCATTTTATTTTCGAAAGAAAATGATCAAAATCAAATATTTTGACAAAAGGATTATTTGTTCATGGACGCTGCAGATTTTGATGGCGTATTGATCTAGCCTTCACATCCTTTAGTTTGCGATCAAAACACAAGATAATCCGTAAAAATTATATTAAGCTTTGAAACACTTGTTTCAAACGGGTTATTGTCAGGGCCGTTCCTGAGGCTATTGCAGTTATACGCACTATCGAGCAGCGATGCTGCGAGTGGGGGTAGGTGCGGGAGGGGGTCTCTCTCTGCTGGGAGTGTTTTGGAGGTCTCTAAAATTCACTGCAGATGGTGCGTTTGGTGTTATCTCTCAGCCACGTTTTGGCAATTTTATTTATCAATTTCTTGCTTGAAAAAGACCGAAAAAAGGAAATATTTCATTAAACATTGTCAATAGCAAATATACTTTTGACCATAATTGTTTTGCTATGTTTAAGTGACAATGCTTAAAAATCAAGAAGCCTTATTGCGAGGGAGAAAGAATCCGTAGTTGCATAGGTGTGCGAGGGTGTTCAACTCTATAGCTGGCGGGAGTAGGGGGTCCTCCCTAGAACATTTTGAATATTTCTTTGCAAAAGGTGTAATTTGGTTTTGCATATCAGGCACATTTTGGCAATGTTTATCCTCGAATTTTAGCTTGAAAAAAATGGGAATAAAACATATTTTCAATAAATATTGCCAACTGCAAATACACTTTTGACCGTAATCTATGTTTGAGTATCAAGGCATTAAATCAAGAAGCCTATGGCTGCAAGGAAATGGGTATGTTAATGTGAGGAAATGTTTTACTCTTGCTTCCTCCCCCAGAACATTTTGGATTTCAATGCAGAAGGAGCGTTTTCTTGTTATCTTACAGCGACATTTGGACATTTTATTCCTCAATTTCTTCTTCTAAAAAAGTAAAGGATTTAGCTTGTTTAAACCTTAATTTAAAGTTTAGTGTTTGGGCTAGGTTTGGTATAAAAATAAGATTATTATATTTTACTACTGAGATTAAAAGGAAAAAAATAACCTAAGAAATGGTTATATTAGAAGATAAAAAAGTAAAGTGAAAGGTTCTCGTGGGGATCGAACCACTGCTCTTCAGTCAATAATGGGACAAAATGGCGACGTGCTAACCGATTGCCCTTCAGGGTAAAGAACTTCGTACTGTAATTGATTTTTAATATATAAACTAAATAGTGGAGAACAATTTCGAATAAAGATACATACAATAATTTGAATGACAATTTAATTTGAACGTTTCCTATAGTTCTCTTATGATGTGAACGTCCAGAAATGTGAAAATTCGAAGATGCTAGATTTCAGATATACATTTCAAATTCTAGAACGGGAAGATCTATAAGTCGACTTTCCTTAAGGGAAATGTAAAGCTGTGAACATTTTCGCACTTTTTTGTTAACAGAGCTAGCTTCTGAGTATCATCTTATGAACATATTTCGCTGAAGCTATCTCTAAAAACATCTGGATAAAACGGAGCGTTCGCCGACATTTTGAAAAGTTGTGCCATGTTAGCATAATCTGGTACCCGTGTCCGAATTTTAGTTCCAAAAAATTTGAATGGCGACAACACAGTCGTAAAACGAGTTAAGTCTACAATACACAGTGATTACTAACCCTCATCAGTTAAAAAGACTACTTCGTATGCTTAAAGTTAAGACTGTGTTGTGTTTTGTACCCACTGTTATTTTCTAAAAGTGGACGTCTTGTTTGCTTGTTTACATTATTATACCCATAACCTTCTTAGCCCTCACTTTTTATTGCATTTTTCGAATTTTAAGAGTTTTCATATTTTTAAGTTTGAAACTGAATTATACGCATGGGCGTACTGCCGTATGCCTAGGTACGCCCCTGATTGTTACTTAATAGACTTTTTTTGATAAAATCACAAAGACAAAGTTTATTCATTAATGAAAATACCCTTACGTTCACTTACTTCCAAAAGCAAAACATTTCGAATAGACTACTAAACCAAAATACACACCCATCAGTATGCTCTACACACACAAATTCACATCAAAATAGGCACGCTTATTCTGAAAATCAATAACACGATCGAACACAAATGACGCAATAAGTATGTCATTTTATGACACAATCAATCAGCTGATTCATTTTACGGATGGCGAAAAATTATGTCCCGCGACTAGATCTACAGGTTGTAGGTTGTATTTAAAATTTTAAAGCCAAAGTTTTCTCGACTCTTGAGATTTCTTTCGAAAAATCATTCAGTGGTTGTATAAAAAGTAGTCTGTGCACGCGACAGGTATATCCCACAGTGCTGGAGACAGGCAAGTATATTCCATAAGGCCGTCAATGTCGCGGTGAAAATGGGATTAAATTAATATCAAATCGGGTTTAAACATTTTATTTAAAACATGCCAGCATATCTAAAGATCCAATAGTTCAAACACATTTAATTCAATATCGCATGAAAAGTAAAGGTGACAGAAACGCTGGAATCACATACAATTTGGACAGAAGTAAATACCATATTGAGACAAGAAACCGATTATAATTTATTATAACGTGTGTACGCGTCAAGGACAAAACTGCGTTGTTACTTTTTAATTATTAATTTCATATGAGCATTTCGTTTGTTAAGAAATAATATATGCGTGTCGGTCATACATGAAAGTTCCAGCCCAGTTTCTTATCAATTGAGAAACTATGACAGTTAAAGTAGATGTTTCTTTAACAAAAAAATCTCAACTTTTCAAACACATAATGACATAGCAAAACCATGTCTTCAAATGCGTTGAAATACACAAACACAAGCGATATACATCGCATTTAACGAGTTACTTCAGCCATTCACATGCAGGACATCGCGCTTTATTTTATGCTTTCCGGTGGTTTATTGAGAAATATCAGTTAATTAAATTTATCCCATTTTTATACCGACATTGACCGTTATAACACCTCATGGTACATAATCTGTCCTGTATCCCACCTTGTTGAATATACCTGTCGCGTGCACGGACTACTTTTTACAATACCACTGAATGATTTTTCATAAGAAATCTCTAGAGTTGAGAAAACTTTAGCTTTCAGATTATTCGACCTTCAATCTTTAGATATACATGTAGGGATATACTTTTTCGCCATCCGTATAATGATTCAGCTGATTCAGCTGATTGATGACGTCATAAAATGACATACTTATTGCGTCATTTTCCAAAAATATGTGATGTCATCTTTTGGTGTAAACGAAACTAGGCTCTAGTATGCGATATCTGGAATTAAACATCCAAGACACACATTTTTTTCGTGTAAATTTATCCTAGATATAATTATGAAAAATTGCATATTCTATGGACTACTTACCTTGGATGCAACCGGTGAGACAAAGGATTTAGATCTACATGTAGATCTAGCTTATTCGTGTTATTGATGTTCAGAATGTGCGCGCCTATTTGGATGTGAAATTGTGTGTGTAGAACATATTGATAATTGTGTATTTTGGTTCGTTCGTCTATTTGAATTGTTTTGCTTTTGGATGTAAGTATATTAAAGGGTATTTTCTTTGATGAATAAACCGTGTCTTTGTTATTTTATCAAAGAAAGCATATTCAGTAAGAATAACCCGTTTGCAACAATTTGAACAAGTGTTTCAAAGTTTAATAGAATTATGACGGATAATCTGGTTTTGAGTTACAAACTACAGGATGTGAAGGTTAGATCTAGACGCCATCACAAACTGCAGCGTCCATGAACAAATAAGGCGAGTATTTTTTTGTTGTTGGATAATTTATGTTTAGAACGACTCTGTTTGTAAATCTACATGTAAATGTATGTTATCATTGACATCATTGTGTCAGGAGCATGCGCCGCCATATTGGATTTTGATAATTTTCTTTCGAAAATAAAATGAATTATATTAAAGTAAAATCTTCTTTTCGCGGTTGCAATATGTTACAATTCGCATGCTGCGTAAAATTGAATCGAGACATATGGTGATATATTTTTCTCGTTTTACAGTTATTGTGTAAATTTGTTCAGGACTATTTTGCGCACCAGAACAAATACATTCTATATCACTACGCATGATTACATCTGTTAGCTTTCAAGCGCTTTGAAGAATGAATTAAAATTATTGTAAAGGTTATAAGATCTGTTTATGCAAAATGTCACGTTGAAAAAAATCAAATGGGATAAATAGAATACTAGGTTTATCGTTGAATACAGAGAAGATTATGTTGCTCGGCTCGAACACCGAAAGCGCTCGCCAAGGCTCGCGCTCCCGGCGTTCTAAGCCTCGCAACATAAACTTCTCTGTATTCAACGCTAATCTAGTATTCTCTATATGATTTTTCCCTGTTTCAAACAGTGAAAATTAACCGTGAAAATTATCGATAATTAGCATTGTTTTGCCGGAACTATTTTAAGAGTTTTGGTTTCCTCATTGTGCCCCCAAATGTCACCAAAGATGATTACTCTGCAATCAATGTTTATAACAACATATAGATTAGCTTCCCTTGAACATTCATGCAATTAAATTGTGGGGCGCCCAACTGGGAATTAGATTTACCGGAATGGAACAAATACAAAAGTAATCATTTGCAAGCATAAAACAAAACGAAAATTTGTTGGATTCGGTTCAAAATATCGATTTGAATTTTTCATTCGTGAAAATAGAAACAATATTTTTCTTCTACGCCACTCGTGAAAATATTATTTCCTATGATCACTTGGAAATTGAAATCAATATTCCACCGAATCCAACAAATATCTACTATATCTATGGGTTCACAAACATGACACATTGCAATCTATGGGTGCTTTTAAAATATGTTCAATTCTGCATGTTGAGTAAAGTAATAAAATGAATAATCCATACAAACATATAGGCTTCATCGGTAGCATCAATGTGTACACAAACATTGGAAGTGACGTCAGGATCATACATTAACGTTTGGCGAAAAAAACACACACATAATATTAAACACATGATATTACAATTAACAGTGATGCATCAGTCTTGATACACTAGCCCATTAGTAATGATATGATTTAATTATAAAAAGGCATTGTAATAGGAAAACATCAAATGTAATTGTGAATTATGCTTATGTTCGATATATTATAAAGCAGATGTTCTATATGTTATAAAGCAGTTAATTATTTAGTCCGATAGGAATCGTAGTTTTTAATTTATGTATCCCAACTGTTTCTTTGCTAGATCCAAAATGTGTAGCAACAAAGGAAAATAGGATTGAATGAACAATTTTATTTCAAAATGAATTAGATTCGTTTTACTGGTTCTTGCTGATCAATCCGTAACATATTTTGTATCTAAACTGCGCCGATACTATGTTTGTTTTGAGGTCTGAGTTTTGATATTTGTTATGGTCAACATCAAAAGGAAGAAATATTTGAGTAATTATTCACGATACGTCTTAACAACAAGACGTTGATTTCTACAGCTTATACCTATCATTTTGTAACTTATTGATAAATCCGTCAGTGGTGCAAGTTATATTGTATACTACATGCATCATTCATTAACATTATTTCTATGTTTACTTGCAATGCACATGAATTTTTTGTAAAGGCTTTGTTTGGTTAGAAAACAACCACGTTCTCATGTCACACTCGCAGACAGTGTGGGCATACATAATGATCAGTGTTTATACATACGAGTCGGTCCGTTTTGTTTTCAAATGGCAGTTTCCATTATCTATTATGGTAAATATGTCTGATATGACCCTCAGACATCATTTGGCATCGTCTGTGATTAAAGAGGATAAGACACGAGAACATGAAAGCATTTCCACAGTACAGCTAATTAACATCGTACTATTATAAATATCATAAATATTAGAAACATCGTACTGTGGTGGGACACTGCATCAGCTCTCTTTTTAAATAATGTTGTGTTCCTTATGTTGACATTTTATATTTAAACAAATTGTCCAAAATTATTTTAGTACTAAATATATACATGTAATTATTGTGCATTATTATAGTCATTCCAGTGTTATGTGTATGTGAAAGCAATACAAGTAGAGTTTAACAAAAATACAACACAACTCATTCTCATTCCCCCAGTGTCTCAGTTTTGCAACTCTTGCACGTAGCATCGGTTTGCATATGAAGCGAAGTTGGTGTCATCGCGGATTCGTACATATAATTGTGTCAAACAAATGTTTATTCCAAATACAAATAACTTTCGAATATGAAAACAATGTAAACTAGAACTATACAACTATAAGTTGTAGAATTGGCATTGGTACCATAAGTTGGTATGGGCTACGACTGTTCACGGACTTTAACGGAAAATTCACGAGGGCCAGGTTAAACCTATCGTATAATACATATTCTCTGTACTCAAACGCTTGCTTCTCTTGTTGCACGCTTTTCACGAATAACTGCACACATAACATTATCACGACAGGAAAAGTTATTTCATAACTGGTTGCAAACAAGGCGTAAATGTATGCTCCATTTATTTGGCGTTCCAAGTTTATAATCCTTTCCGCAATTAACAAACGATAATATCCTTGTTAGTTTCTGACCCCAAAGGTATATAGCGTCGACATGCAAACGGTCGAACGGACATACCACAATAACATTAAAAGATTTAATTTTCAGAAACTATGAACATGACACAAGAACAGTCCAATGTACCAATTGTTCCTTGACACCGCGTAATATTTGATTTAAGTTATTGAAAAACATATGAACCTCTTTTTGTCTAATCAGGGACGACACTTTTCCATTTCATTGAATTTGCGTTAAAAACTTAAAAGTAAAAATATTTGCTAAACGAAAATCCAATGTAGGCGGAGTTATCGTCCCCGATTAGCCTGTGCGATCCACACAAACTAAAAAGGGACGAAACTTTATAAAAAGAGAGAGGGTTCTCCCCTTAACACAATGGTGAGCGATATCGATATATTATATTGTGCACTGCAAAGTTTTAAAGGAGTCGTGAAGTTCACCTAAGTTGTTTAATTCAGGGAATACAATCTGTATGTTTTCATAAATGGTGATATATAGAGTGGATGACAGGTAAATGTCCTATCGTTATTTTCTATATCAGAAGATGCTTAACATAACAAGACTTATTCGTGCCGAAACGTATATACTAGTATTACAAAACGAGAGGGAAGCAACTTGGTTTTCTTTTTATCATAGCTTGTATTCAAGGAGACAACTTTGCGGGGGTCGATCAGTTTTTAATTTGATATTTTCGGTTAAATGAATCCTTCAATCCTAGTCCCACATTTTAACCATTTTGAGGTCGCCGTGGTGTAATGGTGTCCGCCTATCGACCGGGAGGTCACGGGTTCGATCCCCACCGTGGAAACGTTCTTTAGATCTCCCCAAAAGACACCAGGTACTGGTTCTAGGCCCAGGAAACGGACTCGAGAGCGTTTATATAAGCCTTAGGCGTTCGATGCAATCGAGCTAAAATAAATAGGTTTAAACCAACCAGTTTCACTGAAAATATTTTGTATCACTTATTTGCCGCCTAAGTTTACCTATCACAAGGTGAGTGTCAATTGTGTTATGGCCTGTTCCCTTGTTAATTCATAATATATTTGAGCCGTGATCAGTGAAAAGGGGTTTAAATGCATGTGCATAAAGTGTCATCCCAGATTAGTCTGTGTAGTCCGCACTCGCTAATCAGGGACGACACTTTTCACCTTAACTGGGTTTTTGCTAAGAGGAAATTACTTCAATCAGAAAATATTATAAAATCGAAAAGGGTCGTCGCTGATTAGCCTGTGTGGACTGTCATAGACGCATTGTCGACCGAGTTAATTATAGCAGTAGACGTCATAGACGGGGCTTAACATAACAAGACTTATTCGTGCAGAAACTTATATATTACAAATCGAAAGGGAAGTAACGTGTTTTTATTTTTATCATGGCTCTATGCCCCTATTTTTGAAGAAAAATACAAAACATAATCGCTACGTCCCCGCCTCCTTGGAATGAATTTTTTCTAACGTTTGACGTGTCAATAATGACGGCATTAGCATTTGCAAATATGTTTTTAGCGATGTTGGGTGCTTTTTGCGTATAAACTGTACTAAATCTTAGTATGAAATCGTTTAATTTCATTCATTTCTAACGAAAAGGAAGATTTCATTGTTGATTCCGAAAACGTTTTAACTCAAAATTATGGCGATTATCAACGTCTACTGCCATGATGTAAACAGTATCAGACACCTTTGCATACTGTCCATATCAATGAAGATATATGTTAAATTCCAGTACCGAAAACACAATGCCCAATTGTAGTCTAAATTAGCGTCACTTAATATCGGAGACATGACAAATGCATATATTGTAATTCGTGTTTTAATGATCGAAACCATTGAAAGGCAAACGCATATTATTTTGAATCATGTTTTATTAATAGTTACGATTAAAGGTTTAAGGAAAAAACATATATTTTTTTTCAGGTTTTAATAATCATGACCATTCAAGGTTTAAGGACAAACGCAGTGTCCCGCATCACCGCAGTGCGCATGCCCGTGGTTACAGTGCTTGTGGCTACAGTCACCGCAAGCTGTAATTGTGAAACATACACACATTATGGTATTGTATTTATACTATTTTAAATTTCACATAATGAATACTACTCACCAGAAGTGGTAATATTAAACCAAACAACATATACGGTAGGGCCATTATAATATTTTATATTTGACATGATAATTGCCAGTTACAGCAAGCTGCTATGTTGAACAAACACCATAACTTGTATTGATAATAATTTTAATTCCCATACAAACAATACAGACGGAATATTGATGTATTAATAAACATAACACGATTCCACAAATCTTATTAGGAGAGAAAATATTATAACCATACGCTAGTCATGGGTTTAGGAAATGGGTCAAGTGGCTAATGTGCATGCGTCCTTGAGTGATTTTACTTCATATCATGAACTACATGCTTGCTACCAACTAATGTAATCAATATATCTCATAATGGCACAGCTGCATTATTTCGAAATTATTTGCTGATGAATTAGGATTGTTGAAGGTTGACATATTTTAGATTTCCAAACTCTAATTCAGTTTTTTATTTAAATAGAACCATTTCGGTGAAAAAGTTTTATATTTCTTTCTTACTTTTCGTACCGCGTGGTCTTGTATTGGAAAAAGGATGAGTATCTTCTCACATATACAAAGCGTTTTTTACATTATACGAGTTTCTCTTTTTAAGTTCCGTGCTTTTCATTAATTTCGTTTTCAATATCAATCAGCTCTCACCAGATTCGCACACACAGAATCCCCCAGAACATCTCTCTACGTCCCCACCGTGGCATACCAGGGTGGGATCACTCTGACACCAGGCGTCAGCGCCCAAGAGACCTGTGCAAGACTGGCCGCGGACAACAACTGGAACAGACAATCACATACTTGAGGCATTTATAAGGATTCTTATTGAGGGATAATTCAGAATTAATCTGATTTATAAACAAAATACTCAAAGCATTTGCAACCATTTCCCAGCAAGCTGTGGCGCTGTTTTTATATCTTTTTAACGCTTAATTGATTTACATTTTACCCATTTTATAATTTGATAACAATTAGTGATATAATTTTAATAAGAATTTATAACTGTTTATAACTGTTTATAAAATCGGAAGTACTTGACATTATTCCAGATCAACAATGACTTGGTTCGATTAATAGTTAATGAAATACTTGTTAAATTAGGTTGATGGCGGTACATTCCAACAGAGCACACCTCGTACAAATAACATTGCTAAATTAGCCTGTTCATAATTCCAAGTACATACATTTGGATACACAAACGTTGAGCACAACCAAAACAAAATACTTGCCACCATACAATTTTACTTAAAAAGCTATTTTCATTTGCGATCTTCGTGGGGTAATATTATTGAAATAAAACAGTCGAACATTCAAATAACAAATGTTTCAAAAATAGAAAATTAATCATACCAACTACAGCAAGAACCATGAACACGATTGCAACCTTCATTTCTGTGGCGTTTCAACTACTGGTATGTAATGAAACAGCAATCACGGCGGTTGTGATTAATATACCGTTAGGCAACACGTTTCCATTCTCATGATCGCGAACCATTGTGTCACGAAATCGTGGAGTGTAATCAGATGTCGTGATTAAATGTAGTCGATTCGAAGTACCAAATAATGTATTACTAATACATTAGGAATTTGACCAAATTTATAAGAGCCGACTTGTTTGTCATTTACATTAGATAAGCACAGCATGCCAGTCTGACTTTTGTGTGAACGAGAAAGTTATGATGGTCTTTAAACGAAAAATGACATTGAACATTTTAAGATTCATGTTAAATTAAGGAGCACCGATATAACATGTATTCTAAAATGTATAATTATCAGGAACATTCTGATAATGAAAACAACTGGTTTTGGGATACACGGCCCGTATGTGATACCAACGTTTGCTTCTAACGTCAAGCTTCCTCATGTAACACAACGTTTATAAGTGCCAAGAGCGCTCGTATACCTGATTTTTATGCATATTTGTGTCAGATATAAATTTTACACTTTTGACATTTTTTGTTTAGCCCTCTCGAAAGCGTCGTGATAGAAAATGCTTATATTTAAAAATAGTTACATTTCGAGTAGATGAGCGACATATATAACAAGGCTTCAACATTCACTACAATCATAATTTTTGCTTATTTCCATGTATTATTGTTCCCGTAGAAGCAAACACGAACACTTTCTCAAATGTACGATTATACACTTGATTCATTTTGAAAATCTGTACGTGCATATCTTCAGCATGAACTAATCATCATCATTATCATCATCATCGTCATCATCATCATCATCATCATCATCATCATCATCATCATCATCATCATCATCATCATCATCATCATCATCATCATCATCATCATCATCATCATCATCATCATCATCATCATCATCATCATCATCATCATCATCATCATCCTTATTCCCAACATCTCAATCAGCACCCACATGATCATAAATTAATAAACTGCTTATTATTTCTTCATCATAAATGATCTGCGAATCTAAGATGTGATCTCCGTGTTTTGACAACATTTGAAATAATAGAGATAACAGTGTTTTGTAAACAAGAACCGGATCTTGGGCCGTTGTCTGTGGCGTCTTCTATCTTGTTATTGTCGTCATTATTTTTTAAGACACTTAAAACTAAAAAAAGTATTTACAATTTGTTTTCAACGGCATACACATACCTTTGAAAAAAAAAACAACATCGCTTTCTCTTGGACATATATAATGTCTATACGTCAAACATGCAAAATGTGTTTTTTTTAATTCATAAATGGTTCCTAACAATATAGACGGATTTACATGAAGGTCAAGGTTAGTTTATGAGGAAAAACTTGATATGATACATTGTAATGTTCTGATTAGTGAATGAGAATGCTCGCAATCTGGTCAATCTGTAAATATTTGAACGACCCGAGATAAGCTATGTTCGACACATCATTGCGCATTCCCATTCACTCAACTATTGTCGCTTGGACTTTATAACTACTGACAATTAGGGCACTTGCGGTTGATTTATAAATACTCGCAAATGTTTAAAAGTGAGAGCTACCATCAGCTTAGAGAGCTAAGTATAAAAATGGCATGACAAAACACTACAATCAGCATATTTGTTACATAATAAACTTAAAATGATGTTTATTTATAACAAAACACACTTGAGATATTGAGAACAATAAATATCCATTCGGGTTTACGCATTTTATATAAATCATGACAGCATATCTAAAAAATTCATATTTAAAACACAAACGATTAAAATATCGCATGAAAAATAAAGATGATGAAAACGCTGGAAATACTATTTGGACAAAAGTAAATACCATATTAAGACAAGAAGCCGAATATATTTACATTTATTATAACGTTTGAACGCGCCACGGAGTGCCACAGTTTTATTATTGTTTTCATATGAGCTGTCGGTTACGCGCACTTCGTTTGTATTTGTCAAGAATTGCGTGTCAGTCATGAATGAAAGTACCAGCTCAGTTTGTTATCAATTGAGAAACTATGACAGTTAAAGTAGATGTTGCTTTAACACAAAAATCTCAACATTTTTCAAAGACATAATAGCATTGTCAAACCATGTCTTCAAATGCGTTCAAATACACAAAAAGAAGCGATATACATCACATATAACCAAGTTATTTAAGCCTTTCACATGCAGGAGATCGTGTTTTTTATTTTAGGCTTTCCGGTAGTTTATAGAGAAATATAAGTTAATTACAAATGATAATTCACTGTTTTAAACAGTGAACATTAACAGTGAAAATGATCGATATTTGTTTTGTTTTACCAGAACTTTTTTTGGATAAGTTTTGTTTCCAAATTGTGATATCCAATTTTACCAAGTGTGATTATTCTGCAATAAATGCTTATAACAACTTACGGATTAGCTTCCCTTGAACTTTCAACAGGAAATTAGATTGACAGGAGTGGCAAAAATACATTTGGTTGGATTCGGTTGAATATCGATATTTTATTCACTCGTGATCATATAAAAAAAATCTGCGCCACTCGTGAACATATTTTTTCCTATGATCACTCGTGAATTAAAATCGATATTCCACCGAATCCAACAAATATCCTCTATATCTATGGGTTCACATACCTAGCAATCTATTGGTACTTTTAAAATATGTTAAATTCTGCAAGTTGAGTAAAGTCAAATACCTAAAATATTTGTTATCTGTAATATCCTCCAACGATAGGGTAGATAGGATTTTCTCGTCAACTTTTTAAAAATACGAACGTTATTTTTCAATTAAATAATGATCTTTAATGACAAAATCTTCCAAATCTATATGTATAAGAAAAAATGTTTTGCAAATAAGATCGAATGTAGCACACATGCTCAAAACTCCACCTGGAATACGAAACAAAAAATAGGGTCATCACCAACAATTCTGTGGTGTTTAGTGGAAACACAGAACTATGTTGAGCTAATTGAAGATTTTGGAAATTCTACATGTTATAAAGGCCTACCATACGATACGGGCCACGATTTCGTGGTCATTGCGGTCCTTGATCATGACAACACATGAATGAATAACACGTTTCAAAGAGCAAATATTTCATAAAGAATTTTAGAACACCACAAAATGAATTACATTCGCTTTAATGGTTCTTGCTGGGGCCATCGTTAACATGTTTTGTTTCTGGTGTAACCTGACCGAAAACCGCAAATTTCGCTGATCCTATGTTTGTTTTTAGGTCTGAGTTTTTATATTGGTTTTGTTCAACCTCAAAAGAAAGACATATTTAAGTAACTATTCAGGATACGTCTTAACAACAACACGTTGTTTTCTACAGCTCATCTTATACTTTTGTAAATTATTGATACATCTATCAGAGGAAGAAGTTAATATTATTTCTATGTTCAATTGCAATGCACATGAATTTTGTGTAAAAGCTGTTTTTGGTTAAAAAAACAACTTGTCATCACGTTCTCGTGTCATACTCACAGACAGCGTGGACATACACAGTTAAGCTTGAGCCGTTTCATTTCAAATGAAGACAATTGAAACAGTCCCCGCCAGAAGGTGGCAAATTGACTTTTATCTGGTCGGCGGGTGCACGTCAACGTTTTCGAAAGACTTGTATTTTTGTTCCACCTGACGAGTTTTTCGAAGTCATCAAACTCGAATATCTAGTCGACCAGGCACCACAGGATTCAGCTCACGACTGTCATTTTTACATAGCAATCACACAGGCGTTGGCAATTGATTGACATGCAAACGTTTATGGCCCCTCGTCACTGTGCGGTAATCTTGCGAAGCGCGCTTTTTTGAGATCACGCGAGTAACATGTATCGCGCTGCGTCTGTCATATCTAAAAACAACTGACGAATCATTTATATCTTTAGGTGTCCGTTTAATTTGCAATCTATGCATTACATGTATTCATTTTCATGTACAAAACTACGATAAACAGTGTATTCTAGCGCGAATAATCTTAATGTAAACATAAGCTTTGATTTATCGTAGTTCGTTGACAAATAAACATTGCTGTGTAGTTCTGATGCTATGATTTAGCACTATCTTATAACTGTTACTTAACTTGGTACTCGATTCATTAACAATACAAACCACTACTCACATGCTGTTACACTTTATATATTATTGTGTAATATGTGTAATATAGACTGACAAAGCTTCATGTGTAACAAACCAATATCAACATACATACTCCAATGTAAGACCTTTTAAAGACCAACAATATTTTTAACATATAATACTATACACACTAGCATATCTAAATAAAAACACCAATATCAAAGTTCTAACCGATAAATCAACATCATTTGGTGGACTTGTTGAACTTTTATCTGTTACAGTTAACACATTTTCTTTCTGAAAGATGACACGTTATTTATTTCGAGAGAATGATACATTTTGCAAGACAGATGACGTCACAATGAATTGCATTCCGATTACTCGTCCTTTGTTGTATATTGAAAACTTATCTTCACTCTGTAACTTGCAAAATAAAATGGGACAAAATGAAACAAGAAGCTGTCACATGCTGTTTATTTCACGCCACTGGTGTTGAAAGAGTACAGTAAGAATTTGTGATTGTATTTAAAAGAAAGAAAACGAGGAAATGTAATCATTAAGCTCTAGGATTTTTTAATTTTGAACGTAATACAATAATATATAATAATCACGTCATTGTGAATCCTTTACAATATGCGCTTTATACGTTGAAACTGAACATATTGCATGTAAATGAAGGAGTTGTTGCGTACAGGGGCTTTTACAGGCAATTTCAAACAAAACAAACATGCCCTTAAAAATGACACAAACATGAATCGATGCAAATATATTGTGTAGCATTTGCATTCATTCTTTCTTGACGAAATAGCACGCACAGTGTATGGGTTTTGCAGTAGCTAGAATGTATTTTTATACAAAGAGAAATAACTCACCAAAACATAATGCAAGCAACAAGACACAATGCACAATAGCACTGCTACATTCCTTTGGTTTAGTTTGTTGAAAATCGCATGCAAATGTAGGAAATTGCACACACAAGCTTAGGAGAGATGGATGAAATGTATAAATACTATTTATATATCCTTATAGCCTTTGACCGAGAATTATTATTTAACTATATTAACGCTGTTACACCATTATCCTAACTGGTGACCTGGTGACCTCGCTTGTTGAAACATGGTCATCCCACCCCAGGCTTTCTTCCTTGCCGGGCCTCCACATGGGACTAGGGCAGATTGAGACATACACACTTATAATTTGAAGTTGATTTACTTGCAGACTGTAGATCGTTTAAACAATGTATTTTCCCGATTTCTAAATAAAGAAGTTGTATTTCATTTAAATAACTATGTCTTTGATATGCACATACTACCAGAGTTTTCAGGAAAGTAAATCCATAGAACGATTATATTGTAAATATGAAAACATTTACATGTATATGAATTTCATGATACAGTTACTATGAACTACAGGTAATCACACTATATTGCCCTTCAAACCCCGCGGCTGGGACCCTCCATGTTGGACTATGAACTTGCCACACTAGCCACCTCTACCAACCTTTGTTGTGGTGGATATGGTGTCCGCCTTGCGACCGGGAGGTCACGGGTTCGATCCTCACCGTGGGAGCGTTCTTTAGATCTCCCCCAAAGACACCAAGTACTGGTTCTAGGCCCAGGAAACGGACTCGAGAGCGTTTATATAAGCCTAAGGCTTTCGACGCAATCGAGCTAAAATAAATAGGTTTAAACTAACCTTTGTTGTGTTAACTTCAGATGCTCACGTATATCACCTTGAATCTTTTAATCATAAAGATGCATATTGGCATTTTACGTTTGAAAATGGACTCACAAAAATGGGACAACACCGTATTGAGATTCTATCTTATTCAGAATGTGTTTGGCTGAGTAATAGCTGAAAAAACAAAAGCATACACGACAACACAAGCAGAAGCAAGTATTGTATTCACAAAAGTAACATTTGACTTTGCGCAATAAGTTCATTAGTTGAATATAGTGTGTAATCTACTGGGAATCCGCCGCCTGATGTCAATGTTTTTCTATCAAACCAGACTAATTTTTAACTAAGCTGAGATATTTTTACAACACATGTTATGAATTAGACAGACAGACAGAGACAGAGAGAGACAGAGAGGCAGACAGACAGACAGACAGACAGACAGACAGACAGACAGACAGACAGACAGACAGACAGACAGACAGACAGACAGACAGACAGACAGACAGACAGACAGACAGACAGACATATAAACAGACAGACAGACAGACAGGCAGGTAGGCAGACACAGACAGACAGACAGACAAACAGACAGACAGACAGACAGACAGACAGACATACAGACATACAGACAGACAGACAGACAGACAGACAGACAGACAGACAGACAGACAGACAGACAGACAGACAGACAGACAGACAGACAGACAGACAGACAGACAGACAGACTGTATAAGCATTTAACGGGAAATGTGAAGTGTCAGCTAAGAACACTGTGTAATTTACTCCCCGCTGTATGTACCTGAATTTATCTGGAGTTGAAACAAACAAAGCGTGTATTATGAATGTTGTCGTAGTCATTGATTTGATGTTCACAATTTATAGATTGTATTATTTATTTGGTTCATACATTCGCATATCGCTCTACCCACTTAATCTACGAAAAATAATGTCACACAAATATTAATAATGATGTTGCAGTAATCGGATGTACAGTGTCATAATTGGCTAATTGTCGTTGTAGCATAATCTTGCGATACCATATGGTGTCACGTATTTGAATTAATATATGTGCAATGGTTTTGAAACAAACATGTGCAAAATTAGAATGATAAAAGTCGTGCAGGATATATTGATAACAAAAAAAAATTGCATTATGTCACACAAAGAGAGGTCTTTTTTGTTTGTTTTATATTTTGTTCCACCACATTTATTCCTTTATCCATTACGTGGTAAGAGTATCTATAATAAGGACGCCCTTGTCCAATTTAACAAGAATGATAGCAATCACTATATAATCTTTATTCAAAACTAAGAATTACAAGCAAACGTTCATAAAGCAGACAAAACACCACCATCAATACCATACATTCTTTATCAAACATTAGAAATTAGTCTATGTTTTTACATATTTTCAATTCGACATTTTCAAAACATGTATGTTATAATTGACAAAAATGTGCATACAAAGAGAACAAATCACTTATTACACAGAATCTGGTTACAATTATAAAACATCCGGAAGCAAAATGATTAAAGAGGTATTTCGTTATATTCAATAATACCAACGTATACACAACTTCAAACAACAAAACAGTAAATACTCCATTTTGTTTGCTATAGAACTGGTTGTCTCCGAGGCAATGTTATATTCATGGCTGATAAAATCTGAATGGATTATACAAAACGTTAGTAGCAAAAGTTCATTAGCCATTTTAAGTGATCTTTAAAAGTTTAAGGAACCAACACAAGATACTTATCAAAGAACAAGAAAATCAAAATACACAGATTATAATATAAGCGTTAACTACTTAATGAAAGCACACATCATTTAACACTGCCATGTTCTAGCCGAATATCGGTTGCCTGGTAAGTGCGTAATTAGGCATTTGTATCATGATTTGACTGTCACTCACTCTCCTCTTCCTAAAACATGAAGAAAACAATTAGACAAATATAATTACATATTCACCACATTATTTTTTGAATTATGTAAATATAATTTATTTCAGGAGGGTTCGCCAAAGAGTTTAAGCTACGTGATTGATCATCTATATATTATATCCATGGACACGGTTTTATGTAAAGGGATTACACATTATTTGTCATTTGTTATATCATTTCCTCAGAATCATATGTACAAATTAAAAAAAAATACTTTCAAACACTTGTTTCAATAAATATTTTTTACATGTAAATTAGTTTTGTAGCCGTTAATGATAATTATATAATAAGTAAAGTATTTACACAATAATCAATCACATACTTATTGGTAATATGCTTGTACGAAACAAGACCACCAACAGACAAAAGAGCGAAGGCCACAAGTCCACCGGCAAGTCCAGCTCCAAGTGCAACCGCATATGAACCACTTCCTAGTTGAAGAAATCAAGTTTTTGAACAACGTTATCTAAGATTTACTATTTAAATCATCGTCAATTATTATAACTTTTAAGCGGCGTAAATGGTAATATACGCCATATATAACTCTTTTATGTGACCTTATTGTTCTCCAATGTTGTTTTGTGAGCAACAGTTAACTTATATTATTTAAAATTACATTTAATGGAATATTCATATTATCGTCGGCATTAAAAACTATAGCAAATTTTCCATGTCTTCTTAATTACAAATAAAGGAAGCCACAAACCTCCAGTCGTTTTTTCTCCGTCACCGTTCAAATCATCTAATTGAACTGCAAATAAATTTTGTCTTCGTTAGAAACACCATTTACTAAAAGTGTCCATTAAATGCACCCGAAAGAAAGTGTGTCAAGTGCTATCAACTCATGTCGCAAGTGTACATATAAATTATTTGGCATGTGCAACACTATCCAGCGCAAAAAGAATTTGAAACTGCTTTCAATAGCAACGGAAGCGTTAACAAAGTTTGTGTAACGATATGCTTGAAGCGTTTCAGCGAAATGATTTTACCATATGCGGATAATAGAGCTCAAGAAACACCATGATACGTAATCCCGTATTAGTATTTGCTTATGCCTTTAACATAGAATGCATTGAAAAATATGCCTCTTCATACAACAAAATAAATATATGTCATTATCGTAAAAGCAACATCATCAAACATGTTTCAAGCATATGTCATGTGTCGGAAGTGTAAAGGCAAAGCACGAATGGTGTTAAACTGATTCATATACATACTAGAACAATCCGATGCTTGGATCGAACCAATCCCTGGAGTGGTTCTACCTCTCGGACACACTTTGCATTCCGATTGTCCTTTCTCGTCCTGGTACTGCCCTATCGGACACATGATGACGGTCCGTCCATCAGAATATGTTCCTACGGGGCACTCAGCTTAAAATAAAAAACGTGGGGCTATAGACTATGCAAATAATTAAACTTGGTATTTCAAATTACCAGTAATACAATCGTTAGTAGTCATATGGCTTTTTGTCTTTCTATTGTTGTTCAAAACAAAATAGGTTTAATGCATTATATATATTATATTTTTTATATATTGTTTCCATTTTCGAACGAGAGAAATATACATCGAACTTATAAAGCCAATATTGTATGCATCAAGGCAACACTATATAACGAACATGGTCTTTAAAATGTCCAACACTACATAAGACATTTTAAAACTAAAAATATATGATAAAATAAATTATACCACAGAAGACCTCCAATCGAACGGAACCTTTAGGACAAGTGATGGACGTGCCAATGCGAAGTCCAGCTGTACCATTTTTAACTGTATGCTGAACGCCATCAATTGTGACTTGAAAGAAGTCCACAGAATTGTTGGCAATAGTTTGCGCCGCACGTTCCAGTTCAAAGGTTTTCTTCACAAAGTGGACCAGAGCGTCTGACGGGGCTTCAAGTAATTTTTTTAAACAAGAAGCACATAATAAAAATTATTATGTAATGATCATGTATATTTGCATTAATACAATAGCTAATAACAATAATTAAATACTATTTTAAAATATATAATAATGTGATATGCATATTAATGTAAACATACATGGTCTTTTTACAGAATAACCAATTTTCAGCTACCGATATCTGATATGAATGAAATTAGAACATTAGCCTACCAATGTTTTTTTCTGTGTAAAACAATATTACAGGTATTTCATTAGTATTTGTGATCACGCTTTTGAAATGTATTATAACCTTTTATTATTGTATTGTAGGATATTGCAATGGACATTTAAACCAATCTTTTTTCTCTAAAATCCCTACCTGAATTGTTGCCAAGAACAGCAGCGACATCAAGTACATTGTTTGTTGACAGAACATCAGAGTGTATATCCACCACTAGAGAGAGGCCGTTCTCAGAAGCTCGCTTCAATCTGGCCACATGACATTCTTCGTTCTGTATATCAATTTGGCACTGTTCGTCTTTAACACACTCCAGTTGCTTAAGTTTTATTTCAATTTGCGTGTTAATTGTGTCAATGTTTTTCTCGTTGCAATCAAGTGTTTCATAATGACTTTCCAAAGATACCTTCATATGAGATGGTGCTTTTACCTCTGGAAAAAACGTGATTATTTTGATTATATTAGATTGTTAGTTACTCAACAAACAATCACTTTGTGCCTTGTCCACGTAATTGATATAACAACATGACAATCTTTTATTTCATTATAGAATCTTGGAATATCCGTACCTGAACAGGAAGGAAGTATTGCTGTTGGGTTCGCAGTGTTCTGATGGTTCCATTTGTAGCCTGTGCTAATACCGCACTCGTACACAGGAAGTGGAGGCTCCGCAAAATATAGACCTCACACGAGAATAAACAGTTTAGTTTATGGCAAATTACTTCTTACATCCAATATTGAAATCTATTAAGACGTATCACAAATTAGTTTTAGTACAACTTAGTCGGTATTAGAGCCATGGTGTATTGTTAAAAAATGCATCGATGTTTACATCATGATAATGTATACGTTTTCTGATCCAATCGTTTGAATCGATTGTATAACAATATCGTTGTAATTTAAATCTCACTTCGATATAGATCTAAATACATTTTTTCTATAGTATAAAATAAAGCACTGAACCTTGTCATGCAAAAATCTACCTGGCCGGCATGTCAGAGTGCAACTTTTTATCTCAACAGATTCGTTGCAGGAGATTTCCACACCGTACGGGCGTCGCAGTGCACTGCATTCTGAAATATAGCATTCGAACTTCTTCGTAGAATAACTAACACTATTTGTCAATGAATAATTAAATATCTACACACTTAACATATAGACGAATATTTTAAATCATACAGTGAAAGAGCATTTTGTTCCGAATATATAGAAACGGAACCTGTACGATATTTTTGTCAAATCGCACATAGGTTCAGCTAGAAGGCATAAACGTTACTTTGTTTTGATTCTTCAATTTCAATGTTCACACTGTCAGAAAACACTGAGCATGTTTTTGTGTTTACCTGGACACTTGTCTGTGTTGCACGCTTCCGATACAATTGATTCCCCCTCGCAATCGAGACCTTCTGGTTCGGGCGGTGGGCTGACACACGCTCGAGTTTTCGATCTCGTTCCGCCACCACACGTGTGTGTGCAAACAGACCATTCCGTCCAATAGGACCATTGCCCGTCAACTTAAATGCACAAAGTCTTGACGATATAAAATTATAGAGTTTCGAGTTTATGCATAGTAGTATGTTAGCGTTGTACTACCATTTAGTATATAAATAACATAGCTATATTTAACCATACAATAGGAGACAAGTCATTCATTTGCTATCAAGTAACATTATGAGATTTACATTATAAATCAATTCAAATCATGACAAGCAAGATCCAGTTTTTTCTGATAGGGTTTTATTTACCAGCCTTCCGATCACAGAGCAGCCCACTGTATCCATATCTACATTGGCAGTAATAATTGGAGCCCATGTGCAAACAAGTCGCTCCATTTGAACACTCGTTTGACGAACATAAATCAGGAGGCACTTCACACAGTCTTCCAGTGAAACCATTGCTTTTTTTAGTATAAAAACATGAAATGTTTGTATTGTCCAATTACCTTGTATTGAATTGACAGTTCATCACTTGTCTTTAAATACAAGATTAGCCGATTGTTACTTAAACTGATCTTCTTATAATGATTATGGAAATCGTAATTGCAATATTTAACCAATTCAACATATATGTGTATGTGTCAATGTTCTAACAAAGTATGATTGATTTATTTCATTTATTTCCAATGCGGCTTGGAATTTATTTGAAATATTTATCATTTGTCATTTCACTACAGCATTGCAATAAAAAATCGAAGCATATATTGTACTACAAAGGAAACTTATATAAGCAAAATGTATAAAACAACCTGCAATGGCATTTGAAGTCCCCAATCATATTGATACATTCATGCTGACCACAGGGTTTGCTTGAACACTCATCTGTTGCTATAAATAAGAATATGCACATGAATTGATAATTCGATACTCGAGTTATGTGATGATTTTTATACTTAGTTGTGTGTTTTTTCTTTCAATAAATCTTTCAATTTTGTCTCAAATGATAGAAAAACTGTTATTTTTTTTTTGAATATGCATACATGTATTATCATGCCTTTTAATTAATATATTTTATATTAATCGAACCTACCATCACACAGCGATGGCACTACAATTTGAGCGTCTTGAATTTGTGCCAGATTATCAATGGTGTACAACGATGAAGAATGCATGATACAACTTTTAGCTGACTGTTGAACATCGGAAAAGCTGGATTTATATGGTACAACGTGGAAGTCCGATAAATACATCTCTGAAATATTGACAAACGACTTATCTTAGAGCTACGAAATTAAATTCCGATTACACTTGAGCAAACAATTAATAGTGTTCAAAAGTAATAGAATGCATTTGATAGGAAGTTATTAAAGTTAAATAAATGAATTATTCCAATATTTAATTTTACTCAAATGCTCGAAAAAAAAACGTATATGCAGAAAATACAGCATAACCCCATTTATATTACCACCACGAAAGACAACACGGTCGTCGGCAGTCAATACGGTTGACCTTTCAAGTGTCACTGTCAAATTGGAGCAAATTTCGTTGCCGTTCAAATAAACCACCAAATTTTGTATCCCGATTGCTAGCGCAAGATGAGTCCAAGAATGGAGTTGTATTGATGCATTGCTTTTGCAAACAATATCGCTGAAATAAAAATGTTGACTGTCTACAGGTATTGAAGTAGGTCGTATAATTTTTTGAGCCGCCTCATGGTTAAATGGCACCTTAGACATACCAAAAGAGTGCAGCTCCAGAAATTGCTCTGCATCCATTTATATTAATCGAACCTACCATCACACAGCGATGGTACTACAATTTTAGCGTCTTGAATTTTTGCCAGATTATCAATGGTGTACAAAGATGAAGAATGGCTGATACAACTTTTAGCTGACTGTTGACCATCGGAAAAGCTGGATTTATATAGTTGGTCTGGAGCAACGCTTACCCTTATAACACATAGCCATTTTTGCACGACGCAGCTCAATTTGAATACCCCTATTTGATGTAATCAAGGGCAGTGTCTTAAAGTATATGAAATTCAGATATTAATCGCCGTCTCCTTAGATCATACTGAATGCTAAAATGGTGCGAATTGAATGTATATTTTACGCTTGGCACGAATAAAGTCACTTACTGAATTCACTCCATTGTAATCACACAATACATATTGTTTTATAGTATTTGTGCCCTGATACTTTAAACAGAATGTTTGGACATTGTCATGTGTCGTTTTATCGACATATTTTTGTTTTCTATTTACACTCTATTTGGTAAATCGCTGACTATCGTCATTTCGTCTCACAGCTTTGCAAAGAGTTAAATGCCCCCCTCGTGGGTGTCAAATTTAAATATATATATATATATATATATATATATATATATATATATATATATATATATATATATATATATATATATATATATATATATATATATATATATTGCTAAATTGTTTTTATAAAAAAAACTTATTGTGCGTTATCTTTTTTTCTACTTATTCATTTCTCGTGACTATATAAAGCGCATTTTGTTAATAGTTTTTAATACATATTTTAATATTACATTATATAGATATCGAATTTGGTGACGAAATATATTTATTAACATTGCAATTTTTCAAACTCAAAATTATAAAACCGAAACAATGCGAAAATTCCAAAATAGTTGGTCACTCCATCCATTCATCCGTCCGTCCGTCCGTCCGTCCGCCCGTCCGTCCGTCCGTCCGTCCGTCCGTCCGTCCTTCCATCCATCCATCCATCCATCCATCCATCCATCCATCCATCCATCCATCCATCCATCCATCCATCCATCCATCCATCCATCCATCCATCCATCCATCCATCCATCCATCCATCCATCCATCCATCCATCCATCCATCCATCCATCCATACATACATCCATCCATCCATCCATCCATCCATCCATCCATCCATAAATCCATCCATCATCAATATATCAATCCATATATCCATCCATCCGTCAATCTATCAATGAAATAATGAATGAATGAATGAATCACCCAATCGATCAATGTTTCGTACCTCATAATGGTTACAACAACGACGTTGCCTGGTGAAAACGCCAATGAGAGTTCAAATTGGTTGGTGGTTGGTGCAATTATAGATATTGAATTGTCTGTTGTCAGATTTGACTTAATTACTATCCACGTTGAAATAGTTATTTCTCTTGCAGAAGCATTGTTGTATACCACAAACCCGGTCTTCGTCTGAACATCGTAACCTATAACGCATAACTTTAGTATGTGTATATGTATTTCAATGTGAAGCACCACTATCTAAACACACACTTACTGTTACGGAGGGGTTTTATGTTGTTTTATGTCTGTTCCATATATAGTTTTGTGTTTTATTATATAGGTCATTGAGCACTTGCCTAAATATAATTCAAGCGGGTTTGTACATTTCTTAACCGAATAAGTAAACGGATGTTCATTATTCCTTAAAAATTGTCAAATTAATTCAAGGCTATATATCCAAGCAAATAAAAATAAAAATAATCTAAATGTTAATAATGTTAATAATATATTAACTAATCCAGTTCGTTATGAGACATTTGTACAATATTCCTCTATTTAAAATAATTTTTGTCATGAAATAAATATCGTCTTGGGTTATACTACTTACGTGTACAGTTTAAAACTGACGTTGCGCCTTCGGTTGGTGCTCTTGTTCCGGATGGACAGGGCGAGCACACGATCGACGAAGGAACAGGTTGGAACGCAGAACTGGGACATTTGGCGCAAGGTACAAGGCCTGTGGGCGAATACTCTCCAGGAAGACACGGTGCTTAACACACAGGAATACATAATACATACGAAACAATAGAAGACCATACGAATAACACGCTCATGTTAATTGTTTTAGTTCATTAAGTAAAGCACTATTATTCGTGTAATTTATATTATACTATTTCAGTACAAAGTGTTTCACTGTATTTTCAATTATGACAATAATTTTTGATATGTGAATACGATATTCAATTTTCATGTGCATAAGGGTAATGATGCTTTGTTGAAAATAAGGACTTCTCTGCCACAGCAGTTCTTCTGTCCCATTTAATACATTTATAACTGCCATTTCAGACAGTGTCGTGTAGCTACCCTCTACTTTAGGTTAAAGTTAAGCGATGAGCTTTAAATACAAACATTATATTCAATACATGACTGACCATGTGTGTTTTAAAGAATTTTAGAGCTCACTTATCAAACCTTGTGAATGATATCATTCATGTGCAAATATACCATGTGTAACACAACAACATATTTATGTGAAACCATTATATATCGTCAGGCATTATTTTTCGTATATTTTGTTAGTCGACCGATTGACGAATTCAAGATCCTAACGAACAGTTATGTCCCATATTTGAACAAAATAAGACTGAATTACCAAAGTCATGAGGCACTAAACTCCAACGTAATCCACGCATTCATACTCCGTCTGTTACGTAATCAAGATAAATCCGGTTTTGACACAAAACCGTGTAGATTACACAGAGTACTTACTGACACGTGACATTGCTCTTAAACGCGAAAGCAGTACACCTGTATTGACTGCGTTGACTTCGTTTAGGTAGAATTGTAATGATACGCGCTAATTGTTAACTTTATTACCCATTGTATGTATTGTGTTTTTCAGTGTTGTTGCAGAAGATTATACAGCCTCCACGCACCGGATTAGATCCGGATCAAAGACAATAAACACAATGAAAAGATTGTGATGTATATACTTATCGCATACTTTCTCCGCATTGATTACAAATAAATACAGAACATTTTGATTTGTGTTTGGTTGTCTAAATACAGGTGTAAAAATAGCTTCGGCTTCGTTTTATGGGCCATCGATCTTTTTAATAATTGACAGCTTTTACAAGTTTTACGATACATGTTTCAAATAATTGTTACTTGTAGCAATTGAAAACGTAACAGGTAAAGAGAAATTATCAATCATGACGATTAGTTCCATCCAAACGTAGGGAAATTGTTTTCAAAAAATCACTTTTATTTTTGCGTGATTTCCAGGATATCCCCGGAAAGCACGTGTTTCGAATGACTGAGTATGACGCAATAAAACATTGCTTTGTATCCTATTGCATTCAATCTTATTTAAACTTACTGTCCATTGGTTGTTACAATTACATCTGAACTTTGCAATATGAAACCGCTGTCCTATAATGCACTGTTAATTTTACACTTCCGAAAATTATTATGTCAAAGTGATCAAATATTTACAATGCAAAACTCTTGAAACTTTATTGAAAACTAACCAAACAGTTTGTTAACACTAATATCAACCAATAATCTTCGCACCATTTCTAATTTGCTCCGATAAAGGTAAGATTGTTATTAATTTGGCCATGATAATTAATGAATGGACCAATTGGCAACTGGCTTTACTGTTTCAAACCCAGGTTTCAAACACTCGTTAACGGTTATTCGGTCCCACTAACCCGCTAATCATAATAATGATACACTAATGGGGGCAAATTACTGATCACCTGATAACAAAAGACTAGTATATTGACATGTGACAAACAGGCCCCACCTCCTGCAAGTGACTCTCAAGTGTCCTCCCTCTTTCCCCACTACGATTTTTCGCAACCGCGATATATTTCGGACAAACAAATCGGATATTGACCGAAGCATTTTTTTTCAAAGTCATGAATTGGCGAATTTAAGTGCTGACGAAAACGTCATTTTTATAAAAATGACGAAAGTTCGTGCTGGCGAAAATAAATGACTTCACAGTACCCTTTCTGCTCTATAACCAGGTAGTCAAGGATTTTTTAAACGACTTGATGTACATGTTAAACGATTTGAGAAGGTGTTTTTGTGTTCACAGCCCGCTATCCAGAAAGACGTTTCTGTCCGCAATAATGTCAAACACGTTTAACATTCATATAAATTAAAAGGCCATATAAAAACACAATGTAATCTACTAACGAAACAAAAAGATGCGCAAATGGGTATAACGTCATATGCGGCCAGCTTAGCCCAGATCGGGCAGACTGGTCAAGACCTGCCCTGTCCGCAATAATGTCAAACACGTTTTTGTGGTCTCTTTAGAGGGCAGCGTAGCACCTGACAAGAGTGTTCGTATATGACGTTAATACCAAATTTCTATGAGAATGCTAAAGGTAAGTTATCGAATCAGGCTAATCTCACCGCGACAATCTTCTATTTTGCTTGAACCGATTCCAGTTGTGTTAGTAAGCGATGGGCATGGTGTGCAGTTGATGCTGTTCGGTGAGTCTTGGTAACTCCCGTGAGGACATTCTATGCATGTTCGTGTTCTGTTGGACAAATATTGTCCTATTGGGCATCCAACTGTAAGATGCAAAAATTGCCTGAGTACCGGTATTTAGCGCATGGCACAACACACGAATAATATACAAAAGAACAGTAAATCCCGTACATCAATACCTACCACAGGTAGACATGGCGGAACGCGCAATCGTTCCTGGTGGGCATTTGACTGAAGGAATTCCACTAGCAAAGGAGTCGGCCTCAACTACAAGACCAGCAATGTCAAACGCTCCATTGCTAGTTGCAATATGAATCGATTCGGCTATGTTGTCTAGCATTGAGGAAATTCGATCCATAGCCTGATTATCGGTTTCGTTAGGTAGTGAATGGTAAGCTAAACTAATTTCAAAGTCTACGATGTAGGCAAATTGCAGTGTTGCTCTACGGTAAACATTAGTGTCACGTTTTTTCCTGGACGTTGGTCCACATGAAATGGACACGAATTGGGCCTGACAGTCGGGATTTGAGGTACAAAACTCTAAATATTTTGATGTGTTTAAGGCGTTAATGAAGTTGTGTTGTATTTCAAATATATTTTCAGTGGAAGAATTGCATTTATCGGTGTAGTAGTAGAACTCAGAAGGAAGGTTCATAATGTCGGGATTAACTGCGACTGAAATGTAATACAATTAAAATGTTTAAGCTTCGAACTAATATTTGTCCAAATATTAGAAATGCGACACAATATTAAAAAGTTGTAGCAACCTTTTAGTAAACAACACAAGTACACATTTATATTTTGCTGAAAATGGTGATAAGTGTTTGTTATTTGTTGCATTAGATCGCAAATCATATTTTAAACAAAGTGTATTGTTTCTTACGATACTTGCTACACACTTAATGTAATCATATAAGAAGTCACTTTTATATTGTCGTTTGATAAAATAAAAATTCTCAAAGAATACCCGAATGCGCATATTATGTTAGAAATCGGATGTTACCAGGAACAGTTATATACTTCTGTTTTTACTATTTGCAATTGTAATATTTTACCGTTGCAGTCTGGCACTATGTGACTTGGGCGCCATAGTCCAGTCGATGTTCCACATACGAATTGACCATCAATGTTTGCAGGAACGTCAAATCCCTTCTGACACATCATGAGGCACATTTGTCCATAGGTCCATTCGCTACAAGCAATGGCTCCATTTTTTGGCTCGCGAAGTTGAGTGCAGTTTGTTTCTAAAATTTTAATCTGCTACTAGTTACCATGCTCAGAAGGCAGAATAAACTGTCAGCTTATTATTACGATAAAACGTTATATACACTGTAATAACAATGAATAAAACGTATAAAATATTTATGAGAATCTGATTTTATATCTAAATAGAAGACATTTGATACTCTAGTTACATCATCATTATACCACTCGTATCTGTAAAAGTAACCAATTGCTAGACAAAAAGACAAAAAGAGAGAAAACATGTAATGACAAAAGCCAGCGACAAACTCGAACACCAACAACTGGATTGAGCGCCTTATAGTATGGTGATTGGATGGAGGGTAAACCGGCTGAAGGCCATCTAAAATTAACAAATTACCAATACATAATCACAAATACTTACCGTTCCATCTTAATGAACCTTATAGCATCACAAGTATATATCCAGCATGCAAACGTGGTACAGACTGATTTAAATACCTTTGCAAAACGGTTTTAAAGAATTGGCATCCCATTGCCATTCCAGGTCTTTGTTGATGTTCTGCAAACAGGTGATGGTGTTAGCTCCGCCAAGTGGGTAGCCGCCTTTACACGACAGTCTGCATGTAGCGCCGAATGTGTAGAGGTGCGGACAGACGTATATCATCTTGTCATCTCCTACCCATCTTGTATTATCGGGCGGATCACAGCTTCTCGCTTTAAATTTAAATAAAAATAGGTATTCAAAACTACAGATACCCCCGCAAATTGTGTACATATATACGAAATAATATTGTAGTAAATTGTGCAAAAAGTTGGTTGGCTCGTATAATGTTCTATTACACGAAAGGCGGACCTGATTACAAATTAAGTAAAACTTTATCTTAACATAGGCGAATATTATTTATAACCGAAGCATTGTTTTGGCTGTGTTGCTATTTATCAGTTTTATGCGATTATTTTTGTATCTGGTTTTTGAAAAGTTTGTCTGTATAATCGTAACAATAAGACGCAATTTATGACCCGCAATGTTTAAATTAAAGCTTCTGTACCGAATTTAGAGAACATCGATATACAAATATATCTTACAATGTGTTTTTTAATTTCCAACATTTATTAACTGTTTGACGCACAGAAAATATTTCGTGAGACCTTAAAATACATTAATTAAAAGAAGACACATTATATAACGACCAGCTACAGATTAAAGGACCTATACAATTCATTTAATTTCTTTTGAAACGCTCTGATGAGATCGACATTAAATTTTAATGCGATAAATATAAATCCAAGTAACTGCTTGTAACTTAAAGCTTAAATTTGAACATTGGACAAATATTAAAGTAAACAAAGTACACTCTACAAAAATTAAAGATAAGCTTTCATAACCTTCCTCTTTATTCTCATACATCACGTATTTTATATAAATCGTGCATACTTTTAATGTTTAAGATGGCAGTATGACTCAGAGAAATGCCAGTTCTAAAGGTTAATTTACAATTCACTTAATTAACTTACAATTCACGTGAATGTGGAAAGAACAGCTATCGCCACTATTATTGGAAGAGTCTTTGATTCTATACGTTACTGTCCTTGAACCAGCTTCGAACCTCTGCCCGGGAAGATATCCATGAATTTCTGTTATTTCCAGTGGACCATTTGAATTGTCTGTGCCAGATGGTATATCCCAAGTAACAGCTGCCGTGTTATTTGGAGCATCAATACCTAAACTTATATCACCTGGACATTCAATGAAATACGGCGGCTGTTTGTCTGAAACAAACATGGCACATTTCAGTGTCATATGTTGCCATAACGTTTTAGAAAATATTAGAGGTTAAACATATATACTATATTACTTTATTAGCGTCATTGAATTGTTTATGCACGTGCTTTAATTCTCTTGTAAAACATGTTTAGATAATAGTCGATGTGGAGAATGAATCAATGAATGAATATATATATATTTTAAATCAAATGCAAAAAATTGAGTTAATTATGTGCTATGTTATGTTTGTAATCGATCTAGTTATGTCAATGCTCTATAAATATGCTACCTATGCATGATGCATTTATTTTCCAGTTCCCATTTGCGTCACAACCGATCTGGCTGTGTCCCATAACAGAATAATCCTTAAAGCAATGGACACGACACAGTGCGTCATATTTTGCGTGTGTTTGATCGCATAGTATTTCTCCATCGGTTACATTGGGACTGGTATTGCATGGTATGGCTTAAATAAAACACGCATTTACTGAAATACTTGACATGTACATCATAACAAAATACATTTGAAATGGTAATGACTTGAATTATCGTTTTCTATTATTTTGTTGTAATATTACAAGTATAGACGAATTGATTTACAATGTGATGTTTAAAAAATAATTAAACGTACGTTGACAGCTCGGTGTAGCCATGGACCATTTTGAAGAATCTGTGCATACCATAAATCTTACATCTGATGAATAACCAGGTTTGCAATGAACTGTACAGTTTGTGCCCATTATATTGTCAAGAAGATCGCATTCAACGTGGCCGTTTAGGAACGTTGTAACAGGTTCACAGCTGATAACTGGTATTAAAGTAACACACTCGAGAATGTTGTATCGATAATTTAATTTTCATATGGGCTCTATGATAATATGTTTGTTTTTGTATTTAAGAATGTAATTCAGTTTCGTTAAAAGAAGAAATACGAACATCTTTGATGGAATGATTCAAAAACACCACATTATCATGAATGCCGTTAATTATTCATGCATAAAATGGAAATACTACTAAACTTTTAAACGTTTGTTATATATTCATTTGTGTTTCTATGTTGAACATTTAAACACATTTTAACACGAAACATGCCAAAGTAATATAACATGATTTGTTTTAAAACAAACACAAGTATTCTTATTGTTTAACCTTTCACTTCAAAAGATAAACTCGTCTGTGCCATACGCCCACCACTGTCTTTAGCTGAGAAATATATCGTGTAAGATCCTTTAGTGAACAATGCCCCTGATTGCAATGGTGTAACAGTTACACTAAAATACAAAAGTAAAAAAAAGCAAACATATAAACAAACTATACCTATATATTTAAGACATCGATAATTTGTAAGCTGATACGATTTATAATGCATATTATATACATGTGTAAATATAATAAATAATAATTGTAAACAATCCACACAAGAATAAACAACTTTTTTTACTAGGAAATGACATATGTTAATATAATTTATATAAATACGTTAAATCCGCGTTGTCCTCTTTGTCACGAATCAAAGGTCCGGACCATGACACATGAGCGGTCTTCTGTCTGGTTGCAGCGATGACAGGGTTAGCCTGGTTCAGTGCAGCTGGTTTTGTCACAAGTGGTGCACTATTTGGTTCTTTGTGCCCATTTGCTTAAACAATATAAGAAAACTGTATTGTTGCGTTCTAGGCTTGTTTGTAGCACTTGTTCAAATAAACATGTTTATAATTGTCAAACAAATCATAAATTTTGCGTTGATTTTCGTTAAAAAAAGCATTTGCATTTTGGCTCAAATAGTATTCATTTAGTTTCTGATCAAATATTGTTTGTATTACAGATTGATGTCGTTCATGGCTTCATGTGTTATGCTGGTAATAAACATTACGTGAAATAAGAAGTTATTTCTCGTTTTAAGCAGCTTGATTACACAGTGCTGGTATTCGTTGCATTTGTATAGTACCTTGAAAGAAATAACTTAATACTTTAATATATCACATAAGGAAACTCATAAATTGTATCCGGCGATAAATTCTATTGTTATCCTTTATTTTTTTAACCGATAATCAGCTATAAACATAGAATGATTGAACAGTAGATAGCCATCTTCAAAAAAGAATTTGGGATTTAAACCGGTTTAAATTCTTGAAGGGCGCATTTACTAAGCAACCTCCTGAACAAGTTTAGCTACAAATGATGTGAAATTGCAACATGCATTTGAAACACAAGTTGTATTCGAATTCGATACTCATGGATGACAGATCAGTTAAGAAAAATCTATTATTAAATACCGATGTAAAATTCTTTAAATTGTATAAATTGCCCCCAAAAAGCAGGGTCTAGCAGACTTGTGCAACGTTCTTTACGTTATGCATTCCAATCAAAAGAAATACAGGTTGAATCTTACAACAGAAAAACGTGCAGATGATGAGGTCAACAACCAAGCCGGAAAGTGATCCTACGAGTAACCCCACAGGGCCAAAATGGCCCCCAATGTAACCTCCGATAGCAGCGAAAGAGCGTTTCGAGCGTTCGCCTAACCCGTGGTCATATATACCTGAAATAAATATATATATATATATATATATCACATATACAATACATTAAGCAAACATCTATACGTTTTTGAAAAACAAGTGAAAGTCCTTACTCAGAGCTTCCGTGCACGTGACATTAAGCTCGTGGTCGTTAACTTGCAAAGTGCATGTTTCCCCAAAAGGTATGAGTTTCCTTAACTTGATATATTCAGTCCAACGTGTACAATTCATCCTTTCATATTCGTAACGTAAAGGACATCCGTTATCAAACAATGTGCGCAGTTCAGTCTGAAAGGAGTAATTGCAAATTTTTGTGCTGACATTTTCATTATCAATAAAGGGTTAGTACAAACATAGAAATATGATCAGAAGTAGGGGTCTGGTCACCATCTTTTTGCTTTAAAATGAAGGTTATTTGCCTACTAAAGGACTCCCCAAGCTGCACAGGACAAGTCCTCTGCAATGCATTGGGGACGTTTATATCATACTACATTCAACAATTTGTGAACTAAAATATCAATTCTGTGAAAGTTTAAAGCATTTTAGTAGCAATATTAAATGTAACCGCGAATGTCACATGCGCTACGCGACAAATAATCATACAACAATAATTGAAAAATACACGTAAATGCTAAAGACATTAAACTGCGACATCCTGTGTTTAATGCATTCCCTTTTTTGGACTCTAAATGGAGGGGTGTTCTCTTCTTCTAAGTAAAACGTCACACAAAATTTAGAACAAACGCATCGCAGACACTAATAAATACCTTTGTAGCCTTTACAGCATGGCCAAAAATTGAAAGCTGAACGCATCCGAGAAATACCAAAGCAAATAAGCCGGCGTTCTACAAACCGAATTATAGCAATTGTTTTGTTGTTCATTATGATAATAGTGGTTATGCTTTTAGTGAAATAATAATAATTATAATAATAATAATAATAATATTAATAATAACATGAAGAAGAAGATGCTGATGCTTATGCTGCTGATGATTACTATTATAACAAAAGTTACAAAATTAATAATAATAATACAAATACAAATAATGCTAATTAATAAAAATAATAATAATATTTTAGTATTATTGGTATTATTATTTGTATCGTCATTATCATAACCGTTATACTACTTTTGTTAATTGAAATATGTTTAGTTCAATAAAATCGATACATGCAATACATTGTATATACATAAAATAATTATCTCATACTTAAACAGTTTACTTACCTTCATTTTCCTTTGAAAAGGGCAAGTGAACTGCGAATGGCGGGACTTAAATACCTGTATATCAGTTACATACACTTTGATTGGTGTCTCGTTATCAGGTACACCACACCACAGTGTCGCATGTTTAAATCTTTCCTGTCAATAAAGGTTTAAACTTAAGGCCGCTATGGCGGGCCTTGTTTGTTTGACACTGCGTTCACTAGCTTGGTTTATTCTCAGTCTATGATGAACGCGCTTTGACGTGGGACGCATGCAGCTGTTGGACAGCTGGAAAACGTGGTTTCAATAATATTATATATTAAATAAACAACAAGCATGTTTAAGATAACACACATTCGATTGAATTTCAATTAACTTACGCAATAGTTTTATGTTAGCAATAGAAAAATGTTTCTGCTGAATTCTTTTTTGTTGACAATATTTATAAACCATGCTAATTATATGTCAAAATCCGGATAATCGTAATTCATCTCTTAAAGAAGCTGTAATATAGGGACATCAATGCAAGATTGCTGGCTGAATTTATTGTCAAATATTAATAATAAAAAACACAACATACTATCAAACTAGTTGAAACCCCCTTTCCAACGCGGAAGAGGCATCCGCTTTAATTAAATGGCGTGTTTTATTTGTTTTATTTCCTTTATTGTATAGTACTTGGCGACGGTAAAAGACGCTCCGGATAATGTGTCGGGTATTTTAATACTACTTAATGCTATTATAAGACAATTGTAACTAATATAATCAACACAATTAAATCAAGAACAAATTCAGAACGTAAATCCTGTAAAAACGTCAACACAATATACGCACATTTATGAAAAGTAAATTATTATCTGTCAAATACAAGGCAATATACACGCAACAAGCATGCATTCTTGGGACACCTACTTTGAACGGTTCTTAAAAATATCATTTATTCATTTTCATGCGCATGCGCGAGATTAAAACTCATGTTTGATCGCGAGTATTTTTTCAAGGATTACAATATTCTGAGCTTGTAAAAATGTGTGACAATATATTTAAAATAAGAAGCAAAGTGTATTCTATCGGAGTAAATAGTTATAAAGACAGTTTGTGCAAGATTATATATGATATTTGACATTTTTCATATTTTTTTGTCATTTTATGCGTGTGGATTGCGTAGAAACTAGTTATATATTTGGTTTACCGCACAACAGCTCACGACAGGCCACCGTATTGTGATGAGCATAATGGATATAAATCGGAGTGTTGAACCGTTAGTTCAACAGCCCTCGGACACAGGGATTATGTGATAGGCATTCAATGGGGCATGACGTCACCGGCCAACAAAGTAATTGTGAGGACTATACTGACCTAGAGAAGGTTAATTTTCGAGATGTTCAGGAACTCCAGTCACTTGTGAACTTGTTTACGGAGTTCCCATGAGATATGTGTGTTCAGCGTATTGTTCGTGAGAATGCATCGTTCGAGTCTGACCTCGATCGTATACGCTGCCAATACTTTGAACATTTGAAATAAGTGAGTCCAGACTTCCCGTTAAATCAAAACTCTGAACTAAGGCATAGAGTCTACACGCGTTCTGGTGAATCAGTGGCTATCAGATTAGCACAAGACATTCACTCGATAAATTGGGTTATTGAAGGGGGTGACTACAGTATCATTAACAATATGATAAGCTCTGGTAAGGCAAGAAAATCATCCGTTCATCGACATCATACTAAATGAGCTCCAACCGTACGTCAAAAACTGAGAGATGTCAATGTGCACAAGAGCTGGCTGTTATAAAAGACACGATTACTTCACTTCAGGCTAGCGTATTTTGTATTAAACAATCTCTACATATTAGTTACAACTGGAGGTCGGAGCAGATAAACTGTATTTAAACTGGTAATCTGAATATCAAGACGGACATTCTAAATTGTCTGAATGCCGTTAACTCTGTGTCGACAGCGACACTCCAGGCCATGAGAAATCTCACTGGCTCCCTTGTTACTAGAATCGTAGAGGTTGAAGACCGAGTGAGGAACGTAGAGGTACAACTGGAGTCGGAGAACATACATGTTACACACTGTTATTTCGATGCGAGAGACCTAAACACACCCTCTAGCAGCCGGACACATACATACACAGAGAATAGTGTGGACAGTTTCCATAAACCCAATACAGAATCACATACGTAATGACTGGTGAACACATCCCTGTCAGAGTAACAATAAGAAATGATGATGCGGACACACAATCAGCAGGTGACTTCCGGCGGGTTGAAACCAGACGTGTTAAGCGGTTCTGTGTTCATACGATGCCATTTTTAACAAGAAACAGTCGGAGACGGGTGATGCTCCCCAAAGTTTTTTTTGTCACAATATTGCACTATATATTCAGATAAAAGGAAACGTCTTGAGGGGCATAACTTTGGACAAAAAAATACAATGGATGGTTAAGCAACTAAAACATTTCAAAGGGCCATAACTCTCTAAATAAATCATCTAACCAGAACCCACAAGTAACATGCGCATCTCCTCAAGGTAGTTAAGCCTCCCATAAAGCTTCATTGCATTCAAGTCAGTAATAGGGGAGAAATAGCAGGGACCAGAATTGCACTATATGTACAGTTTATAGAAAAATTCAAAGGGCCATAACTCTGTGAAAAATCATCCGACCATAACCGGCTGATAATACGCACATCTCCTGTTGGTAGTGAAGGCTCCCATAAAGTTTCATTGAATTCCCGTAATAAGTTGCTGAGAAATAGCTTGGACAAGAATTGCACTATATGTACAATGGAAAATTTCAAAGGGCCATAACTCTGTGAAAAATCATCCGACCAGAACTGGCTGATAATATGCACATCTCCTTTTGGTAGTGAAGCTTCCCATAAAGTTTCATTGAATTCCGGTCGTTAGTTGCACAGTTAATGGAAAATTTCAAAGGGCCATAACTCTGTGAACAAGAAACCGTCGGAGACAGGTGATGTTCCCCAAAGTCTTTTTTGTCACAATATTGCCCTATATATTCATATTAAAGGAAACGTCTTGAGGGGCATAACTTTGGACAAAATAATACAATGCATGGTTTAGCAACTTAAAAATTTCAAAGGGCCATAACTCATCTAACCAGAACCCACTAATAACATGCGCATCTCCTCAAGGTAGTTCAGCTTCCCATAAAGCATCATTGAAGTCCAGTCAGTAGTTGGGGAGAAATAGCCCGGACAAGAATTGCACTATACGTACAGTTTATAGTAAATTTCAAAGGGCAATAACTCTGTGAAAAATTATCCGACCATAGCCGGCTAATAACATGCACATCTCCTGTTGGTAGTGAAGCTTCCTATAAAGTTTCATTGAATTCCCGTGATAAATTGCTGAGAAATAGCTCGGACAAGAATTGCACTATATGTACAATGGAAAATTTCAAAGGGCCGTAACTCAGTGAAAAATCATCCGACCATAACCGGCTGATAATATGCCAGGGTTCGACATTAACTTTTTTTACAGCAAGACCGTCGGATCAGCTCCTCTTTAAATGTACTAGCCCGAACCTGATGTCTACTAGATCACAAATGACATAGCAAATGAACACAATTTTGTCATGTAACTGTTTAATCAGGATTTATCAGTAAATAATCAGTAAACACAATATTTTTTTGACGCATAGAGTAAAACAATAAAATAAAACTTTTTTGCTTTTCTCCGTCAAGTTCAATCCATGGGAACTGACTCGATTTTCCATCTAGGATAAAATTGCGTTTTCGTGTTTCTTCATATTTACTTTTCGTGTCAGTTTAAGCGTCGGATTCTTTTTTATTAAGTGATTTGTCGGACGAAAATCCGAACTTGAGCAAAGCCATTCTTTAAATTACATTCTCTTGTTTACATTGACGATACCGATTTTCGAAAGAAGTCGCAATATCATGCTCTACAGTTTTACGACACTGTAGAAAATCATTAATATTCATGACAACTTGACCAATTGAAACAAGCAATATCTGCAGGAAGCTCCCCTTTGCGTCTAAAAATAGCAATGAATCATGTGAATGCTCTGCGTTTATTTAAATACACTAGTTTTGTTTTAATGTAAATAACGGATACGAGAGTAATTTTACACATTAAAAATAAAGGTTTTCACAGCAGTTAGTTATAGTTATATGCATCAGTATAGATTTTTTAATGTACGACCAGTCGGACAAGCTAGCCCGCAGTTTTACTAGCCCGACCACCGATCTTACTACACAATGTCTGTCGGACGTGCCTTAGTGTCAACTCCTGTATGCACATATCCTGTTGGTAGTGAAGCTTCCCATATAGTTTCATTGAATTCCCATAATAAGTTGCTGAGAAATAGCCCGGACAAGAATTGCACTATATGTACAATGGAAAATTTCGAAGGGCCATAACTCTGGAAAAATCGTCCGAACAGAACCGGCTGAAAATATGCACATCTCTTCTTGGTAGTTAATCTTCCCATAAAATTTCATTGAATTCCGGTTATTAGTTGCTGAGAAATAGCCCGGACAAGAATTGCACTATATGTACAGTTAATGAAAAATTTCAAAGGGCCATAACTCTGTAAAACTTTATCCGACCAGAATCCCTTAATAATATGCACATCTCCTCTTGGTAGTGAAGCTTCCCATAAAGTTTAATTGAATTCCGGTCATTAGTTGCCAAAAAATACCCGGACAAGAATTGCTATATATGTACAGTTAATAGAAATTTCAAAGGGCCATAATTCTATGAAAAATCATCCGACCAGAACCAGCTGATAATATGCACATCTCCTCTTGGTAGTGAAGCTTCACATAAATTTTAATTGAATTCCGGTCATTTGTTGCTGAGAAATAGCCCGAACAAAAATTGTGCACGGACGGACGGATGTGCACACGAACAGACAAAGCGGCAACTATATGCTCCCCCAAGTTTTTTTTTTTTTTGGGGGGGGGGAGCATAAAAATATCTATGCCAAATTTAATGAAATAGACTTGAAAATGTGTGTCGCCAGGTACCAAGTAAGAAAAAAATCAGCATTTTTATGTAGGGTCTTCACATGGTAAAATTATGTGTGCCCTAATAATTATAGATGAATGCATATTAGGCTTCAATGTTGCTTATACTATGACGACATGTTCATACAATGCCATTTTTATTAATATATATGCAAAATTTAATGAAATAGACTTGAAATGTGTGTCGCCAGCTACCAAGTAAGAATAAAATCAGCATTTTTATGTAGGGTGTTCACACGATACGGTAAAATTATTTGTGCCCAACATAATTATAGATGAATGCATATTAGGCTTCAATGTTGCTAATACTATGACTACTGGTTCATAAGATGCCATTTTTAGAAATATACATGCCAAATTTAATGAAATAGACTTAAAAATGTGTGTCGCCAGGTACCAAGTAAGAAAAAAATCAGCATTTTTATGTAGGGTCTTCACACGGTAAAATTATTTGTGCCCAAATAATAATAGATGAATGCATATTAGGCTTCACTGTTGCTTATACTATGACTACTGGTTCATACGATGCCATTTTTATCTAATAATAAAATATAACAAATCCAACATGAGACAAAGTGTCAAAATAAAGATTATTAAAATAACATCTTAATATCAAAACTTGAACAAATTATAAAATAGACAGGCACACAATATCATAATAAAAAATATGATAGTCATATGAAATGGCCGTAAACAGCTTTAAATAAAAAATAATTACGAATTTCTTTAAACTGAAAACTTTTTTATAATAGACTTGTTTTTTTTTCCCTCAATGATTATTAGCGATAGCTGTTTTTGCACAAATTATAGGAATTCGCGATGAAAATGGTCAATATTTAAAAAAAGAGTGCAACTTATTTTTTCACATTTTTCAATAGTTAGCGACTAATGCTGATGTTGTTACGCTGAGTGGCATATGCTTGCTGATGTCGTTACTGAGACTCATATTTTCACAAATTTGAACAATGCTCAATTAATTATTTTCACAATTTTCAACAGTTACAACTCATTTGTTCACAATTTTGAAAAGTGTGCAACTTATTTTTCCATAATTGTCAAGATTGCGAGGCTCATTTTTTTTAAATCTTCAAAATTGCGCGACTCATATTTCACAATTTTCAACATTGCGAGACACTTTTTTTTTCACAATTTTTAAAAGTTTGCGACTGATATTTTAGGAATTTTAAACAATGAGCGACATATTTTTTCACAATGTTGAATAGTCACAACCAAATTTTCTCACTGTGAACATTGCGTGACTCATTTTTCCATAATATGAAAAGTGTGCGCCTAATGATTTCACATAATGAGGCGGAAGAGGTTTCTGCACAAAGATAAAAAAGCCAACTGTCATAAATTTTATCCAAAAAATAGCTACATGGCTTATTGGAGCTAAACAACCCTTTCTACTTCCAACAAGCACACAGACCAAAGACAGTAGGGCTACTGGCACTGGCCGTTGGTTCATCAGCACGAAAAATGGGTGTCAAAATAGCACAAATAATGTAACATGTGTAATATGCATGTATAACAATGAAACTTACCAACCACTCGCCCTGGAAACATATGGTGCAGATCTACATCTACATCGGTACATTGACTAGTCAAACTTGACAATTACTCAACGGATCATTGGTCACAGCAGCGTACACAACATCATTAATCTCAGCAATATACATCTCCGACTTCAAACACACAGCTTGCAAAATCGCTGAATATTGCACAAAAGTAGCTTCCTTACAAAGTTTCAGCAACTCGAAATCCACAAGCAATCGCGTTCCCCACCCACTTTGACTTCGCAGCGAAAACCTGTTTTGGGGAAAACCGTTAACATCTCACAACTAAACGTATACTACGGAGATGAACAAGTTGAAAAATAAATTACTCTTTATCACTTCAAATTTGTGCACAACATTAAACTCCAGTTCCATTTGGTTATTGTCTGTATTGTTTGAAAGGTTTACTCTACACGCAGGCGCAGGGTTGGCATATTGACCGGTCAATTGAGTATTGACCGGGTCGGCGGTCAATACCCGGTTTAAACCGGTCAATACTGGTCATTACTGGTCAATACTGGTCAATACTGGTCGATTGAAAATTATAGCATTTCAACATCACAAAGGAAGACTTTAAGCCTTCCTATATTAAATTAATCATTATTATGTAATTGATAATCTTTTTTTTTTGAGTTATTAATTGGAAACAAATCTTTAAAGCTTTAAAAAATCACTTCTTTATTTTTTATGAAAACGACCTCAAATACATAAGGACTAAGGCAATATCTTTATCTCAGTGTATCACATCTGCTACTAAAGTATTATTACTATTGTAGTTACCATAGTATTTCACTTATCTATTGATATATATATTTGATAGGCAGATGGACAAACAGAACTCTTGTGTTTTCTAGGGTCGTAAATCTGGCTCCAAGGCCTTAATTGGTAATAAATGTATGCACTGTTATGTCTCTGATATTGACAATCAAGCAAATCTGCCCTAAGGCTATTTGATATCACTCAAACAAAAGCAGGACAAAAGAAGATAACTTGCTTTTAATTTAACAGCTACTTCTAACTTTCTTCTCTGTATTTTTGAGTTTTTTTCCTTTCATATTTAAAAGTTTAATTGGTCTTCAAATGAATAAGCAATCAAAGTTCTTGATTTTGCCAACAAATAATGTTTTCCAATTGTGGGTCTACTCTAGACTCTTCTTTTCAATTATTTTTTTCTTTAAATAATTATTTCTTATTATGTTTTTTATTTTTATATTTATGGAAAATAAAATATTTTTTCACTATTTTGTTTAAAAAGAATTTTAAGAAATCTAGACAAGAATACTGTGAAACCATTTATTTTCGTCAGCATGAAATTTCGTCCTTTTTAAAAAAATGACTATTTCGTCTGCACTTAAATTCGTCCATTTCTGGTTTTGAAAAAAAGCGTCCGATTTGTTTGTAATTTATGTAATACATGTATGGAAAAAGACTAATTGGCAATTGGCTTCGTTGTTTAAAACACTCGTCAACGGTTATTCAGTCCCACTTATCCGCCAATCATAACAAAGAACGTTTTAATGACATAAAATAATAATGGACAGTTACTATCACCTGAAATAACAGACTTGTTAATTGGCATATGCCAAACAAGGCCCACCTCCAGCAAGTGACTACCAAGTGTCACCTCTCTTTCCCCAGCACGAATTTTTCGCAACCGCGTATTTTCAATCACGGACAACCAATCAAAATGTTCTTTATTAATTTGTAAAAAAAAGCGCAGAATATATTTCAGTCAGGTGTTGATCACACATCGTCTTATTTAAATTGCGTTTAATAGTATTGTCTTTAATCCGGATTCGCCGCGTGTTCGCTGTATAATCTGCAACACCCCTGAAAAACACAATACACACAATGGGTAATGAAGTTGTTAACAATTAGCGCTAATTAACACTATTATACCTAAACGAAGTCGACGCATTCGATACAGCCTTATTGCATTCGCGTTTTACAGGAAATGTCAGTTGTCAGTACAGTGCAAAATGTACACCCATTTGTGTCAAAACCGGATTTAACTTGAGTGTGAATAGTCAACTGTTTCTTGTTCTTTATATAAATACCATCCGTGTATCTGTACTATAAGTATACCAGTCTACAAACAAGGTGCGCGCTTCCGCATATGGGTATTCGGACGTTCATAAAATTGACCTACGGTTTAGCGTTCACGCCGTCGAACGCATTTAGCAATATAACTCGTGTTTTTTTCACTATTTCTTTATTTGCAAAAATACCAGTGGCTTATAACTTACCTTGCAATCTTTTTTTCTCGCATTTTGCGAGTGTGTGAGTGTTAATTTCGAGCCCGGTGTATATGCGTGGATTACGCTGGATTTAAATGCCGTATGCCTATGGTAATTCAGTCTTATTTGTTTCGAATATGGGACATGAATGTTCGTTAGGATCTTGAATTCGTCCATCGGTCGAAGGACGAAAAAGACGAAAATTAATGTCTGACGAATAATAATGGTTTCACAGTTCCTGACAAGTAAGGGTTATGTCAAAAAGGTGCTATTTAAGGCCATATTATCAGTTTTGGGTGTCCCAACCTGTATAGGTGAGAAGTGGGGCATGAGGAACAACTAACACACAGTAATTGACAGGTTGGCACTTGGCAGGCTCCTAAGGTGTTGTTTTAGCAATATAGCTATTAGCAAATACATGTATATAAAAGTACCTCATACTGAATTCATCATTCCTGCTTTTCATTCACAGTTTTAACATTGTCTAAATCAGAAGCCTTAAAATGAAACCCAAAGATCCTGTGTGGGGATTTTATCACTTATTATTAGAAGGGACTAAGACAGTTGCAAAGTGTAAAGAATGCTCTGTTGAAGTGAGTTCCAAAGTGATACGATTACAAACTCATTTGCAGAAATGTAAAAGAAATTTCTGCGAGTAGTGTCATGCCTGCAAGTGAAACTGTGCTTGTAGAATCTACGCCAGCTCCAGCTCCTAGCAATGAGCAATCCACCCATACGCCAGAAACAGCAGTCTTTAAGCAACTTTGGTGTTGTGACAAATACCACCATGCGTGATTCCTTGGATGAGCAAATTGCAAAGTTTTTCTACGCTTGCAACATTCCATTTAATATGGCTGACGATGAAGTGTTTCGGGATACCATCAAGATGCTGCGCCCAGGCTACACCCCTCCATCTCGCAAGGACATAGGCGGATCCCTCCTAGACAAGGTCCATGACAAACTACAAGCCTTAGTAAAAGGAAAGCTTGAAGGGAAAGATGTTGTCCTAATGCAAGATGGGTGGTCGGACATACACAATACCCCTGTCATTGCCACCAGCCGTCACTGTGACGGCAAGGCATACTTCTTGTCCGCCAACGATGCTGTCGCCAACAAGTAGACAGCAGCATACTGCACGGATCTGGCGAAGGACTGCATAGCAGAGGCTAAAGACACCTACAATTGTACAGTGGTTGGGGTAGTGACGGATAGCGAGAGTAAGATGGTGGCGATGAGAAGAAGTCTGGTTGAGCACGACCCATCTTTGACAGTGTATGGGTGTTCTGCGCACTGGCTCAACCTTCTCGGGCAAGACATTACCCCTCCACAGGTGATGAGCCAAGTGACTGAAGTCAACAAGTACTTCAGGAATCACCATGCTCCTGGAGCACTACTCAGCAACGTCCCGGGATCGGTAAAGCCCCAGCTTCCTGCTGACACCAGGTGGAACAGTCAACTGACCTGCTTAGAGACATACATTAGAAACAGACCTTACATGATGCTTGTGTAAGCCAGTAGTAATGATGTGATCGAACCCAAGGATTTTAAACCTTATTCAAAATGTGGGACTATTCAACGAGGTGAAGCACCTGCACAAACAGCTGTCACCAGTAGCCCTGGCCCTGGATAAGGTACAGTCAGACACACGTTTTCTTGCGGATGCATGCGAGTCCTGGCTGGATCTCCTTGACAATGAAGAGCTTCAACACTACCGCACCAAGATTGTTGCCCGATTCAACCAAGCAATGACCCCTATGCACTACTTGGCCAACATCCTGCACCCTGTGTATCGCGACAAACGACTTGACGCATCTCAGTGCAATGCAGCACAGGACACAGTGTTAGTGAGGTGCCCTGATGCCCTTCCAGACCTTCTTCCCTTCATGGAGAATTCTGTGAACATTCCAAATGCTTTGCGCAGTGAAGATGTTTCATGCAAAGTGCAGCCCAATGCCTGGTGGTCCTGCTTGAAGCGACAATCAGTTCTTGATGAAAACCTCTGTGAGCTTGCCGTGAAACTTTTCCGAATGCCAAGCAGCGCAGCGTCTCTCGAGAGAATCTTCTCCAACTTTGGTACCATCCAAACAAAGCTCAGAAACCGTTTAGGAATCCAGAAAGCTGCCAAGTTAGTTGAATGCTACCGGTTTCTCCGTGGAGATCACGACATTACCTGGTGAATTGACAGTTCAACAACGCACATTTTGACAATGCCTGTACGATTTGATGATGATGACATGTTCATATGTGTATACATTTTTTTGATCTAAAAAATGTTTACCGATCCGAAAATAAAAAACTATTTCCAAAAAATGAATATGAACTGAGATTTGTGTTGCTTTCTTGAACCATTTGTTGACTGCAAGTTATATTTAACATTTTTTTTATATTGATTTTGGTTCTTTGCTAAGAAATGTATGATGTGATGATGATGACATTTCATATGTGTATAAACTTTTTTGATCGCAAAAACATTGAATAAACTTTTGAATTTTTTGATAATGCACATCATTGTTCAATATTCAGTTCTCCATAAAAAAGGCCAGCTTTGACTAATTTGCAAAATTATGAGAGATCGGCCTACAAATTGCATGAATAGGTATACATAAGGGTGTATTAATAGCTTAAGACATTATAAAATAAAATATGTTTTCACTATTTTGCTTCAAAGAATTTAAAGAAATTTTGGGCAATAATACATGACGAAAAGGTGTGACACTTCAACATCACAACATTTTGACATTACCTGTATGATGTGCTGATGATGACATGTTTATAAATCTCAAAAAGTTGAATATACTTTTGATAATGCACATCATGGGTGTGCCATATTGTTAATATTGTCGAATCAAGAATTATCTGAACATTCATTAGAATTGGAAAAAAAAGTTCAATCGACCAGAAAAATCCAATTGACCAACTTTGACTAATTTGCAAATTTTTTAGAGATTGGCTTACAAATTGCATGAACAGGTATACAATAGTGGGTATTAATAGCTTAAGGCATTATTGGCATCATGTCTGTTTAATTTATATTATCAATATTGTTTAATAAAGCAGGTAATATTAATCACAATTGGGGGTAAAGTTCAATCGACCAGTATTGACCAGTAATGACCACTTCAGGAGTATTGACCGGGGCGGTTTTAACCGGTTAAAACCGCCGGTTTAAACCGGGGGTGGTCGATTGGTGCCAACCCTGATTTGAAGCAAAAGGCAGAGATACAGTACAATTGCATCATCTATTTTATTTAAGACGACTTTGCGGTGATCGATCAGCTTTTTTTATTTTATAAATGCAGTCAAATGATTCCTTCATTTCCTAGTCCAACGTGCTAAAAATTTTCATTGACAATGTTTTGTATCACTTATTTGTCAAAGTTACCTATCAGAAGGTGAGTGATAAATGTGTTATTGCCTTTATCCTTGTTAATATATATATGTTTCATAATATATTTGAGAAGTGCTCTGTGAAAAGGGGGTTTAATACATGTGCGAAAAGTGTCGTCCCTGATTAGCCTGTGCAATCCGCACTGGATTTTAGGGACGACACTTTCCGCTTAAACTGGATTTTTGCAAAGAGTAGACCTTTTTAAACAGAAAATATCATAAAAGCAGAAAGTGTCATCCCTGAAAAGCCTGTGTGGACTCTCATAGACGGATTGTCGGCCGAGTTAATTATAGAAGTTGGAGTAATAGACGCATTGTCGACGGATTGTTAACAGATGTTTGCATCTTTCGAAAATTGTAAGTGTATACCTTACCTGCATACCAGTTATCACAATTTTAGCAAAGTCCAGTCGAATTCAATAAAACTGAAATCACTTAGATATTAGTAAGAAGCAAGTTTGTGTTAACCTCCAGTTAAAAAAAACACCTGCCGTCAACTATGCTCCAGCATAGTTCACAAAATCGAATGTGGCAACATTCGAATGTTTTGGAGTCTCGGTGCAAAGTTCTGGGTCCACTTCATGTCTAATGTTTAACTTCGGTGTTGATTACTTGGATCAGTAGTTGATTACATTTTGCTTACAGTGTTATTTTCTAATTACAATAACGTTTGGTTACTCTTTAATTTCATCAGTAATTGATTAATATGCATTACATGGAATCAAGTTAGCATGGTTCAATTGTTTAAATATGTAATACGTTACGGTCGGTTGTGTTAAAGTGTTAAATCATTGATCCGATTCATCTGGCTATTGTCTGATTATTACTGTTCATATTTACGTAGTGGTCCGTTTTGTTTTCAAGTGACAGTTGCCATTATCCACTATGTTAAGTATGTTAAATATGGCGCTCAACATTCTGTATTGTCCGTGATTGAAAGGATGAAAAACGAGAAAAGTAATTTCCACAGTCAGCTTATTAACATCGTAGTATCATAAATACTAGAAACCTCGCACTGTGGTGGTTCAATGGATCAGTAAAAAAAGTTGTGCCTCCAAACAATGACTTTTATAAACGTCTACTACCCTGATGTAAAAAAGTATGAGGCATCTTTGCATACTGTCGATATCAACACAGTTGTATATTTAATTCTAATGCAGAAAACACACTGCATAATTATAGACTTAGTTAGTGTCACTTAATGTCGTGCACTTGATTGATTCATCACTCCTAATATATCTTTTTTTGTTATTCACCTTTATTATACTGTTAAATATTTCGTGTTTCTCATTTTTACGCGCTCTTTATGTTTAAATATCTTCCGAATGTAATACATGATATATAACATTTATTATTGATCTTGTATAGATTCATTAAAAGAGACCATCGAAATCGAAACTCTTCATAATTATAAAAACTAAAAAATAGGTGGTTTATCCATATAAACAAACAAACAAACAAACAAACAACAACAACAACAAATAACTACAAACCACAAAAGGGATGTACTCGAAACGGTGTCGAAACATTATTTTGACTTTATATTAAATTTAGGTAAATACGTGTACGACTCTTGATAAACGGATTAGTTAAAGATTTTTTTGCATACAAAAATAGTAAATGAACTTATGAGTGCAAACTATTCGTTAATAAAATATGCGGAGTAAATGCCTATTGAGTTTTCGAATCAAAGGTTAATATAATACACGCACATACACGAAAGTAACTCAGTTCTCCAGCACAGAGATGCTTAAGGTATCGGCGATTTTGCGATTACATAATATTTTATTCTTACAACGTTCAGAAGTAAATCATCATATCAATGCGAAACTATCCGATTGAAATTCACATGCCTGTGCAACAACAAAAAATCAAAATATATTTTATTAAATGTATTTCACTAAATAATTTTAAGCTAAATATGGTGTTATTTCCTTATGTATTTATTTGCATGCGGCGTTAACCCATTTATGCCTAGAGTCTAGAAAAAAGGCATTGGCAAACAGCGAAGACACAGATAAGACGCCGCATGATGCGCTGGGTCTGCGCTGTTCGCTTAAAGGAATTTCTGTAAGAAATCCCTTAGTTTGGAAATAAATTGATCCAATTTAGAAGGATGAGAGAGTCCACTAGGCATAAATGGGTTAATTTCTGTTTTAAGCAAACATTATGTTATACTAATCGTGACCATTCAATGTTTAAGACCAATCACAGTTTCCAGTGGATACAGCATAAGAACTCAACACACATGTGTTTTCTTAAATCGTGTTTCAATAAATATGACCATTGAAGATTTTAGGACAAACGCAGTCTGCAGCAGCTGCAGAATCGGAAAATATTCAACGTTTTGATCTACGTCATACATACAGGACGTTCGATAGCATACTCACACCAATAAACCGTCCAATACGGAAGTGGATACAATGCATATAAATAGAACTCAATACATACATTTTACATCATGTTACAAAATATTGAACATTTTAGGCTTAAGGACAAAAGCATATATTTTAAATCGTGTTTTAATCATCTAAACCATTTTAAGTCTAAGGACACACGCATACATTTTGAATCATGTTTTATTAATGGTTACCATTTAAGATTTAAGGACAAACGCATATATTTTTTTAAGGTTTTAATAAGTATGACCATTCAAGTTCCAAGGACAAACGCAGTGTCCCGCAGCTCCGCAGTGCGCATGACCCTGTTGACAGTGCTTGTTGCTACAGTCACCACACGCTGCAATGGTGAAACACACATCATTGATGGGATTGCATTGATAATATTTTATATTTACCATGATAAATACCACTTACCAGAAGTTGCCATATTAAAACAAACAACATCTACGATACAGCTATGATAATATTTTATACTTTACATGATAAATACCAGTTACAGGAAGCTCCAATATTAAACCAAAACATCAACTGTATTGTAAACTATCATAATATATTTGTTTATGAAACACATTTATATAACGTCCTTTTCATACTCGAGTTGTGCGTCAAAAAGCGCTTTACATTTTTCCCTGATCATTGGGTCATAAGTCGTCCGTTACCATCTTGGCGCAGTATGCATCGACGGCACATTTGCTTATTTCCCTCACAGGTCCCCATTAATACACCTGGGTGGAGAGGAGCAGATGTGTCGCATGTTTAAATCTTTCATGTCAATAAATGTTTAACCTTTAGGCCGCTGTGGCGTTCACTTGATATGTTTGGCTTATTCTTCAGTTGATGCTGAGCTCACTCCAACGAGTGACTCATGCATCTGTCGGACACCTGGAAAACGTTTTTATCAATAAAAATAAAAATAAAAACAAATCAAGCATTTTGAAGAAAACACAAAGTCGATGGAATTTCAGTTTACTTGCTCAATTGTAATTCATCTCAAGAACACGCTTTTATACAGCGAGTAAAATGCAAGATTGCTGGCTTGAATTTATTTTGCAAATATTAATGTGCAAAAATATATTAGAAAAAAAAACATACCATCAAACAAGGTTAAACCCCCAAAATGCTTTGCATAGCCCGTTCCAACGCGGCAGTTATCTCCGCTTTAATTAATTTGCAAGTGTTCTATTTCATGCCTTTCCTATATTTTATCTGACGGTAAAAGACGCTCCGGATAATTGTCGGGTATTTAATTACTACTTAATGCTATTACAGATACTTTAAACTCTGTTATTAATATAAAAACAAAACACAACATCACGAACATTACCAGTTCATAAATCCATGTCAACATCAAATACGCATTGGTAATAAAAGTAATATATTAGCTATGAAAAAACAATAACATATACACGAAAAAAGCATGCATTCTTTGGACAACTAATCTACCTACGGTTATTTTAAAATGTGATTAAAAAAATTTAAGGCCTGCCAAATTACAGCTTTCGCGACATAGTAAAGATGATTAATATTAATTCGATTCCCTCTTTTATCCCATTCCCTTTTTATATTCATTTTGTTCTTTTCTTAAGAACTGCTCGCTAATTGCCCTTGAATAAGCAAGATTTTGAGAAGATAAATGGGCAATGTTCGATCAACATAATACTTACTGGTATAAGATGAATTGTTTCTAGAAACATTCAAGTCCTCTTTATTATTTTATGGTCACCTTCAGATCGGTATTTCTTTCACAATCCTGCAAGGATCAATAAACTAATTATCAGTAAATCTGAGAGTACTTAGATCCGTTGGTCATATACAATAGACACAAGTATATCTTTAATAAATAACAGAGGACAATTGAGACAAGGAATACTTAAACTATTTTATTTACTACCCGGCTGATTTAGACTGATTCAAAGGTGCTCAAGAAAGGTGATGGCGGACGACACTTTAAACACAGATGACATGTTTATGGTTTAATCCATGATAACATTTATGGACGTATTTCGTAATTTATACGACCAATTACAATTCGACGTCTCTAGCTGTTCAAGTCATCTTGTACTAACAGGAACATTGCTTATTTATGACATATACAGAATGGTAAACATCACCTGACTAAACCAAACCTACAAATCGAACCAGTCTAGTCCGGACTTTATGACCGTTTAGGATACAGCTGGACAAAATGCCAAACTTTAAAATATAGTGTGCCTCTGCGCTATATATTTTAAGGAAATACAAAGGAATTTTTAACTTAAAGCCACAACCGACACGTGTTTATAAATAACATTAACTGTTGATTGTTTATTTACATGTATTGTCTTAGATTGAACAAAGATAAAATACATATGACTGATTAAACTAAAGATTCATTACCGGGAGAGACATGTGGTTGTTAAAATAAGCTTGTCTTTAAGCCAGTTGCATACTGTTCTATAGAAAACACTTGTTTGCTTTCGTTATAATCTTTTAAATACCGATGTGTATTTAATAGTTATGTTCTTTAATCACCGTCACCAATATATATGCTTTAATTTTATTTAATTATGACGATAGCATCTTAACCTTATCATATATTTCATAGACATGCATACCAATAATATAAAATATTACTGTTTGAAAATAAGTGATTAAAAAGCCTTAGAACTGGGAATTAAACTAAAAACCTCATAAAGACTATTTTGCTTTATAGTGTTAAAAGCCTGCACTTTGATTTGATTAAAAGCATGAATCACTTACTCATTATTTGATTGTTACGGATTGAACTGTTAAAAATGAAGAGGTTGATTTGGAATTTCGAATTCCGTTTAAGTGGCCGATTATAAACTCAGCTTGGTAAACTTAGGCGAATACATCGATTTTTAAGGAACCAATAGGAAAACAGTGTATCAATTACAGCGTAGATGTATCAAACCGTACACAATGTTGTTCGTATCTCTTTACCGAAGGAGTTCTCTGGTTTAATAGTTATTATAGTGTCGTAAAACAAACATGTGGCTGCGAATGTGTGAATCTATTTTATTGACACTTCTGTGCAATGCAAAGGTATTGCAATATATATATATATTTTTTTGGTCATAACTGATTTTCATGTACCTATTTGTATGTTTTTCTGGTGTCTATATTTAGTTAATATGTAATTTTAGAGTTGTTCCATTAGCAATTTACCAAATGGTGCTGTTTACTGTAACTCTGAAGACGTCGCGATCAACAATGGTGTTGACCGGACTGTTGAGATAAACACAAAATGCCTGGTGACATCCAATTCTGGAGAACAACTGTTTCAGTGTATCGATTCCAAATGGAATGAAACTTCCGGTATGAATGTTATAATTACTAATAATTATTATAAAATAAATAAATAATAATAACAATACATATCATTATAATAATTATTATTATTCTCTTAGTATTATTATTATTGGTAGAAAAAGTGGCAGTAGAAGTATGAGTAGTAGTAGTAATAGTAAGTAGTATAAGTATTAGAAATAGTATAAGTACATTATAAGTAATATAAGTAATATGTTGTATGTATTTTTAGGTCAGCTTCATGAAAAAGATCGCGCACACCTTAAGCGACAAAAACGTCTCATTTTTCTTCTGTTTGTGTTGTTTTCGCGACCTAAACCAAGAGGTATGTACATGATTTATATTTTGTTAAAAAATACATTGGTTGCCGGGGATGTTTTTTATCCATGGCTGTGTGTGAACATGGTATTTACGAATAACTGAGGTGGATATGACATTATTTCTTGAAAAAAGTATGTCGTACAATATACTTTCTGACAATAAATCTCGCCTCTTAATATCAACATATAATCAAAGAGACAGTTGCATCCGCCAGAGAAAAAGCTTTTAAGAGTACATGGTTCTTTGTGTATTGCAAGCGACCAATTGGCAAACAGTCTGACAGAAGACAAAATAAGTAGATAAGGCAACACATACCCAATTTTGAAAATACTCGTAATTCGAGTCTGTTTTCGGCATCCGATAATGTCATATTTTTAAAACGTGAAGAAGTTTAAAGACGCATGTGCACTGTATTAGCAAACATACATTTAATGACACAATAAATGTGGCATCAAAACTCAATACCATGCTTTTGACTTACATACGCGAATTAAATTATCAAAAAACACAAACTTTGCAACGCTCAAAGAAAACGTAGTGTTCATGAACTGTTGTATACTGTAAGCGGAACATAATGTGTACCGCCGGCTTAACTTCGTTGTCGCAACTGTTTTACGAATTATAACAAACCTAAGCATTTAATAATAATATCAATATTCCGGTTTTTCACACATTTTGACCATATTATAGTGAAGAAATCGGAAATTAAGAAACAATATGCGCTTATATCCATCATTTATGCATTTACTGATATTATCTATGAACAGTTTTAACAAATTAACAGATAAAACGTCGCCGAATCTCGTGTGTCCACAAGTAGACAATGGCTATGTACTAGCGGAGCCGTTGCAGTTATATGGACGCGTAAGCTGGACAGAACCGATATGGGCTACCGACGAAACCGACGGAAAAATAAGGTATACTAACTTCGATATTAAATGTTGATATCAAGACGAACCTCATACCAATTTGACGTAAATATACATTTCCTTGGGTAATTAATAGGGCTAAACAGATCAGTGGGCGGTCCTCCGGGAGGCTCTTTCCGGAAAACCACACCCCGGTGAAATATGAGGCAAAGGATAAAAGTGGAAACAGAGCCACTTGTGAAATAAAGTTTAAAGTAAAAGGTTTGTAAGTTTCGTACCTTTATGAGTGTGTGTATATACCGATATTGATCGTAGCAGCAATGTGTATGTAGATTTCATGTAAATGAAAACTACATCTTACCTGTACAGTTCGTTTTTAACATTTTTAATTCAGTTATTCGATGCCCACCACCTACATCTATAGAAAACGGGTTTTTCGTCTGCCATCCAAGCACGGAGTTCCTTCTTGGAGGCTCCTGCACATATGGGTGTTATGATGGATTCGAACTGAATGGAGCCAGTAGCCTAATGTGCACAAAAGACAGTATGTGGTCGGCTGCCACGCCAAGATGTGAACGTATGTGTACAATTATATTTAAAATATATTAAATTTATCACACCAAAGACCAGATAAGCTGTCCCAATATCGCCTAGCGACCGAGGGTTGGTGGGTTCGATTACCACTCGGGGAGCGTTTCATTAACTCCTCTATAGACATCAAATAATGGTTCTTCATAAGAAACGAACTCGAAAATGTCCATAACTGCCGAAAATAATCGAAAGAGCGGTTGGCAGTAAATATATATATATTTTTTAATTTTATATAATTAAAAAAAATGAATTAAAAATACTGCGTTTTAATGCGACCTAAATTAAACGTTGCAGCAACGTTTGGAAAAAAACGTTGCAGCAACGTTTGGAAAAAACGTCGGGAAAACTTTCTTTTAGACCATTGGTACAACCAAACTGCAACGGTCGAATGCAACCTAAATACAACGTTGCTGCAACGTTGGATGCCCACTGGGAATAAGTTGCTCGAGTATTAGTTTGAGTACGGTTTGATCAATCCGTAGATTAAATAGAATAGAATATAAAAGAATACGCAAGACATAGAAACGTATTCGACGCATTTAAGCAAGTAAATAACAACCAAATTATTTTGCTACGTTGACTCAGTGCTATATCAGTCCCAAATAAACCATTCTCAAACCACATCCGATTATTACACAATTTTAGATTATTATTTTGGTTTAACAGACAAAAAACAGACCGTATCTAATAGTACATCGCAAATTCGTCTTCCAGCATGGGTGTGTCCAGTTCTACAGAACATCGAAGGGGGCGGCACGCCAAGCTGTACTAATGGTCGATACTTCAGAAGTATTTGCACATACACATGTTCCAAACCGGGTTACGACATGCCCTCAAATGTTGCAAAGACACTGGTTTGCTCCGTCAATAGGTCATGGCGTCAAGCCGGGCAGCCGAAATGCATAGGTGAAACAAACGATTGCTATGTTGCGAATCATATTGAAAAAAGAAGATGTCAATATTGTTAATGATAAAGTAAATTGTTACATATGGTTGTCAACTTATTTTTTTTATATCTTTATAATAAAGTTGCATTTGTATTCCTTATTTCATTAAAATGAACTGAAACAAACTTGCCATATATTTTTAATTACTGCGCTCTAAATGATCAATATAAGTGAAGTATTCACGTACATGTTTGTCTAGACGTTGAGCCACCAGTATTCAAGCAGTGTCCAGCAACAGTAGTAACAGGCACCGATCGGGGATCCAATACGTCAAAGATCACGTATATTGAACCTTTGGCCGAGGACAACAGTGGGGAAACAGTAACCGTTTCTTTGGTTCGCGGACACAAGACGGATGAAAGATTGCCAGCTGGACAATACGACATTTTATATGGGGCACGTGACAAAGCGGGGAATGAGGGGCGTCATTGCAAATTTTCTATTATAGTGAGAGGTAATATGTTAACATACACAAATGGGACACTTACTGTGCTTTTGTAAATTAAATACCGTTTATACAAGCCCCATTTTTTTTTCTAAAGATTAACTTGTCAGTATTTTATTGTTTGAGATTTGTTTCAGATATAAAATGTTCCAAGATTTATCCCACCCCATACATGCGCGTTTCCTGTCCATATGGTATTCGTACTGGTGCAATCTGTCATATATCTTGTGATCCTGGAAAAACGCTTCTTGGCATCGACGTTGTATCCTGTGATCAAAGTATAAAAGGCCTGTACGGGGAATGGAACTGGAGAAATGACACTCAGTCCATGTGCAAAAGTGATTACATGTTTTTGATTTTATAATTTCCTGTTTCAATGCGAAGTGTTGATTAAGTATTGTGTACAGTATAACTATTTTAAAATTTGGGAAAATTTAATAAATTTTATGATTTTATTCCATTTTATTTGATAAAGTGATAATCAATGCTGAATAAAAGCAAATCTGTAAATATATATAAATATTATGGAAAATGATCGTTTGCCTTTACAATACTTAACAACACATTCGATCAATCAGACATAAAAGGATGATTTAAGCGAAGTCTAAACCTAAATTGCGAATGATGTGCTTTGTTGATCGTATTTTTGTTCTTTATATAAACGTTTCTGTTGAATGACTGGGATTATACTCTTTATAAACATTTGGTCTCGTTTTAGGTACAATAAAATGTAAACGACTAATCGCACCTAAGAATGGTGCAGTTGCATGTGACAACTGGCTAGGCGGGGAATTCTGCCAAGCTCAATGTCGAAATGGAACGGAAATGCCAAGGATTAATCTAAAGCAAATTTACGTATGTGATAAGGTCGGGGAATGGCAGCCTGCGGCAAACTTTAAACCGTGTCAAGGTTCGACATTTTTATATGAATGCATTTATCCGTGCTTATGTATTGAGTTTTGCGTGTGAAGAATAGTTTATAACAAGCATTAGCTACGACTGCTGTTGTCAACAAACGTAATGTGTCTTATTGATATCTTATTGTGGCGCATGTTTGCAACACAAAATACATTTCAAATGTCTCATTCCTCTTTGGTACACGTTGCTCTGTGTTTACACATCATTCATACTATGCGTACAATAAACTTTGCGTTTCGTTTTGATTTGATGCATTTCAAAATCAACATTTATATAATTACAAAATATATTACTTCGATGTGTATAAAGTCTTATAACTCATTACTTGTTGTGTGTAATACATGTGAAAATTTTCTTTATGATATATAATAAACACTCATTTTATTTTCAAAAACGCATATGCATGAAGCTGAGCATAGCTTTTTATAAATCAAGAAACAATGTATTGCCTTATAGCAATCCGTAATCCTGAACACCAAAGTGCATTGGTTAATGCAGCTGTCGTGTTCTATGGAGATTGTACAAGCGACGAAACAAAGCAGCAAATTGCAAATAATTTCATATATCAGCTGCAGAACTCGCTTTTTCAACTAGAAGTTTGTCCGAACAACCAGGAATGTTCCACAGAGAAAGTACAGGTAGAATCAATTGCTTCAACATGCTGAATGATTTAAATTATCGTTTCGTTTAAGCTAAGGTATTTAATATGTAGATTGGCTTTGGAGATACACTTTTAAAAGTATTTATTTCTAAGTATACTTGTTATGTTCCTTTGCTGTAGGTCTTTTGTGGGGAAGTCGGTCGTCGTAAAAGATCAACATACATGGTTTCTGGGAAAACTACCATGAATGTCACTGTTCAAGCCAGCGTGATGCTGCCTAGAGAAGAAAATGTGCAGAATGCAGTTCGACAATACCGAACACTTCTTGATCAGTTAGAACGCGTGGCATCTACCTGCATTGAACGTACTTTTGGAAACAATTCAGTTCTTAGTACATCAATTACTGGACACGGAATAGACACTCGCTGCCCAGTCGGAACAGTATTATCGGAAAACAGACATAATTGCGGTATTATACAATTATATGCAGTAATAATAAAATACTTCATGTTGTTTTCAGCTATTTGGACTTCATTAAACTATTGGAAAACGAGGTCTTAGTGATAAACAAGGAACCACATGCAATCATACTATTTATATTTTGCTGGTGGATCTGTAGTTTCATTTGTTAATAATTATAACTTGAACTTCAAATATGAATACGAAAGGAATATTAATTGTTACATTGATAAATGGTTTGTTATACTTAAAAAATGTCTCCTAATCTAGTTGAATGCCCATCTGGAACTTTCTACCATGACAATGCGTACGATCAAGATTGTCAGATGTGCCCCAAAGGATCATATCAACATCTTGCTGGTCAAATTTCATGTGAAAGATGTCCTTTCTCACAAACTACTGAAACAGTTGGGGCTTTAGACAGATCACAGTGCGAAGGCAAGTTTCTAGATGCACTGATTAATACATTCAATCTTCATTAAATTGTACAATGTATCTAGTAGTGATGCAAGATGTTTGATGCACAATCAGAGCGGCGCTAGATAGAAATGTGACCGTTTCCAGTTTGCTTTTACAGATGCCTGTCCTCCTGGGTATGAATCTATAAATGGTATTCACCCATGTTCACCGTGTAGTGTTGGTTTTTATCAAACATCTTACGGCCAGACGGACTGCATGAGGTGTCAGGGCTCCATGACAACAAAAACGTTCGGGTCAAATAGTAATTCACAATGCAACGGTAAGGCGAACACAAAGATCCATTTTAATGCTGTAACATTAAATAGATCTTAATATGACTTATATAAATTTAAAATAATGTTGTGATACGTACTTGCATTTTATTAAAATGTGCTGTTGTAGAAAAACCAAGGTGGTCGATTATTTTTTAACTTTCAAGTGGAGATATGAATCAATTAAAAGAAAAACAAATATGCACGACGTTGTGGATGCGTGTAGTTGTTTCTTTCATTGATAAAACGTACATCAATATTTATGGGCGCATTTTTAATTAGTGTTTTTCCTGTTGTGGTATTATTTATTTTTACATTGTTATTTTAAAATTATTTTTCTTAGACTCCTTGTTTGTTTTTACACAAATTATTTTCAGAATTTGATATAAGTTTCGATGAAAGTGGCGCATCAGACTCGATCTTGTTCCTCAAAAATGACGCACTACTCTTCAACTTTACATTACAATTTTGGATGAGACACGTTCGTCCAAGAGAAGGACGAAGTACATTTAAATTTGAGCTTTTACTGGGCAATGGCACTGTGCAGTGGATATTACAAAACATGGCGGATGTCGATGATCATGAAAGGTATGAATTTTTTAATAATCAAACATTCAGGTGTAATATTTTGAAAATTACTACAGGCATTGTTTATTATTCGTAACACAATATGTTGAACTTGCATTTTTTATTATTATTTAGTATCAACAAAAAAGTCAGCCTAGACGTTATGAACAACTCTTGGCACAAGTATGTTATTCATGGGAACACCTGTGGCGCAACCGTATATGTTGATGGTGTCCATGCCATTTCTAAAAATTACACAGGGCCATGCAGACCAATTACTATTTCAAAAGTTCACGTTTGGAATGGTAAGTTTTTGCATAAAAGATCCGGTGTTCACTCACAATTTGTTTTTTGTTTTTTTTTCCGTTAAATAGCCGAACACATTTGTGTTACTTTAGCACAAAACCGTAGCCTGCATTGGCACTTTTTGCCATTCCAAACCATGTATTGTTTTTCCTGAAATACACCAGTTCGTTTCCTTACGACGAATTTCTATCAGAAATGTGTATAAAGATTGTCTATTACACTAGCAGGATGTTATGAGACAATCACTTCACGTGCTATACGAATTTTTACAACCAACTCGTTTGATACCACGTTTCAGAACACCATACTAAGATACTATATATATATATATCCAATGTGTATATCACATGTAGTTGTAATTGCATATCAAATATATGTATATGTATATTTATCACAAAATAACATTATTTTGCATACGGATGGGAAAGGAAAACTTGAATTGACACAGTTCTACATAATGAATGGTATTCACGACTTACGACAACGCCGGTGCTTACAATCTCTTCATGGCGATGTCGTAAACTGGCAGGACTTCGATGACGCAGATTTGAATGGAGCTTATATTCAAATGTCCAGTCAATGTGATGGTATTTATATTGTATCTATAGCAATTGTCAGGTCAGATGCACGGTTTGGGCTTTGGTCTGATGTTAAATTCTTAGATGATGGTTCTATGTTCGCTGTTTGTTTGTAGATTGTGACGAGTGTATCTCGAGTCCATGCAGAAACGGAAATTGTACTGACTTGTTGGGCGACTTTAGTTGTTCATGCATGGATGGTTATACCGGAAAACAATGTGACGTAAATATTGACGACTGTATTGCACATGTGTGCATGAATGGGGCCATTTGCATGGATGGCGTGGGTGAATACATGTGCAGCTGCGCTAAAAATTACACGGGTCAATATTGTGAAATCGAAATGGGTAATAAACTACGAATAAAACTATTATATGCATTGTGGTATATTTGTATTGTTCGTATATCGATCGTTTTGCAATTTAACGGTATAATTCGTATATATGATAGTAAACATCAACAGCAAATGGTGTCAACATTTTATTTTTCCGTATTTAAATACTTCAGTTAATGGCCAGTGGAGCGAATGGGGACACTGGTCGGAATGTTCTGCCACCTGTGGGGAAGGGCAAATAACAAGAAAACGACTGTGCAACAGCCCTAACCCTGACAATGGAGGAGAATTCTGCCTCGGCTACAACATTGATACAGGGGTTTGCAATGATTCCAGATGTCGGAGTAAGCTACTGCAACCATAACAGTTTAAATATAAAATCAGTATTTCGACTTAAACTAAAAATGAGTGGAGTAAATTGAATACTCACTGCGGAATAATTGCATGTTCATACATAAGAAACATGACAATGGTTTTGTGATGGTAGCAGTAATGACAACACATTTTGAAACTGAATCATTTTCTCGAAAATACGCGTTTGAAACATTGAACTTTATTTACACTCTTGAGTTCTATTTGTCATAATTGCATTGTATATTAATATTTTTGACAGCCTGTCCTGACTTTTTTGCTCCTTTAAACGGCTCAGCGACATGTTCCAATGATACTGATGGCATAAAATGCACGTTGTCATGTAATGAAGGGTTTGACTTTGATATTGAGCCAATGGAGTTGTATGAATGTGGCATACACACCGCGCATATTTGGAATTACGAAACGTATGCAAATACGCAACGGCGGTTGCCGAAATGTACAGGTAAACGTTAATGCATATTGTGCATTATTTATTTGATGCTTTGCATAGTACAATCATGTGTTTCGGATACAAACAATAAATTAATATGTATTCACAATTTCTGTTGTATTGTTCAAATCATAAGAGCATAACAAAGAAAATCATTAATATTAGTACATCGTCATACTTATGTGTGGCATGCTTGAGGAGAATCGTTTAGTTATCGGAAAAATACAAATGTCATCAAGCCAATGTAAAGGTAAAGCTTGTATACATTCGTATATATTTGTGTTTGTTTGTTATCACATGTGTATAAGTCTAACTACGATTTTAAAAATTGGTTAATTTCGTTTGTTTCAGAAATTACTGACCCAGAAAGGGTGCGAGTAAAATATTTTGGTATATATAAAAGTTTAAGATGTTTTCATGCAGAATATAATCCAGAGACAACATTAATAATTGAAGAGAAGATCAATGCTGTTTTAAGAAAGATCTCATGCAGAGCATTCAAGAAATGTGCTGCAAATGTTTCTATTAGTCCTTGCAATGATCACCCAAGAAATAGGCGTTCAAGTGGGGCGGTTGGTTTCAATATAACATTTACCAGTTCGATTGGATCAGGTATATTTTATGTAGGCAATTAGCTCTCTTTATAAATTGCAATTATAGCTTTACTAGATTACTGTATGTGATTGCTTGTGTGCAACATGTGTGACTGCACTGCTGAGCAGCATGAAAACATCGCTTTTTTATAAATATATTTAGAAGATGTCGATATATTCGCTTGGTTACTAAGCTTTTAGTATTATAATTTTAACATTATGCACTTGAAAAATGCGAAAAACGACAATTGCTTGAAAGGCAAATTGATTATTTATAATGTATAAAAATCTTAAAGATGTTCTCGAAGACGTAATGATTCAGTTGGAGGTAGCATTGAATGCCATCAAGAATGCTGCCGAGCTGGGTGCATTTTCAGTGCAGTTACAAGACGATCGATATGAGCTAGACTTAAATCAGACAAAACTTGCAGGAGATGGTGATTGTCTTGACGGACACACGCGCGTCAGCTACTACTGTGGTATGTGTTTCAGAAAAGTCTCATTTTTCATGTAGGTGATCTTATCTAAATTTCAACATAGTTATACACATACGCGCAATCGTATGGTGTAATTGTTCAAGACGTTACCTTATATAATTATGTATGTCGGTATTATTTAGGTATTGTTTATTAGGTTCGTAGAAAGCCAAATATATTATTTTAAAATGTAATTACACATTAATTGTTGCAAGATATGACTATTCAAACTAAACGCAGCTTATTGTTTTACAATACATGTAAGAATGCAATACATAATATTAACTGTTCTGAATTTGTTTTGCAAATGAAAAGTGGCATGTGGCGTTGGCTCTTATCTATTGTACGACGTCTGTGAACCGTGTCCAGTTGGTCAATACCAAGACCAGAGTGGTCAGTCGACTTGTAAGCCGTGTCCGGATGGAACCACGACTTTAGGAGAATGGTCGGAAAGCAAACATGATTGCTCAGGTAACATGCGGTACACCATCAATGACGTAATGATAATTCAAATGTTGGCTTAAATAAGAACGTGACAATGAAGGTAAGAATGATCTCCTGATAATGCAATTTGATTTTTAGTTTACAATAATTTATATTTATTTGCATTGTAAGTGAATGTTTAAAACGCATGTGTAATTAACCATGACATTTGTGTTTCAGTGGAACAACACAGTCGAGATGTTGAGACTAGTATAAAAGGTATCAAATATATGTAAAAAATATTACTTGATGTTAAATGATTAAAATTTAACATTATTGTAAAATAAAATTCCTCATATTTTCTCACATGCATCACCAGGGCTTTCTTTAATTTGTGAATGGAATGAATACAAGTATGAGTATCACCGTCCACCATATTGAGTTATGAAAGTGGAGTAAAACAGAAAAATCGCTCCAAATTTTAATAGTGCCGTCAATGCTGAGAAATGCTTTATACGAATCAATCCGAAAACCTTTTTCAAATGCATCATCTCGTACAATCACAGTTATTTGGTCTTCCTTAGTCGGATTGAATCCACGTGACTATCATTTAAGGTCTCGAGGTACTGCAGAAATATACTTTTTCTTGGTACACACGTAATTTCCAGAGTATGGTTGATTCCAATTTGGCTTAGGATTGTACCAAATTATAGTTCAAGTCTTTTGAAGCTCTCCAGTGATGAGTGATTTATGAATTGATGAATGTAATTTATACAATGTTATTATTTATATTCATCACGCATGTCTTTAACATTATCATGTATTTGTATATGACGATAAGCTTGTTATGCTTAAGTCAAAATAAAAATTCTGTTCTGTTCTGTTCTGTTTAATTAACTATATTGGGTAATTAATGCGTTGTTTCTTCTCGGGTCGAAACGGTTAAAGACAATATGGTTCAAGCAATATGCATTTTGTTAGAGGTAGCAGCAGTCTCTATAAAGTACGTTTGAAATCCACGGCACATTATTGTAATCCAACATAACGGTAGGATAATGATTTTACCAAATTACTAAGCATCAATAATAAAACAGGAAGATGTTAAACATCAAAACATATAATATGAAATGATATATTAAAATGATGAAATATAACGAAGCCCTGTTTGCTCTCGAATTTATATCGCTCGAATAGTCACTATCGGCTCAGGTACTGAAAAAGTATATATATATATATATATATATATATTACATCATACCGGGGTATCGAAAATATACTAAAAGTATAACGGGGTTTGGCCGGATGCCTTTAAGCGGTTTTTCGTACTGAGGGTACGTTTTAGTTTACGTAATCCAGACACTTATGTTTTTGTTTGTTAAGAATTATTTTACCTAGAAATCCAATTTAACATGTATTATTCCCCAGAACTTATGCTCAGGTTGAAAATATGTTATTTGCTGGCAATGCATATTTTCTCATCTTTCTCATTGAACTACTCTTATTATTCTTTATAATGTATACTATCCAAATAACCAAACACACCAAACATGCTATTGTAAGTACATTTTTATGGTATTCTTTACCAGTATTTAACACTTTATAGCAACTACAATCGCCCTTGGAATCGGTAGTGCAGCTATGGTACTTATCCTGACAGTGTTTGTATACAGGAGATTTAGGTATGATTTTTTGCAGAAGAGCATTAATGTACAAATTAAAAATAAATAAATAAATTGTTTTAAATAAATAACATACGACTATATCGCATTTTTGTCAAAATACAATTATATCATTTTGCATACATTTTAACAATTAAATCACGTTAAAAAGATTATCTTTTAATGCCTTTTTTATTTATGTTTCATTCGCTGAACAGGACATCCAACGTCAAGCGGATAGTTCCATCAGATGTGATTGTCAAACAAAACACAGTCGGCGCGGAACAAATGGGAAACCTTGGACCTTCCAAGCCGATGTTTCCTGGATTATCACACTATCAAGATCCTACTGAAAGATCTTTTGAATACTATAAAATGATGACATTTACCGACAAGAACGTTAAAATGCTCCACTCCAAGTCTTGAAAGTAATCACAACGATTATATTTTCGTTAAAGGTTTGAAAAAACACACACTGTTTATTTATCTTGCGTTGTGTACTACTAATATATATATTATTTAAAAAAAGTAAAATGCATTTAATTGATAATTCTTGGCTTCTATTGACAGTGTATTGATTATAAATGATTGCTTGTTAAACAGTATTTACTCTATTAAACGTGTATTGTTTTGGTGTAAACAGTACCTTGAATTAAATGGTAATATATACTTGAAAGTACCGTCGAGTTTAGTTGTACTTCATTTTAATTGTCATTTATTTCAATTGTCGGTTAATTACCATAGAAGGCAATTGATCCATATTTCACATTTTAGATTTTAGTTGCATTATCAAGTTTATGCGTAAATAGTTATTTGTTTCCACCAATCGGAATGATATTACTATTTGGTGAAGATTCTAAAAGTGTTTCTTTTGTATTAAGGATGAGTTTTTGGTAGGTGTTTATAAATTAAATTATTTTCTTGAAATGTCAATTTCACATTAACAGAACGTCATTTTACGTACAAATTTGGAAGATGTCTGTCAGTGGACATCCTTATAAAATTGGACATAATATTAACGTTATGTGTCCGAAACGTAAGGCCGACAACCTACCATGCCTTTATGTTGAATTATTATTAAAAACAAACACATAACAATTCAGTCCTTACTTATGATACCGGTTATCGCAAAATGGATACATAGAGCAAAATTGAAAAGATATTTCGCTTATTTATTTTATTGAAGATCCTTAAGACACTGGGAAAGCATTGTAAACGAACAATGCACAAAATATGGTTGGATGACCTACAAAATATAATATTTTAGATTTTTAGAAGAAGCAATACAAGTTTTTTTTAACTGTAATGAAGCCAATTAAATAACCGCACATAAACGTCTTCGGTTGTCACACAAATCGTGAAGCATCGATACCGCGATTACATTAATAGGATATTAAACTGTTACTGTAACACATGAACACTATATCAGTGAGTAACGAGCTTTTAATCTATAAAATCTTTAAATGGCTAGTTGAGCGTACGATTTAAATATAGTGACAGTATGATATATTTATGACGAATATAATAACCCCTTTCCCTTTTATCTTTTCCGTACAATGGAACTACATGTAGGCAGTAATTCTAGAACAATAGTTTAATAACGCATCAAATAAATACATACTTTTTTTGCAAAATCCATCCAATATTTTAATAGTATTTCAAAGAAATGATCTATTTTCAGTTGTTCGCTTGCGGACAACTAAGGATAAGAGCACGTTTTGTAAGCCAGTTTGCTAATGACCAAAAAACTTGATGACTGCCGCATCTCCACCGAGAAATAATTCACGGTGCTGTTTCAGTTCTTGATATACAATCATTTTACAAATTGACAAATAATATAAATATCGTGTTAAATGAAATAATCTTGAAAGGATCGTATATATAAAAAGTCAAAACATTCCGTGCCGCGGAAGAGTAAGTTTACGAATTATTAAAATAGTCCACTACGTGCAACGTCAGTCAAGTGGTATTTTACGCAGCACAGTTCATTCCAAATCTGAGGCTATTAATATCTGAGGCTATTAATAGATCAGGGAAAATCAAACGACTGCTGATTTTGAGATCGCAATATACGCGTTTTTTGTGTAACCTCGTTGATAGCGCTTGACTGATTTCTGGTAGTAGAGCGGAGGGGAGGGAGAGGGGGGGGGGGGGGCTGATTAGATATGGCTGGGAAATCTGCAACAGTTCTAATAAATGAACTTTGAAATTCACACATACACGTGCGCAGATAAGGCTTTTAGTTACCAACCTTAATAACAGCCGATTCTTTATCAGATCAACGTACGAAAAACGGAAAAATCAAGCAAAACAAAAAATAAAAAAAGTTTTTTTTAATTATTCATAGGATTTCCATTTCAGGATTGTTTCGTTATGATAAGTAAAACGCAGTTTATTGAGATAATTCGAACAAACGGAAATAATTTCTCAATTGTCGCTAAAACTCAACAGAAAACAACACAACTTTTTGGGTTGATCATTTTTTTTGCATTATTGTGTGTGTGATATATGTTTGAATAATACTTCGCATTTTGACTCAGTACTTAAACATCCGAGTAAGACACAATGAACGATCGAAAAACGTTGATAACTCAGTATTGTTTTCAAGATGAGGACCCACAAAACTACCCAAAATATAGTGTCAAAATGAGACGGAAATCGTTTCATTATCTAACCACAAATGTTTGCCGTACACTTCAGTCGGTATTGAAATCGTGCTTGAAGGACTAAAATGCTACCGAAATTTTTCAGTTTACACAGTTTGGCTTTACTTTAATATCGAAAAGTATTGTACTGCGAAGTTCCATTCATAAAAATCAAAAATATTGTTATAGACCCGCGTCATGCGAAAATGGGTCTTATGCCTTATGCGGATTGCATAGTTATAGTCTAGCCTGCGCATATCACAGTATGTCAGATTTCAGCGGTGAATATGCGATAAACAAATGACAAAGAGCAACAACAACCATTTTTATCTTTTTGTTTAATTAAATTATTGAAAGCGTATTTTTGTAACTTTAATTTCAAAGTAATGGTATTCTAGCTTAGCGTTTCCGATAGACAAAATCGCTATTTGCAATTGAATTTGTCAGCTCGCGAATGAAGTTGAAAATGTAAAATAATTGGCGATTGTCAAACAAATCAAGGTTACTTAATATATGATTTAGTATTCATTCGTTTAACAGAGTTCGGTCAGCAGCTGGAGAGTGCACGTCGCGATCGGGGCAAGAGTCACTCGCGGAAAATTTTCTTGAAGACTCCAAAAAATCGCCAAGCGGAATAGTTATTTTCCGTAGGTGGATAGTGGTTTCACTTCATCGCATGAGGCGGTTCGGATATGAGAACTTCCGCGGGCGGCTCTGTAAATCAAGCAGGTACCGTCATCCATCGATCCGGACGTCCTCTCCTGCTGACTTCGCTGACTCTCAGAATATTGGTTTCCTTACATCGCAGGAAAGGGACGAGAGAAGCGGAGATGGCAACCTAGAGAACGAGCGTGGCGGATCTTGGACAGAGATACAGGCCAGGATTTCCACGGCGTGGCCATATGAAGATAATGGAAGTGTCGAAGGACGGCGGTACCCAGTGCGCTCAACGGGCTGGGGAAACCGTTGCGGGATTCGGGTCGAATGCTTGTGGCGTTTGGAGAGGCCATACAAGCAGCGCAGCGCGACGATTATCTTCTTTTATTTTCAGCACTCCATTTTCAGAGTAACCTTGTCCCTTAAAAGCCAACCAGACATTCATTGTCGTTAAATTGTCGTCCCGTACACATTAGGGCCTCACTTGCCACCGTGAATGGTCGATTTTGATCAAAATTATTTCGTTCGCGAATACCCGGGCAGCCGATGTAAATTTGCAGCAAAGAACTACACAGAAAAAGACATTCGCTATATTTGACCTCATTCATTGAACCTTTTACCTTTCACCAAATCCAACCACAATCAACGCCGTATATCTTTTTTAAAGATATTTCTTGTTAGCTTTGTAATCATAAGTTTAGTTTGTGTGAATCCAGTATAAAATTATGAGAGATTGTAAAAAAAAATGGAATTTTCCTCTTTTTTTTCAAAATATCTCCACTGTAGACTATTAAGAGTAAAATACATTGGTGTTTGCATTTTTCGTGGCCGTTCAATTGGTGTACGTTCAAAAGTCGAAATTCATGTCGTGTGACTGTAAGAAATATTAAAGGAGCCGTATCACAGAATTTTGCATGTATTGAAGTTTGTCATTAAATGCTTGATATTGATAAATGTAAACATTGGATCTAAATAGCTCCAGTAAAAAAATAATACAATTAAAGAAAGAAAAAATTAACCCTCAACCGGACTCGAACCACTGACCCCTGGAATAAAAGTCTATCGATTAGACAGGTCGGCCATCGTTACTCACACAATGAGTGATGTATAAATACTTTATATAAGCAATCCTCATATTATCACACCATATTACGATAACAACATAACTTTTCAAATTGTTCAATCGTTTCGCGTTGCAACGCTTTATAATGTTCAGGTTTTAAAATCGTCAAAAGATGCACATAAGGGATATTGTAAATGGGTAGTATTACTATTTCCTCATTAATATCACAACTAAAACACAAATTTGCGAATCTGAAACATTTTTCTTAATTTTGTCAATTTACTAAAACGTGAAAAGGCCCCTTTAAATACTTCAAAGAGCAAACAACTGCAGTGCCTTCAGCGCTGTGATTCTTACTATGCAATATAACTTTGTTACTACTATTAATCTATGTAATTACAAATAAAGTCACCTATATTAAAAGTTTGTAAACTCAACAGTCAATTATTCAATATTAAGTTCAATTAATTTTAGCCGACAACTTTTCCGTCAAAGGTCAAGGAAATGTTATTATGCCATAAACGATGTACAAAATAACTGTTTACCTTTGATAATATGTTTTAAAGCGTTTTTAATCATAAGCATGCAAAGTCATTGTTTGATAAGATAGTGTGTACTTTAGGAGTTACAGATAGACGGACTCAATGACTTAGGTACACATATAACCAAATGTATATAAAAAATTTCTTGATTATACCTTTATGTAGTCGTTGTGAAAGCACAATTTAAGTTTTTGTTGAATTTCTAGTAAAAATTGCGGGAAATTTGAATTAAATAAGAAACTCACAAACACAAAAGGTCGCCTCTAACCTGTATGGTACACGTTAAGATATAATAAGTTTTACCATGGCACGGTCAGAAATTTTTGAGAAATCGCAGGATCTTGATTTATCTTTGTTTTGGATGTCAAAAGTCGCAGTGGACTCGAGAGTTTTATATAAAACGGACAAAGAGCAATATCTATGCAGTATTCACAACATTTCTTTATGCAACAATGAGCTTAATAAGAACACTGTTCAATCGTCTCAAGTTAAGAATGAAGATATGTTTTACCTATTCTCCAAGTATTGAGCTTTCAAAAAACTATTAATACATTGCATGCCATAATGCTAAAATAATCCTTTGATCCATCAATAGAAATTAGCAATTCAACTTCTTCCCAATCTATGTATTGTTTTAAATCGACTTATTGCTCTTTAAAACTTGTAATATAATATATATGTTTGAGTTAGTACCAATGTATATGTTGCTTGTAAATAAACGTTAAGCGTCAGATTTCTGAACCCTAGTCTTAACCCTTACCCTTGTGCTGTTGGTAACGTGCTATTTATAAACGGTTGGGTGTATTGAGGTTTTCTAGTTACACCACATTAATATACATTATTATACTATAAAGTATATACAGGTTATATACTTTTTTGTATAAAATTTTACAATGCGCGGTGTTAAATGTAGTATTGTTTCTTAAAATATTGTTCGTTTCCCGGAGATTACGCCGTATATAACGTTTTCGGCCTAATGCATGTGGAAAAATCCTGATAATTGATAAAGCTTTCACAATATGTACTACACGAACCTTCCGTGTTTGGGCAAACATTTATACAATGTGCCAGGGTGTCTTTACTGTGATCAAACAACCACACCTTTTAAATCATCCCTTTATCGCAGATTTAAGAACACGATGTACATTGTGTAAACATTGAAATTTATTATTCGTCTTGTGTCATGTAGTTACCGCTATTTGTATTCAAAACGTCGAATCAAAGCTCTTGTTCCGTTTAATTTGTCACAAATAGTAAATTTCAAAATAAAGTGCGTTTGCTGTTCCTTTCTTACGTGTCATTCTCTGTCTTTATAATTTAAATACCGAATAATTTATGTTTGTATCCGCGAGGAGCAAATTTGAAGTCAAACAAAACATAAATTTAACAAAGTGATATTACATGAAAGTTTAATTTGAAACCGTCTTGATGACCGATTGATATTCGATCGTGGTAAACACTTATTGATAACATCATCCAATTTAGGAATCTTAAGTTCGACAAGACATTGGTATGTGTTGTTTATTGTATTTATTCAGAAATCTAGTAAACATACTTAACTTATTCATCTTTATTTTTGAGTTTCCTGAAACAGATTTACAATAAGCCACAATAAATTGTTAAATGATAAAGCTGTTTGGATTTAGGAAATTTGATTAAAAAAGTTATATTTAAAAATACACAGTTTATTACTCTAATCGAGTGCGACGTGTTTGATATATTTAGCAATAAAGATAATGTTTGAATGCGTGTATGGTATACGGTTTATTGATACTAAACACACTTGTTTTAAATTATAGTTGTTTTCTTACTGTAACAACAATAATATGTCATTCTATGTCTCGCTTGTATCCATGGTGTATATATTTCAATATCTAAAACGTGACATGTAAAGGAAGTTAAACATTAAAGGTTGCTTTTAGAGTCAACAACATTGTAAATTTGGAAGATATAAGAACGGACTTATAATTTCAATACATAAATTTAGTGTTGCAAATCACTTTTTGAACATTCCATATTTGGCTAGATACTTGCCGAGCTCGAGAGATGAACTTAACAACCGAATTTGAAGTGTGTATTCTCCCAAAGAGATAAATATACGTACACAATAAATTAAGTGTTGCAAATCACTTTTTGAACATTCCAGATTTGGCTAGATTCTTGCCGAGCTCGAGAAATGAACTTAACGACCGAAGTTGAAGTGTGAATTCTCCCAAAGAGACATAATACGTACACAATAAGCCATATCTGTGTTAAAAGTGACATTAAATAATTAAAGTGAACATACTGCATTTAAGAATATAATATTATATATATATATATATATATATATATATATATATATATATATATATATATATATATATATATATATATATATATATATAATTATATATATATATATATATATATATATATATATATATATATATCCTATAATAATAATAAGAATATATAAGAATAAGGAATATAATCAGTTTACAAACGACTTTTGTACTGTGCAGATTTTGAAACTGTTGGTATGCTAATCGATACTTAGACAATTACACACGACAGAGCTGGGTCGGACGTCTATAATCGAACCGCTGCTGACATTACGGCCCGAGGGCATTTATGCGGCTAGGGCCGATTTTAGAAGTCCGGCCCAGGTCTGCCGAGTGTTATCGTTTATATTACGTATCATACTATTTTGGTCCTGTCCTAAAATATATACATAACCTGCTTTCCGTACTTTTATTTTCATTCCAATTTATTACGCAATTTATACCGTATCTCATGTGACGTCATTTCAATGACGAAACTAGTTAGACTCTCTGGACTTTAGGACAACAATTCAAACGTGAAGGGTTTTTTGTTAAATAATATTTTTTAAGAATCGAACGATTCCAAAACGAATTTCGGATTTTGTGTTTGTCATTCATAATTGGGAGCTTCGATAGAAATAAAATTATTTAATCGCTTCGACATTCGATTTCGTAAATCGTGTTTTGTGATAGTTTTTAGCATTTTAGCGTTTACAAAAAGAGTGATTTTAAATCAATATAGATACACGGATTGAGTAACAGAAAATAGAATTTCAAATCTTTGATATTTTATTATTATAAGAACAGGATTTAAGTTGTCATCGAGGTAACTGTGTCTTTTACTAAAACTTTGCTGTTTGACGACTCTTGTTAAAGCACAAATAGAGGCATCACATTAATGTACAGACGACATTAAGTTTCGATCGATATTTGTATTATTCAAACTGTGTGCTACGTGTCACTATAATTGTGTTCGATTATATCGTAGATGTGTGGCTTAATTTTATTAATCAACGTTGGATAAGACTGAATGTGGACGCCATTTTGTTCAGTATAAGCCACGCGATCGCATTTTTCTGATAAAAAAAATCGACCCGGCTCAGCTGGTCGATATAATTTATATTGGCACGCCAGATACGAATATCGTCCCGCTCGCGACGGCATTTTGTTACTATTTATAGTAACGATATGTGATATGAAAACAAAACGTTTGCCGAGTGTAAGTACGATTTTACGCAAAGTGCATAGGCATCGTCAAGTTCATGTTTTGATTATCCGTTTGTTGATGATAAAGATGATGAGAATGATGAGGATGGTGATATACTACTATTAGATGTGAACGATCAACATATAATGATCGGTTCAATACACCTTATATTTCGATTGGTTCTTCTTATCGTTTTTGAGACAGCGTGACATGTCAATATCGATCGTTTCACTCAAGGTTTAAACAGCAACTCGCTATGACGAGCTTAATATGTTCAGTATTTTGTGCTCTTCTATTGGGTTTAGCTATTTCCTCAGTCGACACGGGTTACGCTCCAACATGGGATAATTGCAACTGTTATTGGGGCGCATGGAAACCTTGGTCTACATGCACAAAGTCTTGCGGAGGGGGGTATCAACAAAGAAGTCGTAGTGTTTGGAAAGATGATGTCCCCGAATGTGACGGATTTGAAAAATGCGCATCTAACGACATGGGTTGGGATTACCAGGCATGTAACACGCACTGTTTTAACACCGGAACGTTTATGAAAACATCTGATTTGTACGGAAACTGTGTCTGCCCCACAGGGATACAGGGTACTTGTTGCGAGCAAGGTAATTGTCAAATGTAATTATTACTGTGTAATTATTTAAATCCGGTGATTATCTATGAATAATGCTTATAAAATATAACATTTTATAAACAATATATGAACATATGAATGTTCTTTAAATTTGAATACTATAAAACATATATTTACTTTTAGAAAACGTTGTGCATACAAATGTATGATAACATGTTTGTGACTGTATTCTTATTCTCAAACTTGCAAATGTATATTTGTGTTCAAATAATTTAGTTGTAACTTGCGGGACACCGAGTACAATCAGCCATGGAACTGTGACGGGCACCAATTACACGTACAACAACCAAATTGAATACACTTGTTCAAGCGGTTACAATTTCACCGATGTTTCACAGAGCGTGCGTACGTGTACAGCTCAAGGAACATGGTCTGGTTCACTGCCAAGATGCGAATGTAAGTTGTATAATCATTATATGTACTTCTATATATAAAGTCCTTAAATGCAGCTAAATACATCTTATTATAATATTCATCGTTACTTAAAATGTATATAAAGCCTCTTTACATTATATATAAAGCATAGTAGGCAAAGAAAATGGATGTTAGTATTTTATATTTGCGCCATACACGAATGTTCAAACAGGCATTAACAAAAGTTGTAGTTTAATAATGTTAGGTCATTTCAGATGCCATATCATGCAGCAGCAATCCGTGCAAGAACGGTGCAACATGCATTAATATGTTAGGTGGATATTCCTGTTCATGCGGATATATGTGGACCGGCAAGAACTGTGAAGTGGGTAAGATAGTTCGTTTATACAAATGTATTTGTCGCTATGAACAGTATCAGAACTTAGACACAGCACTATACTAAAAGAAGATAAATTCTCGTTTAAGATATACATCCACCAGTATTCTCGAAATGCCCTGAAAACAGAACTACATTTGTTTCAACTATGACAAGCAATCAAACATGGATGGAACCAGATTTTCACGACCCACATGGGTTCGAAGTAGTGGTGACAAAGAACTACCCCGTCAATAGTTTCGAGTTTCCATGGGGAGTTCATATAATTCAATACTTCGCAGTAAAGCCGTCGAATGGCTTATCAGTAGAATGCACTTTTGAAATGTCCATCACACGTAAGATTTATCTTGTTTTCTGTTCTATTTTTATTTGTATTCATTGTGTTTATGCAGAAACACGTTTCCCCAGATTTGACGAGTATTCGTCCGCACATACATGCTTATTAATCATCACTACTAAATGTGTGTCTATGTTTATATATGCCTATATGTTTTGTAGCACATCCATGTCCCGACATTTCTCCTCCATTACATGGACTTGTTGTATGCAACGGTTGGATGGTTGACTATGCGCAAGTTTGCAAAGTGTACTGCTTAGAGGGTTATACTCTACCTCCGGACTTTAACAGAGATATAATTTTCAACTGTGGAGCGACAGGACAATGGATTCCATCATTTAAGCCACAGGAATGCATTGAAGATGATGGTATGTGTCACAGTATAAACATATATATAACAGTGCGCATTTGATCGATTATTTTCTAAATTTAAATTGAATGTGTTCATATATTGCAGGTGCATTTGGTTATATCGACAAAACCCGAATATTTCCAGACTGCGTTAACTCCACGACCGATATTGGTATTCAATACGTGTCTGACCTGAAAAGGTCAGCGTTGAACTCCCTCTGCACTGACCACTTCGAATCGTGCAATGAACGTAATGTCCGTGTTTTGTGTCATCAACAGTAACGGTCAATGTGAAGGCGTCCAATTGACTGACATTGTATCTGAGTCACTTTTCCATATTGACCAAGTATTATTGATTTGAAACTTGATTTTTGCGTGTTTTCGTTTCTTGTTTGGTTTTATAAATATAATTGTATGATTAGCTTTCTTCTGACGAGCTAAAATAAACTTATATCCCTATATTACTTCGATGCTGTGTTGTTTCAATGCACTTTTATTGTCTTAATTAAGACACGTTACGTACACGGCTTTTTATGTGAGCACTCCGTTTATAATAGTATACGTCAACCGAAGCAAAGTAATCGCAATGTTAAGTAAAATGATAGACATAATTCATTTGATTATATAGCAAAACATATACATTTACGTTTGTTGACAATCCGTCTACATGCATTTTCATAAAATAAACTTATATCCCTATCTTACTTCGATGCTGTGTTGTTTCAATGCACCTACATTGTCTTAATTTAGACACGTTACGTACAAGGCTTTTTATGTGAGCATTGCGTTTATAATACTATACATCAACCGAAGCAAAGTAATCTCAATGTTTATTAAAATGATAGACATAATTCATTTGATTATATAGCAAAACATATACATTTATGTTTGTTGACAATCCGTCTACATGCATTTTCACTGATCGAATGCATCTTGATATTGCATTAAGATAAAATTGTCAACTGATAAGTCCACTGATTGTTTTAAAGAACGTGTTTGTTCATGGAAACACTCATTTGAACTCGGTAAAACAATAAACATTTTTTTACCGCTAATCTATCGCATGTATTGAAAATACGTGTATTACTTCATATAGTTCATATAACATTTCATTCGAAACATCTGAGTGTTGCAGTGACAGACGTTTCTTCTAAAGGTCTCGTGTTAAATCCAGTGGAACGATTCTTTATATGAACATAAGCCTCCTATTCAAACTATACACCAAATTATCATTTTGAATTTAATTAAATATATAAACGATTCCTTAAAACGAATATTGATAATAGTGTCAAAATTATACACAGTGATTTCGTGAATCAAGATGCATACCTGTAAGTTAGAAATAGTGTGATGTTGCTGTTTGGTTAACTGTTTTACGGATCAGTAAAACACTGAACAGCGTTGATTTACAGGGTTGTAATATGCCCGATACTAGGAAACAGTAGCTATCAATCCTGGTTAAATCAAACATGCTTTGCATATAGCTTTACATGATGGTTACCTCTATCCTAAATCATTTTGTTTGACGCTGTTCCTATGTGACTTGATAATAGCTAACGGTAATACGATTATCACTGATATGAAGTTTCTTTAGTCTCATTCTTACTTTTCTATTACACGAAATTTATTCATGCCAAGCATAAAAGGGGAACTTTTAACATGTTATATTACGTTTCAAGTAAAACAATATTTGACTCGACCATTGCCCCCCCCCCCCCGTCCAACCTAACAGCCAGTTTTGCTTTCACCATTTTATTGGTGTAACTATACATATTGGAATGTGCAACAAGCTGACAGAATGGCGATTGTGAAGGCAGTTAAAGGGGCATTACCACGTTTTGGTAAATTGACAAAAATTTGAAAGAAGTGTTTCAGATTGGCAACTTTTCGTTGAAGTTATGATATTTGTGAGAAAACAGTAATAAAAACATTTACCATGTACTAAACTATCCTTTATATGCATCTTTTGACGATTTTAAACCCTGGAAATTATAAAGTGTTGCAACGCGAAACGATTGAATAATTTGGAGAGTTCTGTTGAAGTCGTTATATTGTGAGATACTACGAGTTTTGCTTATATAAAGTTTAAAATACATCACTCACCGCATGAGCACGCATTGTCGAGTGGTCTAGGTGATAGACGTTTACTCCAGGGGTCAGTGGTTCGAGCCCAGTTGAGGGGTACTTTATTTTCTTTCTTTAATTTTATTCTTGTTTTTTTTACTGGAGCTTTTTAGATCAAATGTTTACATTTATAGATATAAAGCATTTAATGACAAACTTCAATACATGCCAATATCTGTGAAAAGGTTTCTTAAAAGAGTAACTAACCGATCCACTCATCGACTGTCTCGAAGCAAATACAGGCTGTTTACTAAAGAAATCACAACCACTGATAAGCAAAACCACATTGCTGTTCTTTTCACATAAAGCGTATGCTTTAAATCTAATAGTTGTTTGCTTTCAATATGATCATGGATTTTTATGCAACTTATGCTCCTATTTAAAAGTGAGCGATATATATTGAATACATGATTCAAGATGCAAGATATATTTCCAGAATTTTCAGAACGCAGATTACTCATGTGAACACATCGAAGTACATGCAATATGTTGGAAACATTAATAGACATACGTAGATAAATATAAAAAGATCTTATATTATGAGAAGGCGTCATACCAATTGATTTCAAGTGTGCCATCCAATGTGCGTTCAGATTTTCAGTATGCAGGCTTCCATTGTCCATCTTTAGTATTTGTAAACCTAAGGTGGGCAATTATATGCGGATCAAAAAATATCAACATTTGTATTTAGCTTTTTTATAATATAGACATTCAACTTAAAATGACGAATTGTTAATTCATTTTTGCAATTCAAAGAAACATCATCACTAGAAAGCAACTTAATCATAGCATGCGATCCTTCATGTATTGTAATTAACTAAAAGCCAATTAATGTCCGAAATCACTTTACACAACATACACAAAATTTTGCTAACGCAAAAACTAACTAAGCAAACAATTTTAATATGTTTGTCCGGTAATAGCAATTAGTTGCGACCAGCCAACCATGATTGCGATTGGAAGTGGATGTCCCAATATTTACTGCCTGATCAGAATAAGCTCTGTCATGTATCGGTGGCTACCATCTGGCGAGAACGAATCCTATTATGTGAATATGTATTCTTCTTGTTTGAGTTTTTTCGTCAAATATTATTTTTAAATAAAATGTCCACTTGAATAAACTACAAACATATTGAAAATCTTGATACAAAATAATGGAGAGGTGTTACCTTAAGCAAGTGCAGTACGATGAAGAGAATATATAAAACATAAAAATGACATTGAAAAGATTAAAGCTGGGGTAATAAAGGGGCATTAACGATAGCGTAGCTGAGCTTAAAGAGTCACAGTTGATTGTAAAAGTTGTTTAGCCATTTTTATTATATTATGTATAGAAAAATGCGTTTAACATTATCTTTACTTTAGTCATATCAAATATGTATAATAATGTTCATTGAAAAATTAGAATATACAAATTGGAAAGATAAAAATTGGTCAGTAGGTTAAGTAGATTGAAATATAAGATTAAATCGACGAAGCTTATGTCCAGGATGTATCCAAATAATTTAGTAGACGCATATCGAGTTCAATGATGCTTGAACTGGTTTGACAAGCTGCATAATACATATGTTAGGCCTTTTGTGAGACCAAGGTGTGATCCACCTTTATCAACATGGTCAGCATTGGTAAAACATTATTTTAGAATTGCATATTGAATGATAAAGTTACAATTCAGGCACGTTTCATGGCCAAATTCAACCTTTGACGTTTAAGTTTCACCGTTACCTTTGAGTTTGAAGACAGATGTTACATGCGACACATCTTTTAATAACATTTGTGATAGGTTAGGAATGACAAATTTCAGTCTGGATATGCTGTTTTATATAAAAAGTTAGCTGTTCACATCTTTGTGTGACATAGACCTTTAATTAATGGAGAAGAGTATTAAACGAAAAACGCCTTTAGTGTTACATTTACCTATGCCAACAACTTCTCCTCGTGGTAGTTAATTGTATTTAAATTAAATGATGAATTATGAAGTTGCACGAGAAAGTTTGACGGCAAAATTTAACCTTAACGTTTCATAATATCCTTTTAGAAAGCGTGTTATGCACGTCACGTCGTGTCTTCATGGTGTTAATTTGTAGAAACCTATATTAATTGAATTTTGAATGACTAGTTACCTGCCGGAAAAGCTGATAAAATTTTGAACGTTCACTTCTAAGTGTTATCATGATATTCGTGGTAACAATATGGGTGTTAATTTGTTGAGAGTCTAAAATTGCACGATAAGTGACAAAGTTACAATCCGGAAGGCTCGAGCGTATGTACACACGCTCTAATAGGCGACCTGTGCGAATGCGTTATCGAGCTCTTCGCCACGGGGGTCGTTGACGACATTAATTAGCCAAACGTTAAATAAATAAGCTTATCGCGTCTGTGGGTGTTTCAATATCGTTTAATCTGTTATACACATAATGTCATAAATGTCGTGGTTGAAGTATTAACAATTTCAATATACTTTATGGAATGAGTGATGTTTTGGACGTCATCATTGATGACGTTCAATCGAACGAATGATAAAGGGGGCTAAGTTTCGTTAAGCTCCAGGGTATAGCCGCGATTTGTGGGCCATGAAAACTGGCCCAACACTGTGCCTGAAATTTGACCTGTATATGGACCAGAACGCGATCTAGACGATGGCGTATTCGTCATGTCTGGGAAAAGTCCAGTTTTTGATAAAATGACGAAAAAGTGGTGTTTTTTATTGCGCAATCGCTATAAAATGAGTTCTCGCCGGAAGCGTTAATAGCGTTAATAGCAACCCAAACACAATTCACCCCCAGGAGACAATTCACGCGCTAGGCAATTCAAATTTGATTTTAAATAATACATAATGCGATTTTATTCCAAAATTAATTAATAATTTCATCTTGCGTTTAACATACGTTTAAGAAAATATTAACATAACAAACAAAAACAAACAACCGTTAAATTTTATTGTTGTAAATATGGTAACCTGATTACATATCCACTAGCGTCTATGCATATTTACACATAAAAAATAGTTCGTAAGTAAGCAACAAACAATCACATTTAAACTCAAATTATTGAACAAAATATATAAATTTAAGCTAGAAATCGAAACTTAAATACAATGTCTGCACTAAAAACACAATACCAATAGTTTTTACAATAACACATTCGACATGTACATGTACTTCCAACAACACGCCAACCGCTATTTTCAAAGCGAATGTGTAGAGTAGCATTTCAACAATAAAGACAAAATGGAACTGGATTTTAACGTAGTGCGCAAATTGGAAGTGATTACAGTAATTTATTTTTCAACTTGTCAATCTCCGTAGTATACGTTTAGTTGTGAGATGTTAACGGTTTCCAAAAAAAAACATGCCTTCGCTGCGAAGTCAAAGTTGGTGGGGAACGAGACTGCTTGTGGATTTCGAGTTGCTGGAAGTTTGTAACGAAGCTGCTTTTGTGCAATATTCAGCGATTTTGCAAGCTGTGTGTTTGAAGTCGGAGATATATATTGCTGACATTAATGATGTGTACGTTCTTGTGACCACTGATCTGCATATGATGCCAGTGGGAGAGCATCCCGAATCCCACATAGTCTGCAACAGATGTTTCCTGGTCGAGTGGTTGGTAAGTTTCATCGTTATACATGCATATTACACATTTTACATTATTTGTGCTATTTTTGACACCCATTTTTCATGCTGATGAACCAACGGTCAGTGCCAGTAGTCCTACTGTCATTGGTCTGTGTGCTTGTTGAAAGTACATGTAGAAAGGGTTGTTTAGCTTCAATAAGCCATGTTGCTATTTTTTGGATAAAATTTATTGCAGTGGGCTTTTTATCTTTGTGCAGCAACCTCGGCCGCCTCATTTTTTGAAAACATTAGTCGCACACTGTTCATATTGTGGAAAAATGAGTCGCGCACTGTTCACAGTGAGAAAAATGGGTGGTGACTATTCAGTGATTTTTTTGCTTTAATTTGTTACAGCCTGTGCCTTTTGAATTGGGAAAATAAGCGCGATAAACCGTGAAATTGGGAAAAATAGCGCGATAAACCATGAACTTGGGAAAAATTAACATTATAAATAGGATTATAAGTAACAGAAGTGATATTGTGATATTGTTTTTAAGTGCATGTTCAGGGAGTTTTCTAGAAAAGGAGTCTGGTCAAATTGTTGTTTTTTTAATCAATAAAAGTGGCAAGTTTGGGAATGATTTATGGACAAAAATGACTAAATTCAAGTTATATATTTTGTAAGTTTTATGAGACTTCTTTCTAAAAAAAAAAAAAAAAAAATGTTTTGTTTTTTTTTGGAAGTTGGGCTTTTTGGGGGAAATTTTGGTCAGAATTTTGGGAAAAAACGTGTATTTTTGCGATTGGGAAGCAGCCAAAATTCGGCTGTAAATTTGAGCAAAAAAAAATCACTGACTATTCAACAATGTGAAAAAATGAGTCGCGCATTGTTTAAAATTCTTAAAATATCAGTCGCAAACATTAGAAAATTGTAAAAAAAAGTGTCTCACAATGTTGGAAATTGTGAAATATGAGTCGCACAATGTTGAAGGTTGTAAAAAATGAGCCTCGCGATCTAGACAATTATGGAAAAATAAGTCAGGGGACAAAAATTCCACTCGTCCGCTCATATTGACGAGTGAAAACTTTATAAGGACAAGTGAATTTCCCTAAAGCGCTCGTCCTACAGGACAAGAGGAAAAGCAGATGTTAAAATATGTATTTTAGGACCCGTAAATAATTAAATAAAATCATTTTCTTAAAGCATATCTATTCCGAAAGTAGAACGAGAATGAACTGGAAATAGTAATTGTAAATTTCATACAACAGGTGCGCATTGTTATGCGAGACTAAGTCCCGAGTACATGTAAATGTTGGTGTCAATGTTGACAGGGAACCATCCAACTGCATTCACTGTAAGTGTTGATTTTTAAAGAATTATTTAACTGCAGAGTACAGTTTATAACTAGTCTGAATTTCGTCCGAAAAATATCTGACATTTGAGCGTTCTTTAAAGGGATGGGGGGGGTTGATGTTCAAACGTCCGAAACAGAAATCACGCAAGCATTAGAAAAAGTAAAACAGCAGTCTTCATTAATTTATTTTGTGTTCCTCATAAAGAACTTATTTCACTGCTTAACATTTCTTTTTTGATCAGCTGGCATGAATAACTGAGTAAGCAGCATTTTAGCAGTGATATAGGCAATTTTATTAGTCATATGAGCCCTTTGAAAAAAAAATTTCACACATATTCAAGGACGAGTGCATGTGTTTGCAGGACGAGTGCAAATTTAAATGCACTCGTCCTGCAGGACGAGTGCAGTTTAGAAATATTTTTGTCCCCTATAAGTTGCACACTGTTCAAAATTGTGAACAAATTTGACTTGTGACTGTTGGAAATTGTGAAAATAATTTATTGAGCATTGTTCAAATTTGTGAAAATATGAGTCTCAAACTGTTCAAATTTGTGAGAAAAAAAAAAGTCGCTAACTGTTCAAAAATGTGAAAAAATGAGTTGCACACTTTTTTAAATACTGACCATTTGCATTGCAAATTCCTCTAATTAAAATACTGACCATTTGCATTGCAAATTCCTCTAATTTGTGACAAAACAGCTATCGCTAGTAATGATTGAGGAAAAAAACAAGTCTATTATAAAAAAGGTTTCAGTTTAAAGATATTCGTAATTATTTTTTATTTAAAGTTGATTACGGCCATATCATATGCCTATATTATCTAGGGCTGTAACCAATACACTAGGTGACGAATACGATACGTATCAGGAATACAGGGTAGCGAATATGAATATTTATTCGTGAATATGAATTTCAATGAACAAAAGTAATACTGACAACTTGACATGACATTATATAGTATGAAACTATGTGTATTTGTCAATTTGATTAATTGAGTATCATTGCATACTGAAAATATGACATATAACACTTTGAAATAACAAAACACTGCAAATTGTCATCGTCTCATCGTCTTTTTTGGGGAAACCAAAGTAGCGCCAGACAAACAACGTGTATTTGGCAGGCATGTCAACGATACCAATAGCATTCCTTGTGCAAGGCTCCATGTTTGTTGATAAGTTGCACAATCATTGTCGTAAAGATAAACAAAAAAGAAATTGCATCTGCTTATCCTTTGTGTGTATGTTTAAGCATCAAATCATTCGTATTTACCTAAATAAACATTAAACAACTACGAAAGATTTTTCAATTCATTTCAATGTCGTAAATATTTAACCGGTTCCCGCCATTTTTGTTGATAATCTCACTGTGTAACATAGTGGGTGGGGTAAACATGATGAAAAACACCGGAATTAGGAGAAGAACATTTAAATATAGGGGTTAATTGTATGAACATTCATTTGTAAGGTAAGATGATTAAACTTTCAAACTCGAACCACGTTGTTTGTATTCGTCAAATATTCGGTTCGGGAGGTGACGAATAACGAATACGAATCATCCACAGCCGTATTCGAGTAATTCGAATGTATTTTTACAGTCCTAATATTATCATTTTTTTATAATGATATTGTGTGACAGTGGTCCTTATATAATATAAGGACAACTCTTGTGTTTTAACTGTTTAACAAATTAACAGTATATGTAAAGACTCACACTGGACAAATTAATCATTAAATCTAAATTGAATGAATGAATGGGAAGAAAACATTTGTCCCTCTATTTACCTTTTTTTTTTCATTATTGAGTTTTTTTTCTCTGACTCATGATATCAAATGGAAAAGATGCAGCGTTTTTTTTCCTTCTTTAACTAGTACCGGGGAACGGTACCTTTCCCAAAGCCTACCGGAGGCTTCCCAATTTTAGCACCGGACCTTTCCCAATCTCGATATCTACCGTTCCGAAAGATTTTAGGTGCCGTTCCCAATAGCCAGTGCCTTTTATTTTCGCTGGAAATATCTTTTGATATTGTCGAGCCTTTCATTTTCGGCCATTTATTTTCGCAGGACATTGTTGCGTAGAAAGTAAACAAAACTTTTCAAATGGGGCGCAACTCTAACCACTGTGTAAAATGTGAATGGATTACATAACCGCGACGAGTGATCGATATTTCCCGTGAAAGAATTCCATCGCTAAGACCAGTCTTCCTTACATCAATAAACTTTCTCAACACTAATTTTTCGTTGACATTAAAAAAAAACGTAACCGTATTGAGTTAAATGCGCATATTACTTCTATGTATAGTTTTTTAGGTGTCAAATCCGGACAGTAACTATTCGGATACGAATATAAACAAATAAAAGTTTAACATAAAATTAAAAATAATGAGACATGGGTGTAAAATCCTATAGTTATTTACAACATATACATAAGCATTTAATGGCAGATGATCTTAATATCTTATTTGATGATTTGAAAAAAAAATAAAAAAAATATAAGACTTACCTTTGAAAATTATTGTTAAAGCATTCCACTCTAAAAACTCATTTTGGTTACGTGTGACTATTCTCACTGTCTATTGTTAAAAGATGTCAAACCAGTACAAGATCCATTGTTGTTGTTTTTGTTTAGTTTTTAAGTTTTTAATTTAACTCACATGAAACATTGCAGGGCTTGTAAGACTTAAGGGCTAAAACAAAATTATTAATATTATTTTTTATGCAAACTCAGTGCTTATGCCTATCACTGGAAGATATTTTTCCAATTGACGGGCACATTCTAACTGAAGTGGCAATAACACAATTTTCACATGACATGATACGATAGTCAAAATATCATAACCGTACTGTAGTTTTTCTGTCAAAACCTAGAGTTTAAAATGCTTTGTGATGCAGAATATAGCCCCTAATGATAGATTACATGCATTTTAAAGGTTCCCAATTCATCAATTTTGCGACTCAAAATTTTCCCAATTCATTGATTTCGCGACTCGTTTTTTCCCAATTTGAAGATTTCACGACTCGAAAAATTCCCAATTGTAGGGGTACAGGTACCTTTCCCCTTTGGGGAAAAAAAACGCTGAGATGAAACTGATCAAACAGCGAAGCTCTCGTATGGTATGAAATTACTGAGGAGGTATATCCCATACACCATCACTCACTTACTATGGCTTGATTGGTCATTTTCGGCTCGGGTTCTACTTACATGTACCCCAAGTACTCTAAAGTATACTTACATGTACTCCGGGTATGGTAAATATACTTAAACGTACCCGGTGATGTTAGACTGTACCCTAGTTGTATATCCGCCCAAAATCCGATGTCGTAAAACACGCTACTGATTACCGTAAAATGATATTGTTTACCTTAAACAAACTTCTTTTTCAAAAGATATGCATCATGTTGCTTTTTGAGTATGCGTTTAGATACATGTACTATAAAGGCTGTTTAGCAGAAAATTGACATAAATGTGAACATTGTGTCAAATAATGATGAGAAATTGGGTGAAATATTTGGGTTTTCTTTATGTACGAAATATTGACAAGTATATCACGGTCAAAAGATTAAATATTTGGATCTGGTGCGTGTCTAACAACAAAGGGGTTACAATACTGTTGACACATGCCTTAGGCTGTATTTGCATTATTTATTATTTGTACCACAACGCTCATTAACGTGTGCATACTTGAATAGTGACTTCTCCAGATTGTAATTCAGCCAATTAGAAATAAAGACATATAGAACACTGACCAATGGGATTCATAACTGAGTTTCACGGGCCAGATGTTAGAGGGAAACAAGACAGTTAGCGTTTAGACTTGGAGGTGTACGGATCGAGAAAGATACGATCATGTAGCTATCAGACTGTATTTGTATAACCGAAAATATTAAGTATGTTAGACATTAAATTGGATTAGAAACTGATACATGGTGTTGTTGAATATTTTATCCTATATTATGCAGAGAAACCGATATAATAGAGAGGGACCGACTTGTCTCATGCGTGACACGAGAAAATGGTAGTTAATACAAATCTCGTCATCTTGGCAATTCGCGCATGACGAGATATCGAATGATAGGCTACATACCGGTAATTTTAGAGTAATAAACATTGCCAGTAACTATGTGTCGTCCATGAACTATGAACGATTACGGGACACAGGACGTTAAATGGTGCTCGTGAACCAAGGATTCGAACAAAGAAATACTACCACTTACAATTACGAAGCCATGGAAAACAACGCGAAGAAACTCCGTTTCGGCAACTTCTGTAACCAGTAACAACAACCGTGAGCCGGGAACAACGACATCAGACCGCACACATTCTGCAACTTCCGGTGAGTGACTGTTTTATTTCCTAACGCTTGTATCAAAATGGCAAATCAAATAATCCCTGAATTATTTCAAAATTTAAATGAACAAATTAAAGATGTTAAAACGGCCATAAGCACTCAGACTATTTCACAGGTTGTACAATCATTTGATGGAAATTCAAAAGAATTTAAAAATTGGATTAAAAATGTAGAAAAATATGGAACGCTTACCAATTTAGATGAGAATAAATTAAAATTTGTTGCTTACCAATCTAGTAAAGGGCTTGTTAGTGATTACATACATCGTTTTTTGACTGATGATCCGACAGGGACATGGACTGATTTAAAGGAACAGCTTAAATTAAGATTTGCAGAAATTCAAGACCCACAATACGCTTTCTCATTATTAAAGACGACTAAACAAAAGACCGACGAAAATGTTCAAATATACGCTGAGCGACTTTTATCTCTTGCGACGGATGCATACGAAAATATTGACGGAAATTTAGACTATAAAGAAAAACAGTTAGTAGAAATTTTTATCGACGGATTATCAAACGATTATTTGAGACTTAAATTAATGCGCGAAAATCATGCAACGTTATCAAATGCTTTAAAAAGCGCTATACATGAGCAAAGTGTCAGAGCTAGGTTTGAGTTACGATCACAAATAAATGGACTTGATAACATTACGACCGATAATATTCAGACAGGTATCGATTATATTAGGTCATCTATTGTTTGCACATATTGTAAGAAACACGGTCATTCTATTGAAATCTGTCGCCGTAGGCAACGCGAGATAAGTGCATATACGGTAGGGCGGAACGGCCATACGATAAATCAAAACGATAAAAGGCGCAAGAAAGAATATGACAAAAATTGGAAAGATAAAATTGATTGTTGGAATTGTGGTAAATTAGGACACTTTAGTAGAGAATGTACTCAAAGAAAAACGTACATTAATCGAAAAAACTAGGAAATTCTTACCAAAAAGGGGTCTATGGTAAGAATGAAAAAGTCGAGACATATAATATCGCTTTGTGTGGTAGTCCAAATTCTTGTGTTATTTCAACAGGTGGTTATCAATTTAGGAGCTTGATAGACTCGGGCGCTCAAGTCAGCATCGTGAGTAAACGTACTTATGATATGTTAAAACAAAAAACCGCACTGATATTTCAAAAAGTAAATCTAAAGTCGGTAAATGGAAATTCATTACATGTCCACGGAAGTGTAAAATTGAGATTCAAAATAGGGAGCATATATAAAGAGCACATGTTTTTTGTAGTAAGTAACGTTAATAGAAATGTTATTTTAGGAAGAGACTTTTTACAAGATAATGGTGTCCGTTTATACTTTGATTTAGGATGTTTGAGGATTGATAACTGTTATGTACCTCTAGAAGAAGATGTACATCTTTCAACGATAGCGAGAATAACTAGGCATACTGTGTTAAAACCACAAACTGCATATAGACTCTTTGCTCAAGCTAAAAGAAACTGCATACGTTCAAATACGAATTATGAATTCAATGGAATAAGCAATTCTTTCTTTGATAATGAACCCGGTTTAACAATTGTTAATTCAGTCGTCAAGACAACGCGTGATAGACAATTTCCCATTTTAATTATAAACAATACGCACAAAACAATAAGGCTTAGACGACACTGTGCCATAGGGCGAATAAAATCGGTAAATGATAATGAAATATGCTCAGTACAAGAAGTTATTAAAAATAATCAGCCGAAATCAGGTTTATCTAAAGATGAAATCTTATCAGATTTACGTGTAGATGAAAATCAAAAAGAAAATATTCTACCGATACTCTTAAAACGCAGAACTCTCTTCGCAAGAAATAATTTAGAATTAACACAAACTTCAGCAATAGAATTTACCATAGACACAGGGGATCATCCACCCATTAAATTAAGGCCGTATCGAACACCATTAAACAATAAGGTATTCATAGATAAAGCCATCGACGAAATGCTAGACGCAAACATAATAAGTCCGTCAAGAAGTCCGTGGAGCTTCCCTATTGTTTTAGTAGATAAAAAGAAAAATAACCATGACTCAAACAAAGATAATAAAGACGAGAAAAGGTTTTGTGTTGATTTTAGACAATTAAACAAAATTACAAAACCAATTGCCTATCCATTACCATTAATAGATGATATATTGGCGTTATTAGGTAAAAGTAAATATTTCACCAGTTTAGATTTGATATCGGGATATTGGCAAATACCTATAAAGGAAGAGGACAGAGAAAAAACGGCTTTCGCTTCGGGATTCAGGGGTCTATTTCAATTTAATGTTATGCCCTTCGGTGCCTCCTCCGCCGGTGCTATATTTCAAGAATTGGCTAATAAAGTACTCAAAGGTTGTGAGAGCTTCGCTGTGGCGTATCTAGACGATATTTTAATATTTTCACCTGACTTGCAATCTCATTTATCACACGTAGATACAGTACTACAGAGTCTCAGTAAACATAACCTAAAGCTAAAACTATCAAAATGTCAATTCTTACAAAGAGAGACTAGATACCTAGGCTTCATCATAGATCAAAATGGTATAAGGCCGGATCCGTTAAAAGTGGAAGCGATCCGACAATTCCCTAGGCCAAAGTGCGTGCGCGATGTACGATCTATCTTAGGTGCTGCAGGATTTTATAGGAGATTCTGTCCGTCGTATTCAGAAGTAGTCGAGCCACTCATTAATCTCACGAGAAAGAATGTCCCATTTAAATGGTCAAAACAATGCGAAGATAGTTTCATACAATTAAAAGACTCATTTACGCAAATCCCTTATCTTTCATACCCTGATCCAAAAAAAGGTTATATACTGTATACTGATGCCTCCGATAAATGCATAGGATCTTGCTTAACTCAAAAATGCGACAATAACGAGACCGGGGATTATGTGGGCGAAAAGCCGATATTTTTCATATCGCACAGATTAAGCCCCACGCAATGCAAATATAGTACCATTGAAAAAGAATGTTACAGCATATTTTACAGTCTAAGTAAATTGCACCATTATTTACACAATGCTGAATTTGTTATAAAGAGTGATCACAAGCCGCTTAAGTATTTATTGGAAAGTCCGATGCAAAACAAGAAAATACAATTATGGGCCTTAAGTATAGCGGGTTACAACTGCAAAATTGAATATATACCGGGAAAAAAGAATATTATTGCTGACTTTCTAAGCCGACCTCCAAAAACCAAAATAAAGAATAATCAATGCGATCAAACAGAACTAGAATTAGATATTAACGATAAACATTTGACGATTAGTTCGGAAATAAATGGACAAAACCAGACGCGCGAAATTAATGTAATTGACTCTACGCATATCGATCACAGGCAAATAATTGATAATATTATTACCCCGCAACCAATCCCAGTCGACGACACAGCGTCGAACAATAATATATCAGGGCTTAATATGCAAATAGAACAAGAAAAAGACCCTCATATATCTGAGATTAAAGCTAGATTAAGATTAGGGAAACAGAACAAGAGTGAAGATGATAGATATTTAACGGTTGATGACATACTGTACTACATATCAAACGTAGATGAGGAACCTACCCTCAGGCTGTTTGTACCTAAACACCTGACTGGTTCAGTTGTCAAGCAATATCATGATGAAAACGGGCATCCTGGGTCTCAAAGGCTTTTTCAGACACTAAAAGAGAAATATTACTGGCCTAAAATGTTCAAAGAATTGAATGATTATGTATCTAAGTGCATTATATGTCAAAGTAGAAACTTAAAAGCAATTAAAGCTCCCATATCGTCAGATACCTCCACACCGCCGTTTCCGTTTTCAGTTGTTTCCATAGATATATGCGGTCCATATCCGAAAACGCTTTCCGGAAATAGATATATAATATGTTTCGTAGATCAATTCTCAGGATACATAGAAGCTTTCGCTTCGCCTGATAAGTCGTCTGATAGCGTAATACACCTGTTAATGAACGAGATTTATTGCCGTCATAGTTGTCCTATAAGAATTATAACTGATAACGGAAAAGAATTCACAAGCACAGCTTTCACGGAAACATTAAAATCAATGAACATTGACCACGTAAAGACGACAATATATCATCCCGCGTCTAATGGCATGAACGAGCGTTCACATGGGACTATGAACAATATACTATCAAAACGGGTTCAAGAAAATGTACAACAATGGGACGTACATTTAAACATGTCTTTAGCGGCAATGAGATTTTGTACATCCGAGACTTCGAAGCACACACCGTTCTTCTTACTTTTTAATAGAGACCCTATTCTTCCAATAGACAACTTGTTAAAGCCTAGACGTAAATATCACGGTGAAGATTATCATAAAATAATATTAGAAGAACAACACAAATCATTTAAAAAGGTATGTGCCCAAATTCAAAAATCGAAACGTAGACAAGCTGATTATGCGAATAAAAATACGAAAGATATTAAGTTCGAAATCAATGACCCCGTTTACTACAAAAACTTTCAACGTACGAATAAATTAGACAGTAAATGGAGGCCATATTATCGTATAATCGAACAAAAGTCGCCGTTAACATACGTAATAAAGAATCAGTTAGACAACTCAACTATTAAAGTTCACGCTGATCAAATAAGGCACGCAAATATCGATGAATGGCCAATGATAGATAAACCACTAGCGCGCCCGATTAGAAAAGCAAATTTAGCCTTTGCGGACGACACATTATCTTCTGATAGCGATTCAAATACGTCAGTACATGGGTTACCTGTAATTACGCAACAGACCCGACAGATTAGAGATAACACGGATGACGAGGAAAACATACCGCTCGCTGAATTGCAAAAACATTTGAGAAACAAACAATTCGCGGATATACAGTCAAGCTCCAGTGAATCAGATACGATGCATTACAATAACGGTAATTCACAAAACTCACCTGTACGTAGGTTTGAAAATGATTCTTCAGACGATCAGATGCAAATTGACGCGGTAGCGTTAAAACACAAAAAACGAAAATTGACAAAAAAGACTTCACGTTCAAATAACGCAATGAAGAAAGCAATTTTCACGTGCCTTCAGACAATGGCTGAACACATGTAAATGAATGGACTACAAAATAAAGCGAGGTAGATGTCGAGACTTAAAGACCCCAAAAATTGTGTATATAGAGAAATATGTTTTGAATGTATATGTAGTATATATGTAAAACAGGATTATAGAGGACGGTATCGTCCGATTTTGATAATGTATCGTCATCAGCATTGATTTACGGGTTTAGAATGAAATAAAAATGTCATATTTAAGTCAACGGGTGATATAATAAATATATTTCAGTAATATGTAACAAACAGAAAATATAAGAATCGTGACTCGCAAAATGCACATAAACAATTAATAGGTACATTAAGAACAAAAAACGCGACATTCCGATGCGTAAAATATAAGAATCGTGACTCGCAAAATGCATACAAACAATTAGTAAGTACATTATCTGTCTATCAACGACAAGATACACACGTTTGACGCCCATTACTTGATGACAGGCGTGGGTCACGAATTAGACGAGTACGTAACGAAATTGGTATAAATAACCCTCAAAATAGGCGGACTCACTAAGTACGTTCGATTACATGACAACTTATGACAACGCACTTGACAACGACATTAACCAACGCTAGCTTATGCCCTACAGCGCTCAGGTAAACAACATTTTATGCATACATAACATTTTAATACAGTTTGTAAATATCCTTAAAAACAAAGCAGTGTCTCTTTTATTAGTATAATGTAAAAGATACAACTATATTGCTATGATTCATTACAAATTTGATACTGATCGAATATGTAGTTTATTCTTTTTCGTTTCTTTATAAGAATACCTACATTAAGACAACGGATTTTGTTTGTAAATTTTTGTTCTCAAGTAAATAAAACATAATAAAGCACAAAGCATTTCATTGAATAGACAAACGCGTATAGTTTAAATAACACATCATAAATTTGCGTCATGAGAATCGCGTTCCTTTAGCACATTAATTTTATTTGGGTATATCTTATAATAGGTGTGAATAGTAATCTGAGTGCTTATATAGCAAATTCCATTAATATGTAAATAAAAGGCCCGTTTATCATTTCATGTAATTGACCCTATAAGATTTGCCAATGCGATACAAGTTAAGGAGAAAAGCAGCGCTCCTGACATCGTTGGCGTGGTTTGCCTGCAGCAACATGCGTTCATAACGCATTTGAGATCGTGATCAGATCTTAACACCCCGACAAAGAAGAATAATATGTCATCGACATACCGATATCTTCGACGACGATGTATCCGTCGAGAATCAGATGACGTAACAGACGACTTCAATTAGGATCCAACATTGTCGACATGGATCCAAATTGTGAACCAGCATCAGTACCATACAACGAGTGGACTGTTAATGGACATTTCACGCGTCGTCGAAAATGATTTTTAAAGATACGATGATATGAATGGACTTGATGATGAAAAATCGCGCGTACTTTGTACATATATTAGGTGAACATTTTATCGTCTATGAACTTATATATATATATGTGTGTTATCTTTATTACATGTACATAAACACTAATTATAATACTACAGTCATGAATGCAGACATTCTCCAGAACTATATATAATAAACGTTTGAAGTATTCTAAATCGTGCAACAGCCGAGGACCAACAGTTTCTCCGACCGACCATCATCGTCTTCATTCGGAAGCCGTCGTTTCAATCGACTGCATGTTACCATCTACAACCAGATGTCACATACCGGACGTCTCATCTCTTCACCTAGACGCCACATCGCCTCCAGCAAAGATGTCAAAAATGGACACTATTCGTATTGGATTTCCCAAACCAGTGACGCATTCCACGTCATTGTGATTGACATTGACTATTTAAATATTCCGACGTTTTATTATTTCAGCAGAAACATTCGATAAAAATTTCATTAATAATATGCAGATTTTCATCATATATGTGTTTTAGTCACTGATGTTTTCATGTTTGCGTGTTTGATTTTCTACATCGTATGTATTAATATGTTTTCGTTTACTTCCATGCTTACATTCTTAAAGATTTTTCTGTATCCTAAAATACATAAAAATCAAATTGAGAGGATAAGTTGTGTCAAATAATGATGAGAAATTGGGTGAAATATTTGGGTTTTCTTTATGTACGAAATATTGACAAGTATATCACGGTCAAAAGATTAAATATTTGGATCTGGTGCGTGTCTAACAACAAAGGGGTTACAATACTGTTGACACATGCCTTAGGCTGTACTTGCATTATTTATTATTTGTACCACAACGCTCATTAACGTGTGCATACTTGAATAGTGACTTCTCCAGATTGTAATTCAGCCAATTAGAAATAAAGACATATAGAACACTGACCAATGGGATTCATAACTGAGTTTCACGGGCCAGATGTTAGAGGGAAACAAGACAGTTAGCGTTTAGACTTGGAGGTGTACGGATCGAGAAAGATACGATCATGTAGCTATCAGACTGTATTTGTATAACCGAAAATATTAAGTATGTTAGACATTAAATTGGATTAGAAACTGATACATGGTGTTGTTGAATATTTTATCCTATATTATGCAGAGAAACCGATATAATAGAGAGGGACCGACTTGTCTCATGCGTGACACGAGAAAATGGTAGTTAATACAAATCTCGTCATCTTGGCAATTCGCGCATGACGAGATATCGAATGATAGGCTACATACCGGTAATTTTAGAGTAATAAACATTGCCAGTAACTATGTGTCGTCCATGAACTATGAACGATTACGGGACAATAATTAATTTTTACAAATTTGCCAACAACAACCGATTTAGCGTTAAAATTCACCAGTACGTTGTAGTATATTTATTGAACCCAGGGTACATGTCAGTGTACTTAAGAGTACCTGAGGTGCATGTAAGTACATGTAGTACCCGAGGCGAAAATGACCAATGGAGCCTTACTAACTGTATAATGATTATATCTCACAAACTACCTTTACCTTGTTGTGTTTATCAACCATAAATTTATGTAAATTCTGGCTTTTTTACTTTAATTTTCCATTCCATTGATAGCGCAATTTTTGTCTTATCTCGTATGATATTATTTTACTCTTTGGATTTCAATGAAGACAAGCTAAAAGTGTCATTTTATTTTACAAACAAATCTAAGATGTATTTTAATATTTAGTGTTTGTCATGCATAATTCAGTGTTTTCCAAAAAAAATTGTGTAGCCAGTTATATGGCCAGCAACTATGCAGTAAAACTAAAGCATTTGTGACATTTTACTTGATATACTTTGGGAAAATAGTTGGCGTCTAGAGTAAATGTAACCGGCGAAATGGCCCGCTGCCGGTCTTACAGAGAACACTGATAATGGTAAACTAAATAAAAAAACTCGCTGCGACTGGATTATGGGTTTGTAAAATTGTTTTTTGGGTCATAATATGGTCAGCATTCAATACAAATGTTATTATAAAGTATTGTGGTTTAAAATTCATTTTGAGAATGGGATGGAAGAACAGAAAATGAAAGGGTATACAGGGATGAAAATTAATGGTTTCCCGTGAGCCCAGGGCAAGTAGCTTTGGCCTGGGCAACTCAATTTCCAAAGTTGATAGTCCGGCAGGGCTCGAAATTAACTTTTTTTTCTACTTGCAAAACATTGCGAGCAGCTTTAATACCAACTCGCAAAATCAAAAACAGTCTCGCAAATTTTGCAGGAAACATAAAAAAGTTTGACATTAATTTAGTACTATTAAAACAAAATAAAAAGTACTTAACATACACTTTTTATTTCTGCAATCATACAAAGATATCAGTTCCTTGGTGTGTCTGTTCACTCAGAAACCAAAGTTTAAGTGTCAGTTTGGGATATTTTTAATGGGTTTCCAAATATTGAAAAAAATCAGCCATGATATCGTGTGTTGAGTGCGACGTCACCAAAATACAAATCAACGGTTAACTTTGCTTTATCTTTCGTATTTTTATTTCCGTCTGTAGGCAAAAAGAAACTAATTATCTTTTGCTTCGACACCATGTCTTTTCAAGTTCAATGAACAAATGTGAATAGTCGGCTGTTTCACGTTCTTTGTACCAATACTATCCGCGTATCTGTACTATAAGTATACCAGTCTACATACAAGGTGCGCGCTTCCGCATACAGGTATTCAGATGTTCTATAAATTGACCTACGGTTTAGCGTTCATGACGTCGAGTGCATTTATATTACTAGTTTTTTTTCCACTATTTCTTTACTCGCAAAAAAATACTAGTCGCTTAAAACTTAACTCGCAATCAGCATTTTTCACTCGCATTTTGCGAGTGTGCGAGTGTTAATTTCGAGCCCTGTCTGGCCGGGCAACTTTTTTTTTTTTAAAGCTTAAAACAATTCAGTGCAATAAAAATTGAATAACAATTGACCACCATGGATCAATACTAGTTAAATAACATTCATTATTTAGGAATAGGAAATGATCAAATTCAGGCTCATAATAAAACATCAAACATTGAGTAGTGCAATGTCAGCAAATTTATTTAATTATCTATTATTTTATTAAAAGAAAGTATAATATACACATGTACATATTTCTGGGCTCGTTATTTTTTATCTGGGCAACCAAAATACTAAAGATGGTTGCCAGTGCGGGCAACCAATAGTAATAAGTTAGTTTTAATCAATGAAATATCATTGTAACTTTATTGTTATAAGCATTGCATTAAAGTTGTGATTGAGGTAAGCTTGTTTTTATTAATATAGTATATTTACTTTTTAGCTCGACTATTATATATGAAATATATAAAGTGGAGCTATCCTACTGACCCCGGCATTGGCGTTAGCGTGCAAATGTTATAGTTTGCGTACCACCCCAAATATTTCCTATGTCCCTTGACGTATTGCTTCCATATTTTGCATATTTCTTAACCAACATGTCCCCAACCTAAATACAAGAGCAGACAACTGTTTCACTTGCATTTCGTAAGAATTATGACACTTTTTCCATGTAGAATATGCATATTATTGATAACTCTACAGTGTTTGAAATTCGCACTAGCCCGGGGCTAGTTGATCTTGTTTCGGGCTACTGAATTTCCATGGGTACTAGCCCGATTGGGCTATTGATTTTTCGAACCATACCTTAGAGGGTTTATTTAGCTTCGTATCGCGTTTCCTCACCCTTCCGATTATGTTGACATGACAGAGTTTGAATGACATTTTTTTTTGATACCGTGCGAATAAAATGCGGATCTACCCAGCTTGTTCAATTTGCTGTACTTTCAGAAAACCATACAAGTCTACAAATGTTTTAAATGTCCGCCATCTTGGATTTGTAATGATCTATTGACGAATTAACACATTGCAATATCATATTTTAATAGAATATGTCAACCAAATTATATATTGATAGCGTAGTTGCTTGGTTACTTTTTACTGATTTTCAGTTTTGGCAGTCAAACGATATGCATATTTTATTTTACGTGCAAAGACTGACATTGATATGTTTTTGGACAGTTGTTTCCAGATACGGTATTATCTGTCGATTTTAATTTATTTTCGACATTCTTGATAAAAAAATATCTAGAATGATGAATACACATGTGATGTTACGGATGGTCTGGTTGATAATTTTTCACATTGTACTCACCAGAATTGGACCTAGAAAGACTATAAAAAAGAACAGTAAGCTAGGGGGAGGAGACACTGCCCTCTATTCGCTTTATCATACGGCCTCAGACTTTCGGCTAAATGTTTCGGATTTCAAATTTGGGACAATTGACATCTAAAATTATTTACAGACTGGATATATACCTTTGCATCTTGACTGCATGTAAGGTATTGATTGACGAATATCCTCATACATAAATATTATAATCGTATTGTGTCATTGAAATATTATAATAACATTTCCAGTTAATTGGGATCAACTGTTAGTTGCAATCCCTATCAATTACACCCTACCTGCAATAAAATCTATCCAGAACCGCAAAAATATCAACTTATTTTAAAAACTTGTGATAAACAGTTCGGGCTAGTAAACTTTGGTTCGGGCTAGTGAAAAATTCCATCTGGTAGCCCGAACAGGCTAGTGGTTTCAAAAGTGAAATTTGCACACTGACTCTATGTTAAAGTGTGCGTACCACCCCAAATATTTCCTATATCCCTTGATATTTTGCTTTCATATCTTGAATAATGTTAACGTGCATATTTTGTATTAACGTCTTGTTATTGTAGTGTACATATTTTTCGGATTTCGGACAGCCCATTCATCGAGTATTATTGTTGTGGTTTTGTGAGTACTCTTCATGTAAAATACTGCTGTTTAGATGTTCATTTTTAGTCGTATATATATCAGGATTCAATACCTATACCTTAGTGAAAATGGCATCGGAAGAACATTTGTTCATTGTACTAGATAGAATTAAACATTAAGATAGAATTAAACATTATATCTATCCATCTTATTGTTTATTGCAGTTTCAGTAATATTCTGTCTAAAAATGATTTCAACATGATACAATTTTAAATCATGGCTAGGAAATGTGTTTATATGAAGCAAAAATAAAAAATAGACGGTTCATTTTTTCCCCATTTACATGTATGTATATTTATCTATGTATACATCTTTTGTTGTAAACAGTTATGCGACATGTCCGAAAACGCCCAGGACAAATATATCGACGTAATGATTTTTTCACTTATGTGGGCGTATGTTGGCTCCACTTCACACGATACAGTCATTGTAGTTTAATTGAAAAATGCATCTTACAATGTGAGATGAGTTCTGGGTTCAAGCCCCAGCAGTGGCCTATCAAGTGTGAAATACGGAGCCATTATGATTAAATATACACAGTTATCTTTTTAAACAATACAATTAAATATAAGGAATAATGTTAAAGGGGAATTGCTGCTTAGCTATTTTTGACATTGAATAACAGGGTTTATATACACCCCAAGGATAAATGCTTCTAAATTTGTAAAAAAAACAAACAAGTCGAAGTGTGCAGATTATGAAACATTTGAACTTTCTGATGTCTTAAAGTCATTAAATGCCACTTAAAGTTTACTCTTTTTTTTTACAAAATGACCCATTTTGTGCTGTCCGTTATCTGTTAATGTTTTACGCTGTCAGGTCCAGAAGCGCTCATTCTGTAGCTTGTTTGGACCATAATCTATAATGCGACCAAGTTTCAGCAGATTCGGCCCAGTGGTTCTGATTTTATACGCTGTGCCTAGCTTTTATTGAGTATAAGTACTATTACTCACTGATTTATGCATATGAGCTCGGCTGTTTTCGGACAAAAGGTTTTGTCATAGCAAGCTCATTGTGTCATGAAGTGTCTTTTCGCCACCGGCGTCTGCCATGCTAAAACCTTAACATGAACCCATTGTACCCAGAATTTTTTTTCGTACCCATTTTTTTCGTACCCAAATATTTTTCTTAATCAAATGTTTTTCGTACCCAAATGTTTTTGTACCCATTTTTTTCCTTCTAAATTTTTTTGGTACCCAAATTTTTGTTTCGTACCCATTTTTTTCGTACCCAAATTTTTTCGTACCCAATTTTTTTTTTTCGGACCCATTTATTTCGTACCCAATTTTTTTTCGTACCCAATTTTTTTTCGTACCCACATGTTTTCGTACCCAATTTTTTTTTCGTACCCATTTTTTCGTACCCAAACTTTTTTTGTACCCAAACTTTTTCGTACACACTCTTTTTTTTTACCCAAAATTTTTCGTACCCAATTTTTTTTCGTACCCAAATTTTTTCGTTCCCATTTTTTTTCTACCCAAATTTTTCGTACCCAAATTTTTTCGTACTCAATTATTTTTTCGTTCCCATTTTTTTCGTACCCAATTTTTTTTCGTATCCAAACGTTTTCGTACCCACATTTTTTTATTCTTACCCATTTATTTTTTTCGTACCCAAATGTTTTTCGTACCCAATTTTTTGGTAGAAATAATCGGTTTACAATTTGATTTGATCTCCCCACTCATTCCATCCTGCGAAACCCTTAAGGTGTCGCAACTCTGGTAAAGTTACATGTATTGACACCGATGGGATAATTGAATCCATTTTGTTTACTCATCAATCAACATAGTTCCGCGAGGAAATAAATATAATAAAACATATGGTCTGATCTGTCAAAGTTTTTTATAACCAGGCAATGAACTCAAAATTTCATCGTCATTAAGCTATATATTATTGTAAAATTTTAACGTGTAAACAGCTTTTGATATTCCTGTAAAGTGGGTGCTTTAAAACAGGATATGTTAATTTCTTTCCTCGTTCGAGTGTTTAATCGCGTTTTAGGTATTTAATCTTTATTAGTTTTACACTTTCACCGCTGTTCATTATAGTGTTTTTAAGTGTAAGTTTTTGATACTCGATATGATCCTATGCTTTTGTAGACCTCCTTAAATTGAGTAGATTAGGAACAACAACTGTACCACTCTGATAAAAATGCAAAACTTAAATTCATAATTGCTTAATAGCCCGGGCCTTATATCAAATAATTAGTCGATTTATAAATGCAATGGTCTACATGCATTTTCAATAAAATATTTTGACGACTGTTTCCTTATTTCAACATGCATATGAACCATATTATCCTCTTATATATTCAACATTAATTCCCTGTTTCAGGACTCTAACTTCAAATATTTGACATTCACCTTCTAATTGTTACTTCCTACGAATACACGAAATATTGGTAAGAATATTTACAACGGAAACAATAGTGCAGGAGAACATTAATGGAGGAAGGAGAGTATCACAATTTTAATTTGTTTATATTTAACAAAATTAAGCTACGTAAGATCTCAGTTCGTTTGATTTGTTTCATGAACCTGACACTATAGTGTGCGTTTCAGTTGAAAACCGTCTCATAAATATGTTTGCATCTGCAATTATTTAATAGCTAAGTTATGTACGAAACTAATCTCAAATTGGACTTTTTCTTGCGTTGACCTTTTGCTAAATTAGCATTACCTCGATGCAGATTCGGTCGTTAATGTTTGAATAAAACTCAAAAAAATATATAGTGTGTTTATTCAGACGATCAAATAGATGCTTGAAAGATACCGGAGGATGATTAAAGCTGCAATAAACGAGTCATGCTTACTGACTAGTAACACAAAATATAGAAGTAATGTGTATAAAACGTGAACGTAAAAGCGCTATGCGATGTCTTTTACAGTCTGAGTAAATGTCAATGCCAAAATCAGATTTAAATAAACATGCCGATTTTTCAAAACTTTATGCACCTTATCTTATTTGCGCATTATCAAGAACCGTGTACACGTATATAACGCAATGACGAGAACGTTTGCCGTTAAAAGAACTCCATCTCGAACCTGGTATGCAATTAATGTTTTTTGCCTCATACCTTTTGTGGATAGTTTTTAATTTATTTTGCGCCACAAATGTGTTGGTGATATACATGTGCATTCAATATTATACATTTTAATGCGGTAATATTTGTAAAATATACATTTTTAAAATAAATTATATATAAAGTTATTTAAAATAAACTGTATAATTTAATTGCAAAAGTTCTAAATTGGTTACACGTTTATAATGTTTTCCGTACATTGTGTTAAAATTGTATTTGCTTATTTAATCAACATCGTTTGGTCATTGTTGAAGCAACAATGTGTATTATACAGATATATAAATGTAATAGTTTGCATTAAAAAATAGACTTCCTTATGGGAAACTTATTATATCTTATTTTATTAAATACATTTTATTTCTGCCCGTGTGCTTGTTTTGTCGTGTTTTTATTGTTGTGATGTGTAGTTTTCTGTCTAGAATGTAGCAGAGGAATTCAAATGCGTATATATTAAACTTCTTGTTCGTTTGAGTGTGAGCATAACACCAGATGTGTTAGATCTAGTATATATTCGAAATATTCTGACGAAACCAAAATGCGCGTACTATAAGGTATCAGCTACGCAAATTAATGCATGTATTATTCATATATTAAAAAATATTCGTGTGTAAGCACACTCTCTCGAATTAAGCTAAAGTATTAATGCAAAAAGACCTATATGAGGTTACCATAGTATTTAAAACATAAAATTATTTTACTCAACATTATTTCTCTAGCACGCTCACTTACACCGTAAAAACATAAAACCGATACAATCCGTTTAATAATCCAAATCTAATCTTCAAATAATGTGTGCTCGTATATTCATTTGTGCATGCATGCGTGTGTTGGTGTTTGTGTTCGAACGTACATATGTTTAATGTTAGTTCAAAACATAGTAAATACGTACCTATTCTAAATCAATTAATATTAAAGGCGAAGTTAAAGTAAGGTTAAGGTAATCGATTGTTTTATAATGGGGATACCGCGTATCGGTGTATTAAGCCTTTGTCTACTAATATTTTTTTGTATCGAAATGAATCAAAGAAAACACCTCTGTTCTTTGATTTTTTCATCCATTTGGTGAAGAAATAAATTTATATTTTCATATGATGGGGCATTTTATCTCGATATTGGCTGGGTTCTGCTTACGGTCGGACGCCATTTTGTTTGTTATGAACAGTACTGCGTATCGGTGTATTAACGGCTAGCCGCTTTGTAGATTACTAGCATAGAGTTGGACCTGTTATTGGTGTACTATATAAGAGTAATTGTTAGTTAAATAAAATACAAACAATTTTACCTTTTATTTCATATATATATATATATATATATATATATATATATATATATATATATATATATATATATATATATATATATATATATATATATATATATATATATATATATATATATATATATATATATAGAATATGTGCATTTGATTTAACTATAACAAAATAAAATAAACATGCTTTCATATTTAAAAAACAACAACAACAACTTAGCAATAACTTTGAACTATCTAGTCCTTGAGTGTCAATATAGTGTTAACAATTTCACATCGACTTCTCTTCAGATCAAATTTGACGATAGTGAACAACTAAAAAAACATTAATTGGAAACACTTTAAGGAAATGGCAACATTTTATTCCAATTGAATGGTATGTAGTTTGAGCTCCTAGGAGTTATCGTAGTAGCATGCCCATCAATGTAAAATACGGCACCGTGCAACACGCGAATTACTATGTGAAGTGATTTTACTATGGCATGTTCCTATTCTGTAAAATAGCAATCAAAAAAGTTAAATACTTTCTCAATCCTTAACAAAACTTATGCAACTTTGCACGATTTTGACACTGACATCGTAATTGTTATACATTTAACGGGTTTTCTTGTTTATAATAAAGTGGAAAAACACTTGTAAACATTCGGCAACGGAACCAAGAAGTTTTGGGGCAGATATTCTGCATATTTTGGATTACATCGATACGTTGTACCCACCGATACGCAGTACTCGCATTATATTTTATTCATACGAATAGCTCTCTTTTAACAATGATTGTTTCGTAATTGGTTGTTCTTAATGCATTTATTTATTGCAAATTTGCATGTTTGATGAATTTCTACAAATACAAATATCCATGGCCAATAAAGTTATACACATTTTGACTTCTGGGCTGGGGTTCTTTGTTGCCAGCAATGTATGTGCATTTTATTTCTTGACCAATTCCGTTTTGTAATACACACAACAAAACTGTGTGTTAAATCTTAGTGGTATTTCTAGATACGATTAGATATAAATGTATTTTTTACAATAATTTTAGTCCTGCATCGGTCCATTTTTCAATGTGTTTCCTGTTTCTATCAATGTTTATACTTTTATCAAAACAGCCCATGGTATAATTGTATTTGTTGTGTTTTAGTTTTTTGTTATATTTCTTTTACGTGCAGTAACATACCTTTTGTTTTATTGAAGTCTCTTCGTGTTTTCCACTATTTTAACTAATTTAGTAATGTTTTTCTATTTTCAAGCTACAATGCAGTACTTTGTATGTCTATATTTGATATTTGAACATTGTATTTCTATGTTTGATAGACGCTTAAGGATATTTACTTGAAATAGAATACATTCAGTTTACAATTTCTTTGGCAGTTATATATTTGATTTGTTTGATAATAACTCTATATTCGAATACCAATTATCGAATTTACTCAATTCTGGAATTTATTAACAAACTCAGTCTATTAAAGCTTGTCAGTCTCTCCTACAAAATTAACAATTAGCTACGGCACATAGACTTTCATTATTGAATGGAAACATGGTTCGTTATCATCAGACTGGATAAATTACTTGAAGATATATTATCAAAAACAATTGGTTATTAATTTTTATATTTTACATATATATGTTGCTCTTAACTGATTAGAATTAACTTTCAGAATTATGTTCTAATGGGATATGAAAGGCGTTCGATTTTAAGACCAATAACCCAACGTTTTTATTTTGAACATCGATGCCTGATAATGGTGCAAATGATTCTCTGGAAAACTATATTTTGCCTTCTTTTCTTGAAATGGTACAAAAATTCTAGAGCTAAAAGAAGCATACGTTATATGTACAACTTATTTAAAGCTTTCTTGTACTTAAATCCTTTCTGTCAAATATTTAAATGGCCGGCATATATTTTATTTCACCGGACACTCCTTGACTACCGAAAATGTTTTGGAGACCCACGGTTGTGTTCCTGGTAATATTCGAAGCCAGTGCTACAAAGGACAAGTGCGGTTTATGATCCAACAGTTTCAAAAAGCATTCTGGTTTTGGAATGTGTCAAACAGAAATGGAAGTTTTATCTTCCAAATCCGAGCCTGATTGTTTACAAAAATGCGGAGAGAAAGAATCGTGCCGTTCTTTTACATTTACTGCTGATGACAACAAGTGTCATCTGTGCAGATCCAAACTCTTGCTGCCGACCAAAACAAAGTCTGAGGCATACAGGTAGGTATGTGTTCTATTAGTAAAAAAATTCATAACCAACAACGGATTTTTTTAAAACGTTTCATACTCAAGTATTATATAACTATATTTTAAACATTTTTTTTTAACTTTGCTTTTTTCCCAAAATCGTTCTGTATGTGAATAAATGATTGTATAGAGGAAGGAATGTGATTTATAAGTCAAGTCCCGACAACCTAGTTTAGAGTCTCTATTGTCTACATTCAAATTTGGTTTTGATTGTATACAGTCTCAAAGTGAGCTTAAAGATGGTAACATATTTAAAAGATATGTGTTTTGAAACCTACTTGAAATGTATGGAAACTGAATAGCATAGAATTGCATTGAGGAGATTTCGATTGTGGGTTCGCATCATTTAGAAAAAGAAAAAGGAAGATTTAATAATATTGACGTCAATGATTGTAAGTTTAAAGTGTGTACTACTGGTATGGTTGAATCTGAATATACTGTTCAATGTAATTGTCCAAATTATAGAGATCTTAGATCTTAATACAACATAAGGCTGTCATATAACACATTGAATTATTTTGAAGAAAAAACAACAACAACATTTGTAAAGCGTATCCGTAAAGTATCGAAATTTATGAATTTTGCAATGTTGAAACGTAACGATATTATTGATACTTCTTTTGCTTTCTAGTTGTTAAAATTCCTTTACATTATATACCATTAATTGTTTGCTACATTTTCATGTTTCTTTACCTGTTTGTTTGTTTTATTTATATCATCTATTGACATCGTTTGTATGTTACGATTTATTTGTGGAATAATAATAATCAATATTGCATACACTAATTCTCTGTACAGCCAAACTTCATCTCACGGTGTATACATTTTCATGACATGATTTATTTTTCCAAAAGCATGTATTGCTGATTATACGAATAAATAAACCAATATACCAATTTTTCTTAAGGTAGCGCACCCGTAATGATTTACCGCGATTTCTTTAAAGATCGAAGAGCCTTTTTACCTGTTTACCTATGGGTATCTAATTTAAGCAGATACTAATGTGACGTTGTCGTGGTCGAGTGGTTACGGCGATGGACTAGAAATCTTTTGGGATCTTCCCGCGCAGGTTCGAATCCTGCCGACCACGCATACTTTTTGCGACGCGTTTTATTTCTTTTCTAACGTAATTTGAGTTAATATAGCATATGAGCTATGTTTATTCTTAAAGATGTTGCAATTTTTATGCACATTCTTCAATTGTTAAAATTAAAACAACGCTATGGCTAAATTGGGTGATTTACTGCTGAAAATACGAATCATGCATGTTGCATTTTTATTTTTATTTCAAAAAGTAAACGGTAAATATGTCTATTTCTTGGTATTTGTGCTGTATATAGTGTATCTATAAAAACAAAGTTCAAAATATTACTTAAATAATACTATTTGGAATTATATGACACTTTGTTTTTAACCAAACCAATTTCTACTTGGCTGAAACCACTTTCATTTCATGGCACTCTTCCATAGATAACAAGTTATAAAAAATAAATGTCTGTAAAATAATACTCATTTCATCTTGTTTAAACTTTAAACACCTTCACTGCATCTGTACACACCAAGTTTATGCCCATAAATTTGGAAATCTGGATGAATTATGGAAATTTCATATACTCCAGGGGTGCAAATAAACTGGACAAAAGCCGAACGTGGGGGTGGTTTAAAAAAAATCAGTATATTGTTTTTTTAAACATGGAAAGCCTACCTAAAAATGTGCATGTAATTCAGTAAAATGAGTCTGATTAGGAAAATAATACAATAGATTATATTTGGAAAGGTGCCCATTACGGGTGCGCTACCTTAAGATAAAATAGATTTTGTATAACTTCATAGTATGGACACGCAACTTTCCATATTTGGTTATATAAACGATTATACAATTTTATAAACATACTTAAAAGATGATACGCTTTTCAAAGAGTTAATTGCTGTACGTATTATGTCATGTATTAAAGCTAATATTGGAACGTTTTATTTCAATGTGTTTTCAGATATGTCCCTTTTTCCTACAGAGTATGTCATCGTTCACCTAAATTTAACATGGCAAAATGCACAGAAGTTCTGTGAAAAGAATCACAATGGTTTGGCCATAGTGATGGATGAGGCCGAATTTGGAATCCCTCGAAAAGATACGTGGTGCGAATACGGATAATGTCGGATATTGGATTGACGGAAAAAGGTCAAATGATACATGGACATGGGTAACTCGGGAACACGCCCAAATTAACATGGACTACCAGCACTGGCTTCCCTGGTTTCCTTTGAGCGTTTCATCCTACGCTTGCATCGGACTGTTGGGAAGAATGGAATCATGGGGTATTGCTAATGGTTTTTGCACATCTGAGGTGCCTTTCCTATGCAATTTAAAGGGGAATAAATGATGATACTGCTTTGATATAACTTTATACAATTTATCATATATATCATATTATGTTTGGAAATATGCATATTGTAATTGGATACTTAAAAGGTAATAAAAGGTGTGAAGATTGAAAAACATGATTGTTTTCTTATTAACAAAATCAAACGTGGATGGAACAAGATTTTAGATCATAAGTGTGTTTTTTTAATTTGGCTGGGTGACCATAAACATGAAATAATCGAAACAATCTTTGGAGTCAAACCACAAAAAACACAAATAGTCTAACATTGAAAAGACAATTGCGCAAATTTGTCAATGTTCACCAGCTTACCTTACAATCAAATGGGACAGTTATAGGCATGGCAATTGCGCAATTGATTTCAAATACCCAGTGCACCCATTGAACAATTTTAAATGAGCACACGAACCTTTCGATGTCAGAAGTGTATGCCATAACTAGCTACGCCAATTTATCCAAACTATGTCATTCTCTAAACAATACTAGACCGATTAAATTCAATGGATAAAAAATCACAACGCGATACAATTCAGTAAAATGTTTCGGCCATAACTAACACATGAGCAAAGAAGACCCGCGGATTAATGTCTTAGTGGTCGAACACAAAGAAATAGAATAAACAAAATTTCACGTAGTACATGTAATGACTATCATTATATCGGGACGATCCCACTACACATCCACGTCTATTACATTCGTGACTATCGGATATGATTGATGTCTGGTAAACGTCGATATTAACCGACAAATGGTCATTTTTATAACGATAAATTCATGTTCAAAAGGCTAAATGCAATGGACATATTTAAATCTGCATTATTTCAAAATTTAGGGACACACATTATCTGAATTGTCTGCGCAAATGGTTCACTAATAATTTGTCGATATATAACACAATTGTCAGTTGCCGCAATTTACCCATGGTAAAGCATGTCAACATAAATAAGTGGTGGCATTCGGCTTATTATTTGCTGTTTAAATAAAGATAATGGGAAATGTTTGCAGGGGCATTTTTTCCAGGGCCCAAATTGTTTTGGGTTAAAAAAAATTTATTTGAGATTGGCAATGTGATAATAATGATGCACCGTATTATTGTACATTTTTTCCAAATGTTCAGGATAAACGAAGTCAATACCTAAATTCAAACAATTCTGAAATGTGTCCTGTTTATTCAGGCTAAAGAAAGTTGAGCAAGTTTGTTCATGTGTTTGTTTAAAGACTTTTGTAGCATTCTTTGTTTTTTGTTTCTCCGCTTTTTAACTATTTGAAGATTTTAGTTATTGTTTGCTTGTATGTTTAATAAATTTGACGCTACATCACTCTTCTTAGAATCTTTAACTCTTTTGTTTTGTTGTGTAGTACTTTTTATGCAATTTTGGGACTGGTGACAGTTGATTTGATTGTGTATTTGCGTGTTGGAGAGGAGTTTATTTTTGTGAGACATTGTCTCTGAAATAAATGTAAAGTTACTGCTCCACCGAAGAAAAGTCACATCCAGATCCGATTAATGTGGCGATGTGTCAGGATGTCTTGTGTATACACATTATGTATGTCCTGTTTCTGAATTACATGATTTGCCTTTAACCATATGTTTATGTGTATCGGCAATATATCACATGCTGCCTTAATTTCATATATTGTTGCCTTACCACATCGCGTGCTCATTTGTAAGCGATATTGTTCCACTGAATCATTTACCAAACCATGTACACAATTTGCTTATTGCTTACACTTGTGCATGTGTTGTTTTCCACATTAAGGATATTACTACAGCTAGACGTTGATGCATGGTCAAATGTTGACTTATTTATTTATTTTCATGTGTGTGGGTGAGCACCTTTGGTTCAAATTCTTGATTTCATTACTCAAGTTTGTAACTTAAAGTTTCTTATTGGTAGTCGTCACATTGCAATTTACAATGCCGGTTTGACTAGCATTACACTGGTGAAATGAAATGCAGATGTTCAATGTCGAATTTGATGCATTGAAATGGCCTTTAATCACATTAGGTACTTCAGCTTAAGTACGCGTTTGTGACTTTTGTATTTGAAGAGGTTGCTTTTGATCTGAAGCTATTTTTAATTTGTGGTTGCATGCATTAATTATGTTAAGTACTTGTGACATTCAAATGATGTTTATTACAAACAAACGAACATGCTTGTGACTTATAATAATAATAATAATGGTCACATTAAGTTCTGTAGAGTTTACATTCGAATTATTTAAATAACTGCGCGTTACTTTGGCAAAGTTACGTGTGTTTTGCGTTGGAATTTGCTTCTGTGACTGTGATTGACCTTGCTTTATTTTGAATATGTTGATGCATGCAAGTATAACTGTCCATATATTCATTGCGACTTGTATGTACACATGGAATTAGAAGTTCGAATAAGACTGTAATGGAACATGTACTACTTACATGAGGAAAAATCGAATGTCATTCAATAAAGTGTTGGGAATACTACATTCAATGCTTATTTGGCAATAGTATACAAATCGGTATAAGTCTGTAATGAATACCAAAAAAGAATGAAAGTAAAAACGTATATATGCAACTTTATTATATAAAAATGAAATCAGCTGTTCAAATAAATACACTATAAATACGTTGTTGGAGTAAAAAAGTAGTTTTAATAATACAAATATTGGTTCATATCAAAACAAAAGCTTAAAAATATTTATTATTAGAATAATGATTACAATTATTTTGTTGTTGTTTTTTAGTTGTTAACAATGAATAATAAATCAATGCACCTTTTTAATTATGCAAGAAATCAAGAACATGAACAGTGTATCGCTTTGAATAACATCTGCTGTCAACGAATACTAAAATGAACCGCTCGCGACCGGTTTAGAGAATAAACACAGATTTCAATATTACATTTCGCTTTGGTTACGTCCCCTTTAAAGCTCAAAACCAACGCAGGGTTTGATGTATAGAACAAAACTTTTTTAATAAGTGTTTATGATTTATTAGGATGATAATATAACAATAAGGTGTTGACTTGATCAAATCGGATACTTTCGAAACTAATCTTATTCGAGCAATGACAACAGGATATAGACAGGACATATTAGACCAGTTATGTTTAATATGGTTGTATTCGAAACAGTTATAACGAGTTGTAGAGAACAAGCTGTTTAATGGCGTCCTGTCTAGGTACCGATTTAAGACCGGGAAATAGAAACAGGAAACATTACAAACTGGCGGGAAAAATACTTAATTTAACGGAGAAAATAAAAAAAAACGCAAAAACTATTGAGAACTATTTGTCACAAAATAATTATACCCGTTAAATTGTGTATGAGGATTGTACATATAGCAATTGTCACAGTGTTTATGTTGCTTCAAATTCAAGTAAATAACAAAAAGAAAATATGCGACGTGTGGCAAACAATTTCGAGCTGCGAAGATATATCTTTATGTTCGTCGAAAACTGATACGTACAAGGGCTACGCGGCAGATTTCGTCCGTAATATATATCTGAATCACATAAATATCCATTTTAATTGTATTTAGACATGTTAATATATAAAACTATGTTTTTATCATTTAACTGATAAGTCCAAGTGAACTATAAAAGTAACTTTCAGAGTATTGTTTTGATGTCGCTTTTTTCAAGATGTTGTAACCGTGAACACGCACGTTAACCACGTACAAATGACAAGGAATCTAGTAAGTAAGAAAGGCATCTATTTATGCTAGGAAATCATTAAACCCAGCACCGGATGATCAATTCAATCTTATCTCTGCACATTTAAAGAAAGGTTAGATAAAGTGCGTTTGATTTGTGAAGTATACTTTTAGAATATGCAAAAGATAACATTTGTTTTAATAATATTGTATTCATTTACATGTCTTGGTACTTGTTCGTATTAAATTGCTTTAAAAGAAAAACGTTTTATAGTGACATGTTATTGCATTCAAACCATTTTTGTAAATCCATTCAGTTACATTGTACATGGTTGGGAATAATTGCTTTGCTTTCTTCAGTGCAAGGGAAATATAGTCGTGTAAACTAACGTTGGTAATCTCAAAGAGTAGTTGCGTCCCTTTTCTCTAGCACATTTTAACAAACCGTTGGTTTGTATTAATAAACTGCAGCAAACCAACTCAATAACCCGTGTATTCGCATTTGCCAAAGGACTGTTCACTCCCTGATCCTGAAGAATACTTTAAGCTACACAAGGAACTACGGATGATGCATGTGCAAGATGTGAATATCATAACAATGCCCTTACCTCCCGGATTTATACCATTTATGCCTAGTGGACTCTCCCATCCTTCTAAATTGGATCAATTTATTTCCAAAATCAGGGATGTCTAGTATATTAATTTCTGTATTTAGAATTGTTCTTACAGAAATTCCTTTAAGCAAACAGCATAGACCCTGATGAGATGCCGCATCATGCGGCATCTCATCTGGGTCTACGCTATTTGCCAAGGCCTTTTTTCTTGACGCTAGGCATACATGGGTTAAGTCATTGAAATTCTTTTGGTCATACATATGTTTATGATACTCTGTTGAAAAACTTAAAGTTTTGTGTTATCCTTACATTACCCTTTTAAGCCGACTTAGTTGTTTAAGCATCTTCCATTTAAGTACTTTCTTAGAAATCGCAGGATCAAGTTATATATGTACTTTGTACATAATTGTTTTAGAACGTCCAGTTGATGTGATCGGTCAACAGACACATTGTATCCTCACGTTACAGTTTTAAAGTATACCAAGTTTCTTAGAAGTATCTTATGTACATAACAGACGAAGTTCTTTAATCCCGTATGTTCAAACCGGTACAGGTCTTATACATGAACAGCATGTAATATATATGCATTTCTCATTTAATGAATGTATAGGCTAAATAATGTCCGGCCACGCGTTTATGCCCAGCACGCTAATTTTGAAAGGCTTCATATTACATGTACGCTTGATTGTTATAAAGATCAACTAGTTTTCTTATGAGTATAAACTCTCATGTGAATCCTATTAAAGAGGCTTTTCTGTTTACTGAATATTGAAATTGAATCCTTTTTAAGACCGTTTAGTGTGTAAGGAATGATTTACTTTTTTCTTGTAATCTTCACGTTTAAGTATAAAAACTAGTGAAAAATCAAATCATATTGTAGGAAGAATTTACGAATTCCCCATTTATGTTTTTCTCATGTAAAGTATTTTTCAAAGTGATGTTCCTTGTACTCACATGTCTTGAGAGGATGAAGAAGAGAACGATCACGTTTAACGACATTATTTTGTAGCAACTTTATCTTTACAAGTTGTTAATCACTCAAAAACATAAATGATTTCCTGATTGGTTGGTGACATTAAAAGAGTATGTGCTGAATATCGTAAACAAGTGTTCCGCTTTCTTCATCCATGAAATCGGTTTATATTCATATAATACTATCGAGACATTCATGAAAATTTGACAAGGTAAAAACAAATCTTGAAATAAAGTATTGAAATAAAGTTCTGATTATGGGAGTTAGTAGTTTGCTAAATATCTTTGAAACACATTTTAGTTAAACTTCATACATACATATTCAGATTTTATAACAAGATGTCGCCTGACATTTTGTATGAGGTAGGCATCAAGGTTTGTGTTCCTTAACTCGAGCACGAATTTACTTTTTGCAACGAAACTTTATGCTTAGTCGTCTTATAAACATAATCAAGACGTAGTTTCAAATAGCATTAAATGTATGTCATCACGACTACCTTCACTCAGTGCGAATGTATTTGAATGTAAACTAGCCAATGGTAGGCTGCTTGGTTAACATAACTGGAACCTAGTGGGCGAAGTATACCATTAAACACCTGTTACATGAAGGTAGCGCCCTAATAAATTAGTAAACTTGTATTTCGAACAACATTAAGGAACCATATTACGTGAGAAGATCACTCAATCAAATATGGGTTTGTATCTGGGTCACTGATTACAAAAATATTTCAATAACCTAAGGATATGACTATGATCAAATATATGAAATAAAGGGATGCTTCAAATAAATATGGTATATAGATGGCTCGGTTGGGTTTTGATTATTGTTTTAACGGGGTCGTTTGCAGAATTTTAAATGCAAATCACTGTTTTTGCTGAGGCTGAATTAATCCATTACGGTCTAAGGTTTTTCAATATAAAGGTAAAATATGTTTATTATGTTTCACATACATTGCGCTCAATACGATAGCAAAGTAACTCAAAATCGAAATGCGGAACACACATTTCTTACATTTAACCTCATTGTAATTCGTAAGCATAAAATGTACGCAATACACACTTAGAACTCCTCCTCGTAAAGCGAAATTATCGTAAAGCGAACTAACAGTATAAACCATTGACCTGATTTTTGTTGATTGGCTTAATGCTCACAAGACACGTAGCTACTCAGCTCACACATCGTTCATTCCACGAAAGCTAACTATTCATACATCGTAGTCATGACACAATGCACATATTATGCAAGCATTGCAATAATAACAGTATGTATGTGTTCTGTAGTGACTGCGGACTTAGCTTCAACATGGAAAAGTTGTAATTGTTATTGGGGGACATGGGAAGCTTGGTCTACATGCACCAAGTCTTGCGGAGGTGGGTATCAAAAAAGAATGCGTAAAGTTGGGGCAGATGATGTCCCCGAATGTGGCGTATTTGAAAATTGCGCATCTAACGACATGGGTTGGGATTACCAGGCATGTAACAGACAATGCTCACACGGCGGCACGTTCCAATCATCGAGTGGTTTCTTCTCCGGATTTTGTTCATGTGCAGCAGGTTTTCACGGCCCGTGTTGCGAAGAAGGTTATTCTGACAATATATTATTCGTATAGTATATTAAATGTGTATTTAAAAACGATGATAATATTTTCAAATGTATTGTATCATCAACGCGTTCAACTTGAGTATAAATAAGTATCGATATATACATTAAAAGGTTACAATTCACTTTCTTGGTTCTTTCGTTTGAGCTCACTTATATCGATTATTTTGAGCGTGACGTAAAAATCTATTAACGGTGATTTAAATTTTCTAAGCTCCGTGTGCATCAACAATTGTAAATAATTCACGCGAATCATATTTTGAGATAGTTATATGGTTACAGAGGTAACGTGCGGCAGCCCAGGACCAATCAGCCATGGTTCTTACATTGTAAAATCGTACAAGTACAATGGTAAGGTTGAATACAACTGTAACCCAGGATACACGTTCAGAGATCCATCGAAGAGCACTGTGCGCACATGTACAGGCTCGTATAGTGGATATTGGACCGGAAATGCCCCGGAATGTGCATGTATGTAGTTCCAAACCAAAACATAATGTGTCTGTTATATATTTTAGTACAGCCTCACTGTCATACACCGATACATGTAAACATAGCACAGTCTAACTAAGCATAGTTTTATTTTACTTTACTCGAAATATTGAGATATGCCTATTTACAAGAAAATAACAAAACATCAAGTGATTTCATTATATCAATTCAAACATATTATAAAAACAATATGTGTTTACCGTAAAACATAATAAAATTGCTCCGAAGAAATGCAATTACTGATCTTTACGATTTCATTAACTTATAAGTTTCATCAACAACGGATGGTGGTCATTGGTATTTATGTGTCAGTTGTAGACCAATGAAATTTAAGTCACTCACTGATACGAAATATCCTTTTTATTGTTAATTGTAGATGCTCTGTCCTGCAACAGCTATCCGTGCAAAAATGGGGCTACATGCACAAATCTACCGGGAGACTACAAATGCATGTGTCGTCACAATTGGTCGGGAAGAAACTGCGACATAGGTAAGCGGATGCATACGATGGATGAGACTTATGCGTCATTATAATATATATGTTACAAACTATTAAAATTATCAAATATATATATAAAAAAATAAATAAATAGTGTGATGTTTTATCTTACAATCTTCCATTCACTTAAAGTATTTAACACATTTACAATTGTCATCTTTTTGTATCATGTGTAAGATATTCAACCACCCGTGGTGACTGGATGTCCTAAGCACAAAACTACAAATGTGACATCCATGACAAGCAATCAAACCTGGACGGAACCCGTGTTCAAAGATCCACATGGCTTCAATGTAACGGTGTCTAAGAACTACCCACTCAGTAGTTACGAATTCCCGTGGGGCGTACATACGGTGCAGTACACAGCAGTGAAGCCGTCTAATGGCTTATCAGCCGAGTGCACTTTTGTAATTACAGTGAAACGTAAGCATGCATAATCGCCATACATTCGGGTATGCGTTGACAAAATGGTTAATTGATATTGGTAAATATTGTTCAACACAAGCTTATTTGATCAATTGCTTTGTTATCGAATTTATAATAAATTAGATTGAATGTTAAAGCTCAAAAGTAATTTAGTATAATTTACATCTTAATTTGTAGATGTTGATAATTTTGAAAACTGCGGTAAATTTTAAATGCGGATGTTTTTACTTTCTAATTAAAGTAGGCCCAAATTGTGTATACAGGTACAACAATGTCGTTCAGCAGACGATACATGTTTTAATGGACACGTTGATATTACTAACTAAACGCGGTGAACAACAACATATTAATGGCTTTCAAAACAGATAAAAAGACATTGTAACGAGCTTGTTCAGACATTTAATACAAACGTATCCAGATGTGGCATTTTTTACAGCCAATCCATGTCCAACTCTCAATCCACCAGAACACGGAATCGTGGTGTGTAATGGCTGGCACACCGACTACGCAAAAATATGCCACGTTTATTGCTTGAATGGCTTTACACTGCACCCTGGTTCCAAACGCAGCATTATCTACGTATGTTTGGCTACAGGTGAATGGAGCCCACAATCATACCCATTTAATTGTATCAAGACTGGTAAGTGTGTCATGCTTTTAGTCTTTATAGTATTGTATTGATTCGATTACTCATGTCTTTTAATTGTATATGACTTTCTATGAAGTGCTTTACACATACTACAGTACGATGCATTTATATGAACTGATGACAGTTATCAAATTGCATTTCTCAATTAAACTGCCTTGTCCAATATTTAAATAGTGCGGTAATAACAATTGTAATAATTTAAACCTGGCGATCAGCATATGATGAGTATTGTGTCTTTCAGGCGTTTTTGCAAACGATGTGGCCGAATCACTTCCAGCATTTACTTCCTGCTCCGTTTCTGATAATGCCGTTGCGAAACAGTACATACACGATTTAAAGCAGTCAGTGTTTCATTCGCTTTGTGATGGCTTCACAGCGGAGTGCAATGAAAGAAAGACTAAAATAAGATGTGGCTAACCATCAATCAGTCATAGAGTATATTAAAGTAAACTAACAACAGAACAATTTCCACCGATATTAGATCTAATTGTGTTTGCCTTTTTGGTCATGAACATATTTGTAACTTTTAGGTAATATATGTAGTGTGTGCAAAAATTAAACGTATGTACACAGCGGCTTCGTCATAAAAACACTCACTTGAAAGTCTGCACTTGAATTAAACGCATGCATTTCGTAATTATATTTCTTATATCCGACATTGACGAGTACTCGAATAACATGTAGTTATATCTAAACTAGAGAAAATTTAGTTGCTCTCCAACTGTGCCGCGAAACTGTAAATATAAAGTAATATGCAAAGAAAATACCGTTTTTATTTTCAATAAACATTATATAAATGTATGTATGTTTGTCTTGCCTTCCACCCACTTTTAAAAGTTATATTTAGTTCACGTGAAACTAATCAATTTTAAAATATCTGTTAATCACCAATGCGAAACATAATTATATAAGTTATAGTGTATACTCCAAGAAAATCCATAAACGACCCAATCGAAACTAAAACAGTTTGTTACTATGACAGACACAATAATACAATAATTTGAAAATGTTGTGTGGTATATTCAATTATTTTTATCATTTCAAACAACGTCACTTTTTTACAAAATAATTGCTATATTTTTGGATGAATCACACACATTGTTATAATTATTAAGTTATTAGAATTCATAAGACGTCGACACGAAGAAATATTGATACACCTCAAGTGTAACAGTAGCACTTACCTTTTCAATTGACTGCCTTTTAAGTTGTTCATTCTGTTTTGGTGAAATTATGTGACTATATAAAACAATTGACAATTGTACACAACTGAGTCTTTATAATCTAAACATCACCCGAACTTTTATCTAGCAGTGAGCCATCCATTTGAATACTTCGTACTTTTCATTGTTTTTCTAAATAAGGCGCCATGTTGTCTCATTGTTATTACATTTGGTAAATGACGTCATGTATCGTTCTAATTTCTTGGTCATTATATTTGGTCAGTTACGTTACTGACCAAGTTTGGTCACTGGTGCCCAGAATTCTGGTCATTAATGACCAGAATCTTGGTCACAGCCCAGAATCTTGGTCACTGACCAATTTTGGTCATCAGTATTGAACAATAAGTCAAACTAGTGGACAGTTGAGCTAAAGTCAAGATATAGAATAGACGAAATTCTTGTCGAAAGACAGTCATTTATTTTTCGAAGTAAATACCTTTAAGTCATAATCACATACGTTTTATAATAATAATCCATTGATATGAAGATTGTTTACTTGAAGTAACACTGCTTTTGGAAGCGTTTTTAACACTTTTATTGTACTATTTACATAAATTCTGAATGAACGCAGAACTGTCTGATTGTGCGTCGCATGTGTAAATCCGTGTAAACACGACCCTAGTATAATTTCATCGGGAAGCTGGCGGTTAGGAAAAACTTACATTGTGTCACTCTCTAACGTGTTATTTATTTCGATTATTGTCTTAGCACGAATAAATTATTGTTTAAACGTGTATTATCGACTTGTGTCATATATCAAAACGGATGGAACAAGCGTAACACTATATTAACAGCTATTTGAAAGCTGCAATTAATCAAGTAATTAAAACAGTATACCTCAATGCAGAGGTCCGTAACATTTTGGTGGAGCGGTGGGATTGAAGTTTTAAACTCAATCCAGCGATATGAATCCGACGCTTATCTACGTTTAAATTGAAAATTGTTTTTTTTTACAACGCTACCATTTGACACATACAATATTCACTTTTTCGGGTCAAACATCGGACCTGTTGTTACGCGCGTTCACACGAATTTAGGCAAACGAATTCGTTGTGAGAATATATTAATCGATAATCCTTTGAAACACGATGTAAAAGATATGTTGTTTTAAATAAACGTAATAGTAATTGCAAGACACAACGTGCAACCAGTGGGTTGAAAAGTGTTGTTTCGTACAATAGTTTATTACATTCGTATAAGCCAAATATGAGTAACCCGAGGGCGGTAGACAGTGAGGTAACCTTCCGCGACGGAAGTTTTTCGTCGTCTTGTGGCGATGAAGACACACTAGAGGCCAAACTGTACCCGACGATGGGGTACGTGCGCTACGTGAGGAAATGTCGATCACGGCGTCTGTCTTGCGTTATGTCCTCGCGGAGTTGAAACAGCTGAAGGAAGCAGGTCGGGGCGCCACAACATCGACTGCTTACAACGAGAACAACAACACATGTGTTTCTACGGTACACATGCGTGTGGGTGATCCGGGCTATGATCTACGCCGTGCGGGCGAGTGCCGGGATAATTTAAGAGTTGGTAACAGAAGGCCTGACGTGAGGGAGTCGCAGCCGGAACCATTAGCGCCGGATTTTCTTAGCAACGGCCTAACGATTGGTCGTAGTTATGATCGGCAAGTCGACAATGGACAGTCGCATGCGCAACCTGAGGTTTCAAATACCAGGTTCGAAAATGCCCCTGATAGATTCGAGTATCCGGCTCCTGTCTAAATAGAGGATCATCGTCCAAATCAGCAGCCAAGATTTCCAACTGTTAAGATGTCGTTATTTAGTGGAAAAGAGGACTGGTCGACTTGGCTTTCGCAATTTGAAGCGATTGCCAGAAGGCACCATTGGAACCAAGATGAAATGCTGGACCATTTGCTGCACAGACTGGAAGGTTTAGCAGCCCAGTTTGCATTTTTGCAACTTTCTCCAAACATGCTAAATGACTGTGCATCACTAGTGGAAGAACTAGACAGCCGTTTCCGGATCATTGAAACGCCACGCTCTTTTGCGTCAAAGTTCAGCCGGAGGTCACAACGACATGGTGAGACTCTCGAGGAGTATGCCGCTGAGTTGAAGCAACTTTATGAAAAGGTCCATGGCAGGAGAGACCACCGTACCAGGGACGAAGATCCTAGTTCGAGGGTTCCTAGATGGACTGAGAGATAATGACGTTAAATTCGAGGTAGAATTTAACAAAGAACCGCGAAATATTGATGAGGCGGTATATTACGCCGTGAACCTGATGGAGATCAGGGGTTCAAGAAGAACAGAAAGAGGGAACCGTTACAGCAATAGAAGATCTGAACGCGAAGACAGTGTTTATAGTGTTGTAGACGAAGAGAAAAGGGCGTTCACAATAAAAGGGGCCTATGGAATTACGACGCCAACGCATTCGCGTGTAAGAAACGATTCGGAAATCAAAAGCGAAGCAGCAACAGTTAAAGAGCTGCAAGCGAGAATAGAAAAGCTGGAGGCGGAGAAAAACTCTCCGCAAAGGAGAACCTTCAAAAGGGGTGTAACTTGCTTCAACTGACAACAGAAAGGTCACTTCGCTAGAGAATGCCTAAAGCAAGAGAAAAATAACGCATTTAACAAAGCAGTTAACGAAAATCAGAAACGGGGAGGGACCAGCCCTTGCGGCCAAAGGGAGGTCCATGTAGCTGATAAGGTGCTGAAGGGCCATAACGAAACCACAACAGCGACAGAGCCAGTGAGCAGGTGTAACAACAGGGACTATGGGGATGGTTTGAACATAGAAAGTACCGTTGAAGAGATCCCTGTTGTTTTTACAACTGACATTGGCGCCTCGAAAACGATTGTTTCTTCGAGGGTCTTCAATCGGCTTAGTGAGAGTTAGAAGCCAAACTTATCTGGTGCCATAAGTTTGCGGGGAGCTGGGGGTATGCCCATTAAGGTGATGGGTCGAGGAGCCTTCAGAATGCAGCTTGGACCAGTTGAGAAGCTTCAAGAAGCTATAGTAGTCGACATTGAAGATGACGTGCTGTTGGGATATGATGTGTTGGGGAACGCTAAGAGTCCAGCAGATATTATTTTGAGTCGTGGAATCATTTCTTTAGAAGGTCAAGAAATACCTTGTATAAAGAAAAGGCTGAGGCAAATGCGAAAAGTGACTGTTGCAGAGGAAGCATCAGTGCAAGAGAATTGTGGAGCAGTGGTAGAAGTGTACGTGGAAGGAGAATAGGCTGATTCTATTGACCGTGTAGCAAGTGTAGTTTCTGATAAAGAGAGGGAAGACGATACGACCGCTCTGATCATTAGAAGAATTGATATAAGGCATCAGCATGAAGGACATGCATCTGGTAAAGTGGGAGAAGTCAAACATACATCAACACCAACGATGCCGCCCCAGTTAAGCAATTGTATCATCGGGCACTTTTAACCTATTCTGACGTAGCTCGAAATGCAAAAGAAGTCAGTAAGAAGAAATGTGTGTGCCAGAAAAGAACTTTGCCTTGGGTTAAGCAGGCGGGTGCGAGAAAAGAAGAAATTCATCACAAATTGCGATGGTCGAACACTATCATTGCCTTACTCGATAAACGAACAGAGTGACTGTTCTTGTCATGATTATAATGGCAACGAAACAAGGATCAGTAGTGAAATGGTATCTCCGTTGATGCTAGATATCAATTTTGAATGTGACTGTGATCCAGGATGCTCTGATCGAGTACAGACGTCAGATCTTAGGCAATGCGTGCCACTTCATGCCTGAGGTATCAGACGGGCCATTCTACCAGAGGCATCAGACGATCCACTCCACACAGGATTTTTTATGGGACATTCTATCAGAGGCATCAGACGATCCACTCCACACAGGATGTCGTATGGGTAATTCTACCAGAGGCATCAGACGATCCACTCCACACAGGATGTCATATGGGCCATTCTACCAGAGGCATCAGCCGATCCACTCCACACAGGATGTCGTATGGGCCATTCTACAAGAGGCATCAGACGATTCACTCCACACAGGATGTTGTATGGGCCATTCTACCAGAGGCATCAGACGATCCACTCCACACAGGATGTCATTTGTGCTACTCTACCAGAGGTATAAGTCGATCCACTTCACACAGGATGTCGGACGAATCGATCCACCAAAGACATTGGACATCAATGTCTAGTTCTGGAAATAATATGTAAAAAACTGCAAAACATGTTTGCTTTGGTGAAAACATGAAATTGTAAATTTGTGTTACAAAGAACAGATACAGACATTGAATACGGATTTAAATAAACTGACATAATATGAACAATTACATACTTAAGGAACAGTTAGTACAGTTAAAAGTTATAAACTAAGCTATTAGTTAAATAGATTGAACAGTTATTGATGGGTATCTACAATGCAGTTAATTAGAACCTTGTCTATTTTTAATAATGACCTGTACGTGATCAATTAAGTTATGTGTAAGGCAGCAGGAGCTTTGCCTTATTAAGTGTGGGGGGGGGTAATGATACACCCCAGGTGTAACAGTTGCACTTACCTGTTCAATTGACTGCCTTTTAAGTTGTTCATTCTATTCTGGTGAAAGTATGTGACTATATAAAACAATTGACAAATGTACACAACTGAGTCTATTTAATCTAAACATCACCAGAACTTTTATCTAGCAGTGAGCCATCCATTTGAATACTTCGTACTTTTATTGTTTTTCTAAATAAGGCGCCATGTTGTCTCATTGTTATGACATTTGGTAAATGACGTCATGTATCGTTCTAATTTCTTGGTCATTATTTTTGGTCAGTCACGTTACTGACCAATTTTGGTCACTGGTGCCCAGAATTCTGGTCAATAATGACCAGAATCTTGGTCACAGCCCAGAATTTTGGTCACTGACCAATTTTGGTCATCAGTATTGAACAATAAGTCAAACTAGTGGACAGTTGAGCTAAAGTCAAGATATAGAATAGACGCAATTCTTGTCGAAAGACAGCCATTCATTTTTCTAAGTAAATACCTTTAAGTCAGAATCACATACGTTTTATAGTAATAATCCATTGGTATGAAGATTGTTTACTTGAAGTAACACTGCTTTTGGAAGCGTTTTTAAAACTTTTAATGTATCATTTACATAAATTCTGAATGAACGTAGAACTGTCTGATTGTGCGTCACATGTGTAAATCCGTGTAAACACTACCCTATAATTACCGGGAAGCTGGCGGTTAGAAAAAACTAACATTGTGTCACTCTCTAACGTGTTGTTAATTGCGATTATTGTCTTCGCACGAATAAATTATTGTTTGAACGTTTGAACGTTTATTTACGACTTGTGTCATATTTCAAAACGGATGGAACAAGCGTAACACTATATTAACAGCTATTTGAAAGCTAATAGTAATCAAGTATTGAAAACGGTATTACCTTAAAGGAGAGGTCCGTAACATTATAATCAAGAAAGTTCTTTTATTGAATTAAAATGTGTACTTTGAATAAACAATTTAAACATACATTTTATGTAAAGCATTGTATTATTGATGATTCGCTTTCATTTCGCCCATATGATAATTAACATTTATTGGATCATGTATACACTGTTTACCAATATCACCATTGTGTTAAACTTAAATTGTTAATGAACACTGGATGTGCTTATTCACTAGGCCAGTGATTTCCAAAAGGTCCAAGCTTTTCATTTACAGTTGTATTCTTACAGTCATACGCCAAACAAGTTAAAAGAGCGAGTTCATAATAATTCTATTTATGTGTTTTGTAAACGTATTTGGTGCGGCGCCTCAAACAAAAGATAAAATAAAATAAGTGGTAGCTTATAAAAAGGTTATATATTGATACTATGTCTGCCGTTTTATTATTTTATGTCAATACAATCACCTCTAGCCTTACACTTTTATACCATCCACATGTTAGGATTTGATTTTAGCTCGAGGCCGTGTTTGAAGCAATTTGTATAGTATTTGAGTTAGGAAATATCTCATTTATTGAACTATTTAAAACGAAAGATCAGTTCATGACGTTAATATGCGTGCACCCCCAAACAGTGTAATTTTATTCATAATAACCTTGGTTTTCTAAATATAATGTACTATTATACCAAGATAGTTGGCTATGCAGTAGCCTGCACATGAGTTTATGATAACGACAGCTATTGCTTTGCTCTAAGTTATACTTATATGCTAAAACTGGGGTTGGTTTCAAACATGTAATGGCATTATTTAAAGGTACACACTTTGCATCGCAAATTAATGGTATGGTGGTCAATAAAACATTTCAATGTTGGGGCGTTTCTTTTAGAATTTTAATTTAATCAAACAATGGTTAAGAATATTGTTACAACCTTTAAACAAAAATATATACTTAGCAACAAAATTACAGATCTTAGTTTCTCGATAGACTAGCAAGTAGTCTGGAACCGATTATATGTATTTTAGTTTGTAAAGTTTTGAATAATTAATATATTTAAGAATACATAAAGTGAAACTTCAGCTGCACCAGCAGGACAGGAAACCCTTAGTAAAAAAATCCTTCCTTTACTTACGACAAGGGATATAATGCTAAACAGTACGACACAAATGCACTCGACAAGACATAAACGTACATAACAAACGCACATACATTTACACAACTGGAGTCATCGCCTTGCAACCGTCGCTCACAAGAACTGGGGGTTTAAAACGGTTTTAATGATGTCCAAACCTCTCACTTGATCCACAATAAAGAATGACATATTTAAGTGTACATACATATTAACCCCATAGGGCACAGCTAGAATTTAATAGTGAATACATTTCATTGATGTTACTATTTAACTAATCAAATGCTATACACGGAAAAGAGCAATACAAACCGCTACGCACGCTTAATTATTTAACGCATTTCAAATGATGGTCACATATTGCTGAACTTTTTTTTAAATTTGTTTTTGTCAGGGGTGTTATTTTGTTTTTTAAACATAATAATTACGTTCGTGCTTGAAGAACTCCCTATAAGGCTCGAAGTACCATAGTTTGCATTCATAATTGTGCAATGCATGACTAAGCAATAGCAAGGTTGTAAAAGGTCAAATTACACAGCTTGGTTGTGTATGTCTATCTTAAACGAAATAAAATGTACAAACAAGTTTCAAATAAGTTGTTTCATATGTATAAAATAAAAACAGCCAGTTAAAATATAAAATATAATGACTCATCAAAAAGTGAGCTTCATGATCTTACAAGCATTTAATCCTGAAATGTCCGGTTTATATGACCTTCATGCGGCTGTTAGAGTAAAATGTATTCATATATGGCGTTAAACGAAGCTCGATTTGAAATCCGATGACGTCACAATTTAAAAATACCCAGAGAATATCTAGTCCATCCTTATGAAATTTAGAATTATAAGAATGAGTTTACTTTATTTTAAGAGCATGCATTCAATTAAATACATACTTAAATAAAAATAATTAATTCACGATCCATAGCTGTGAAAGTTTAAATATATAGAAATAATGCAACTACAGAATCATCACCAGGTGAGACATTCTTATTAACACCCACGTGTCTTATATTAAAGTTAAGTACATATTTTCATGAAAAGCGTGGCCTTCGTGAAATCACCTAATTGTCAATAAACAAAACTCATGCATATAAACAGTTTACTTGAAGTACAGTGTTAATTTGTTGAGATGCCTACTCTAAATATCAAACACTTCCTTCTTGCAGGCGACATAAACACACTAATGCATAATAATACAAGTGCACATGACAATTCAATTTGTGTTTTAAGTGTTCATCCGTAATTTGACCATGTAAAGTATTATAAAGAATATACAATCGTTAAATGTTAATTGAATTCACATCCATCATTTTATATTTTCGTTTAATACATAATCTTCTTAAATATGTTAAGTAGCGTCCATAAGAAGTGTGTAATAGTAGTCAAGAGATTAAGTGTGATTTTAGTTCCTTCACTGACACCAAGCACTACAAAAATAATACTGTAATTCGACTTGGCAACATTAAACAACTATGCAGTTTTACATGGTTGTCAAACCGCTGTTTGAAAAAAAAGACTACACCTTTGTCTTAACAATAAAGCACGAATCAGGACACAAAAACTAAAATTCGAAAGACTGCCATATTAACTTGAAAAAAAGGTTGACCCATTAAAATAAGATCAGGTTCGATTGCTCACACATTGATCGTTAATATGATTTCTTAACTATTAATAAATGGATTTGTACTTTGAAATTGTATGATCGTTTTAATTTTTGCTATGCAATGGAATCTTATACCAGTTGATTACGCTATCAAGACAATGTTTAATGTTTAAACGTATCCAATTCGAATATAACGCAAGTTAGTGTTTAAATTAACTGATTACATTTGGCAATTTCATCACATAGTATTTATATATTATACATATATATGTGTACAAATCGACGTAGCCAAGGTGAGGCAGGACGAGGCAGCTGTCTCGGCTTAAATTTGCAGACCATTAATTCTTTAAAAATCAGAATAATGAAAGTCGTTGGTTTACTTAGCCATTATGACGGCTTCTTAAGATGTTTACACATGTTGAATCATGTTTGTCTGTATGAAAGCAAAGCTGGACGGTGCTGGAATGAAAATTCGATGTGGTAGGTTCGTCATAGTATCGAGCGGCCCATGAATCGCGTCTCTGTTATGTCCAAGGAACCTTTGCCTCTTCGTCATTCGGGCATCAGTAACGCTTGTCTTCTTCAACAAGTACGACACTATGTACGCAATATGACAGAGGACTCAGATTTAACATAAAGGTATAGTAGAAAAACTGACCAGCAGGCGTTCTTAGTATCCCAGTGGCGTTCTTCTGCGTCTCACTGCAACCCATGGCAGTTCGCGTTAATTTAATTCCATCTCAAACAAACGTCAGCGATCAGGATTGTCGATTGGTACATATTTACTCGAGTGTTCGCTGTTTGTATAATGTATACAAAAATATACAAAAATAAAAATAAAAATTGTCCTATGCTACTCAAATCGACATTGGTGTTTCTTAGACTTATCGACTTTAGGTAGATGCTTTAACACTTAAATAGAAGTTTGTTAAAGCGTCAAATATCTTGTTTAAAAGATCTCGCTGTGCAGAATTTGATGATCCACAATAAGGATTAAGGATTATGTTAGGAAGGGGTGGTTTTTAATAGTACAATCAATGTTTGTGTGGTGTTGTTTGTTCACTGCGTCTTAATAGTTTAAACGACGCAATAAGATGACAACCGACGGATTTTCCCAAAGACTTGTCAATCTCAAGGGTGCATTTTTGTAATCGGGGTAATCAGGAAATATACAAGTATTTCTTTATGATTTCCTAATTTATCCATAATTACCCAACAGTTCATGTTTTGTTAACAAATGAAGCCGTTAAAGATATTGACACACGTCAACATTTCAAAGAGCATTTCCTTGTACAGAATGAAAACTAGAAACCAAACTATAAGTCCATAATTACACACACAAAACCAAAACCATTTGAACATTGTTTTGTTTTGTAATCGCAAATTACTGTTTAAATGTCGATAAGTGTATTGTCGAGGAAATCTATCAACGGGGAACTTTACTTTTTACTTGTTCAACAGCCTTGAGTGTTTTAAATCTCGAATAAGATGTTCTGTCACTAAATTTTAAGCATCTTCCTTATTGTATAGACTTGTTTGTTTTAAGATTCATACTTACCTAACGTGGATAACCTGTTCTTGAAATACTAATGTGTTGATGTAATCATTGTGGTGCTGCGACGAAAAATAAGATTAAATATATGATTTGAAAAAAGTTGTTTATAATGTCAAATCGAACAAACAATTGGATATGTTAACTATGGGTGTGTTACTCCGTTTATTACTTTTCGACATTTCTTCGAAACTGTTACATCAGGTAAGCTTATGTTGTGTATTGTGTCTCTTTTCCCTATGTTTTTGATACCTATTTCGTCCACTAATTGAAGACGTTGAAAAATTATCATGCTAAACATTAATTCGTTCAGCAATTTACTTTTAAGATATACTTTACATCTGGATTAACCTTGGCTGAAGACATATCCGGAGTGACAGCTTGTACATTCTACAGAGAAGCATTTGGATCAGAACGGTCGCGATCTTTTGGTAGGTGAAGGAAAATGTTAAGCTTATTTATACAATTATTCAGTTCGGTGTGTATCCAAGTTTTTTTCAATATATACGTAAAACAATTGTAATTACTTTATGCTACATTTGATTCTGCATTTATAATATAGTCAAGCTAATAACGAAATAAGGTGAATGTTCTAAAAATGTATTGAAATGCAGAACTCATCTCGCTACCGTTTACGTTGACGTGCCCAAGCGACATAGATGTTTTAGCCGATCCTGTCCAGATATATCGTCGGGTATATTGGCCAGAACCGACGGCAAAAGATGAGTACGGGAACGTTGTCAGGTGGGTCTATGGCTTCATTCAGAAGGATAAAGGAGTTCATTGCTATAAATCATACCTATTTACGCTGACAAAGCTACACTGTGAATTTAGTACAAGAGGAAACTCACATTTAATAAAAAGCGCCAACTAAAGGAATCAAATCAACGACCTTTAATTGAAGGTCTGCTGGGCAAATCGTTTCAAAGTGTTTATAATTATTGCAACAAAGTAAAGAACATAACAATTTAGATTATACGGACGGTTTGAGTATTCATACTTGAAAACATTTCAATCGCTGATTTTTTATTGCAAAAATTATATTTATATAGAGGAATCATGATTCTACAATCATCGTCGGTATAAATATTTATTGTTAACATCGGAAAGTTTTTTATTTATGAAAAGTTACCTGATGACAATACTATGCAGCACAATACTTATAACGCTTTATAAAACGTAAAAAAAATAAAGATGGGTCATCGCCTTGGATCGGTCTCGGCAATAAAGCAAGCAAACTGTATTACAGGACACCAACTATAAATATGCAATAATAAATGCTCGGATCACCGCGTTGAAACGGTAAATGCAAATAATTCGGGGTTTTAACCGTTTTGAGGGCTAGCCTTACCTTACACTTAGCGCAGAGTTATTCACAAACCAATAGCGCGTATAACGCGATCACATAAATGTAACATGAATACCAAAACATTACGCATGAATCGATTGCTAAACGCATACATTGGGGTTAGGGATTTTGTTCCGCAAATACGGGTTTGCTAAGGGATGAATAATTGTGGGGATTAATCTCTAACAATCCGAGTTTTTTTAGGGATTATTTAATCTCTAGCAATCCACTCTACGAGTTTTTAGGGATTGTTTGGGTTGAAAACGGATTGTTTGGGATTGATAAGGCGAAATAGTGATGCTAGCACTCTGCGCATGCATACGGGTGAAAAGGCGGAGTTTAGAATGCGAGCTTAATCTAGTACTGCGCATGCGTAGGGTTGAAAAGGCGGATTTATATCGCGAGCTACATTAAAGCAAAGATCTATAAATAAACACATTGGAAAAACCCATTCGGACAAAAATAAAGTATCGGGAATTGCCATCTCGCTAACTCTCAATCAGATTCTTATCTAAATATCGATCGACCAATCAGCGATAGATATATCGTACGTACTTTTTCTATATATTTTAATGTTCCTTGAGGTTTTCATTATTTCCATCTAATGTAACTGGTAACGGGATCTTCATTTACGTACGATAAATTATTTAGTTCTTAAATAATTAATCATTCTGTCCATTACGGTCTTAGTGAATGTTGTCTCTATCGTATTTCATTTTCAATTAGCATTAAATGCTACCATTCTTCGACTTATGCGAATTAGTGTTAAGCGCTAATATTCTTTGATCCATAATAGATGTAAATAATTAAAGAAGTCGATAGTATGAACAGTCCATTTTATTCTCTGTAAAAATATCCAGAAAACACTGTGTTAATTTATTAAAACAAGATAAATATTTGCATGCATAAATATCATTTATGATATATACGTACATATGTAACGATATTGATTCTTATTATTTATTAATAAATAACACAGAATATTATTCAATTTCACTAACAGTTTTCAGGCATTAACATTGTTTTATCAAATCATAAAATAATATTATATAATATATATATATATATATATATATATATATATATATATATATATATATATATATATATATATATATATATATACTATTTGTTTTACTAATATGATACTTATAAAATAGCAATAAATAAATCATAAATATCATAAATACACAATATATATTCATTTGGATATTGTGCAGTCAAACAACTTTCCTAAATACCCTACATTGAATGTAGCTGAAATAAATTAGAGTAGTAAACAATAATTTAAGTATGAATATATTTATTTGCAGCAAACAATAATTTAGGTTTGAAAATAAATAAGTAGCAACATCTCACCTGTAAAAATATCCAGAAAACACTGTGCTTTGAGTCCCGCACAGTGTTTTCTTAAATATCCTTTCAGATGCAACTTTTTGAAATCTGATCAGACTTTTCCAAATACGTTTCTCACGTGATCCCACGTGGTCTCACGTGATACGCTGATTTACCTACTTTTTTATATTTGTTCGGGTCAAAGCTGTTAACCCTTAGTCATGGAACTTTCTGGAAACTTCTACTGCTTACGTTTGTGTTCTTGATTTGGTAAACAATTTAGATTGGAATGTGCTACTCTTTCTCTTAGCTTACTTCTAATAGTACATCAAGGTAGTTTTCAATATGTTAGAGTTTGTAGCTCACCTGGCACAAAATGTGATGTGTCGGAAACCCGGGCTTAATGCGTTTTCACAATTTCTAACAATATGCAATAGCTATTTTAAACAATATACGATAATTATTTTAAACAATATGCAATAGTTATTTTAAACAATATGCAATAGTTATTTTAAATTTTTTTAAATTGAAATTAATTAAAACTTTATTAATTATGATTAATTAAAATTATTAAATAAGTTAAAATGAAAATTTAAATATTACAAATATTTCATAAGATTGTGACTTTAATTGGATTACAGATAAATCGTGCGCGCCGGTTGCTAACGACCTGTCCGCCATTTCCTAGACAAGCTGAATGCCTAGTTCTTATTTATTCAATGAGTTTCGTTTATTTGGTTCGAAAAAAAAATCGGATATGAAATATAAAGAAACGGTGTAAATAAGGATTTTGTAACTCGGACATTCGGTATCCAGATAGATAAGTTGGAGGATTTTAATTTATACAATTTCCAACGCGGAAATGTGGCCTTGACAAGTGCGAGTGGAAGCTTCAATACGTAGAATTACCAAAATTACCAAAATCACCGTTACAGAAAATTGATTTATTTCAGAAACTGAAAATATCACATAAGCAATATTAAGTTTGAATTATATCGCGTGTACATATGTAAACTAACTAAACTATGGAATATTGGTATTTGCGTAATTTAACGAAATCAACGTTATAAATCGCTTTTCATATCAGAAACAAATGAATCCTATTTTATGATGCTATTTTAATATCAACGTATCGATACCGCCGTTGTGTTGTTCTTCACTTCCAATTATAATGATTGATACATGTTCCATAGGCAATGTTTAATATTATTAATATCACTTTTATACGTAATAACATGGTTGATTTCGGTACCCGATTGGCGTCAAAAAGCGTGTAAAACATAAGCGAAATTCCAGTTATAAAGCGCTATTCGTGTCAATACGTGTGAACAAAATGTGTCGTTAGTATTTTCGTAAATAACATAGGTTAATACCAGTGTAAGGGTGTCAATTTATTACAAATACCACCATTACACGTAGTTACAAGTAAAATTTCGGTAAGCGCGCTAACGTTTGGAAGCGTGTTTAAAGTACCGAAATACCCGTTATACACAGCTAATGTTCTTTATTGAATTTTCATAAAAAGTATATGACACAAATTCCTTTTACCAGTGTTATATGGGGTGAAAAAATTCCATACAAATCACCCGGAAAATTGCGTTATGTATAGGCAATCAATAGGCAAAGAAGCAACTTAGGTGATGGCTTGTCTAGGTTTTCTAACCGCCAAGCCACGTGACTAAGTGGGCGGAGCGATCATCGTCCAGGCGAGATGTAAATTTGCGTGGCAAAAACGAGATCTATATCACGTGACATCAATCGGGCAGTTGCTCATCTCCCTCTGTTATTTGGCGTTATCGTGCGCTACGGCAGCGTGTCCACCTGCTTGTTCCAATAAACAACATTTCATCACTTCGCACAATAGAACTAAAAACATGTGATACATGTAAAACAGTTTCGATATTTATAGTAGCGTTGAAAAAATTAAACGCGATTTAAAAATGAAACTTAACAGATTTGACAATACGTAATAATAGTTTTTAAGGTCAAGCACATCTTTCAATTGCCCAATAATTAAGTATTGCTATTTGGAAATAATGAATAAAGTATAAGTATATAGGGGATATCAAATTCTACAGTCTCTTACGCAATGCTTTTGACATTAATATTTTCGCGGTTATTAAATAACAATTCTTAGAGACAACTCAGGCCGAGAGAGACTATTTAAATATATGTTTCTGCCTTTGCCTTTAACAGTATTGTTTCTTTAAAAAATACCTCTGATGTACGTATCATTTTAAATGTACTAAAAATGTTAATGACTAAGAAAACTTTTTTATTTTAACTTGAATAGCCTCGGAGATATTCATTTGCGAATCAGTGTAACATTCCAGCCCGATGCAGATTTTCTTATTGAAAAGTACATATCCGCCTTTGTCTAAAACTTAATTGTTTCTTTATAAATATTTCTCATGTACGTATCATATTTAAAGGTAAAATACAAATTTCAAGACTAAGAATATTTTTTAACGCGAACAATTTCGGAGATATTGCTTAGCGAATCATTGTAACACTTCTGGTCGATGCAGATTTCGTACTGAACGATACAAATCCGCCTTTGCACTCAGCTTTACTATTTTTAAATTAACATTTCATGTTTGAATATCAATTTAGAAGTAAAATTAAAAAAAAGTATAGCCGAAAAAATACTGCGATGCTAGCGTTTCCGATCGCAAAAATTGCAAGTATCAATTTAATCTTTTAGCTGGCGATTTAAGTTGAAAATTTCAAAGAAATGCCAATTTAAAAACAGAATAAAGTTTTCTTTATAAGTTTATTAATATTACCTACTTTAAAAGAGCACTCGGTACCTATTTAAGCGCGAAATCGCAATAAAAGTCACATGGGGTAATATATAATCAACTGTTTAGAGATAGCATGACGTTCAGTCGAATATTCCAGCAACATTACAGAGTCAAGTATGCTGACACATATGCGTCACGACAAATCCTCAGGTAACTTTCAAGTCGCCGAACTATAATCACCGTCCAATCGGTTCCAAGCATGCTTATGAGGGATGGGGTTAACTGGCGACTTTTATCTTTGATTGACATCGGTAAACCGATAGCCGGTTTATTAAACAGTACATTACAGTCGGGCATTATCATCACACATTTTCACTGTTAACAATTTGTGTAAAGATACTGTTAAGAATTTTGACTTATAAAATTTTTAATGCAAAGGTGAGCAATTGATTACTTATGGTGAGTAAATTGTGAAAACAATAACCTTTAACAATTTTACGAGGTAGCACATTTATTACAGTACATGGATATTTCACAATGTCCATTTATATAACTGATTTATCCCTTTTTTCTACAGCCACGCGATCATATTTGCTGCTTCAAGTCCCTTTGTACGCATACACAGTGTTTTCCATTCTGTATACATGTACGCCATGTAAAACTCGTGTTTAAATAACACCGCGAAGTTTTGCTGTCGTAAGTTTCCGTACGCTTACTGGTGCTCGATTGGTCATTGTCGGCTCAGGTATTACTTACATGTACCCCGGGTAAGTATACTTACATGTACCCCGGGTAAGTATACTTACATGTACCGCGGGTACGGTAAATATACAATATGACAATACCAAATACATATACGTTCTTCTGTAAATCAATGTGATTAAAAGGGGGTTGAAATACATGCTAAACCTCACACTTAACACAGTATTGAGTGTTTGATTGTTTTAACGTTGGAAACTCTCAACAATTATGCAAGCGTAGAAATGTCGTTTTAATGATATCTTCCGTCATACAAATATGTATACCTTATAATTATTAGAACATATATAACTCAGAAAAACGCATACTTATGCCGTTGGTCACAAATTAAACAAACTGAACATACAACGGACTAAAATATTCACATAATTGCATATTAATAACAAAATAACGACTTGAAGTAGTAAAACAATAGCGGTCTGAAGAGGTCAAATAACAATTTCTATTGCGAACATACACAAACTGTAATTTTACGTACAACATCTTGTTGATTTGGTAATTTATATTAATATCGATGTATTATAACATTCCATATCATGGAAGTGTTCGGCAAATAAAGGGGAAGGCGTCAGGTAAATCATTCACTGAAAATGATGACCAAGTTGTCTTCGAAGCCAAGGACAAACATGGAAGTCGAAAAACATGTACGATGAACGTACGCGTTAAGGGTAAGAAAAAAATCTGTCTCTTTATTTCTCACTTTTATAGTCGTTTCGTTTTTGCGTAATTACAAGCAAACTCGTACACTGTAGATTGGCGGAAATTAATAGATTATATATTATCTCATCGGTCAGTCGGGAAGTCGGACTGTGCGTGTATTATTATCTCGCCTGCTTAAAACTTATTATCTGCATTGAAGAATTTCCACAGGACTTCAACGTAAAGGCCATACATTGAGGTCAAAACAGTAAACATAACGTTATTTTCCGTTCTTTAATGTCCACACAAATTGATGAATTACACAAGTCCTGTTCACGTGTTAACTTGTATCAAACGTTTTTTTCCCCTAAAACTATCAAATGTTTCCCTACATGGGCTATTTCGTAAATCGAGGCCAAATGTCAACACACATAATTGTATTGTCACATATTGCTTATAAAGTTGTCGAATTCACTTCAAAATTGATTACCAAATTGAATTGTTATATAACCGATGCGTATTTATAGTTTTAAAAACACTATTTAGCGGTCACGAGTATGACCCTCAATTAAAAACACGCTCACTGATCACGTCGGAAAGCGTGGAAACCAAACGCAACATGTGCGGGTGTCTCGATAAGTATTTAACGTTTTATGGAATGCATCAGCGTTGTAGATTGTTAATTAAAAAGTGCTTAAAACATATGCCTTGCTATTAAATGTAACTAACAAACGTTTACATGTAATACAATTAGTAAAATCTAACCAGTTTCTTTTTTTTGAGTGCTAGATTCAAATATCCTCATCAATGATATGACTTATTTGCAATTTCGTTTGAAGTAAGAAATTAAGGAAAGAAATTACCACAGCACAACTTTGACTTACATCTTACGGTCAATATATACAATTAGGTTGTCAATTCAATGAGTTTTTTTTACTAAAAAAGGGTGCATTTCTTATGTACATGTTAAACAGTGAAATAAGTTTAAATGACATTGTGCATATAATAATATGATGTAGGTTAGTGTATGGTTAACTAATATATGTTTAATTCCACCGTAAAATGGTAATTATGTGAAGATTATTTGACGTGCGATTTAGCGATTTAGCGTACATGTCCACGTATACAAACAATTGAAATATAACTAAACTGATTTCATTCGGTTTGAATGTCACTACAAAGCAACCACAACTGAACACCTGTCATATCCGACAATTACAGTCCGAACGATGTCGTTAATTACGTGTTTATATGTATTACTTAGTGAAATTAAATTTGTTTCCGAATATACTTCATTGTAGTTGTCCGGTGTAAACAGCCAACCCCTATATCCAATGGATACTTCATATGCCACCCCAGCACGGATTTTATCCGAGGAGGTCAGTGTGATTATGGATGTTATTATGGTTTCGATCTCGTCGGTGAACGTCGGCGAACATGTATGGACAACGGTGAATGGTCTTCTCCAGACCCTAAGTGTTCGCGTGAGTACAATATGGTCAAATGTCACACACGTCTTGTGTATAACACGAGTCGAGTAAGCCTGGCTCGCTATTTATATATTGTGAATTCACTCATTAAATCGAAATGATGTTTATAGTTATTATCATTATTGGTATTATAGTATTATACTAATAAAGTACAATGCATTAACATATATTTAGAAAACAACAGATTACTTCCTGATCGTTTTGTAATATATCAGAAGAGGCGTAGAATAATATAACGGCGAGGCTTGCCAAGTCGTTATTTTATTCGTGCCGAGCCTGATAAATATTACACAAGGATAATCAATACGCTGTTTTTCTGTTTATCATACCTATTCGCCCTCATTTAAAAACATAATGAAACAATCGCCACGACATTTCATTTTAAACCTGACTGAATCTTAATTTTGACATTTTGCTTGTAAACAGTGACGTCAGGCGTGTTTGAACTTATTATTTATAAAATATGTTTTTTTGTTGTATTTTTGCTTTTTGTATCTATAATATGTAACATGTTGGTACCAAATTGTTTATTTTGTTGAAACTGATTATTTTTTTACTGAAAGATGACTTTATAGTTTATTCCGAGTAATATCACCCACCTTTAAACATGGACTGATAACTTCCTGTTGAACTGATATAAACAATATATCATGGAGCGTGATATCAAGCAGATATCAGTGTAGCGGTATGATAAATACATATATCAGATCTGAACACTTTTCATTAGTGTGTATTCTTCAAATTCAAAATGCGCACAGCGTTGTTATATCACACAACAATACTATACCATTTAATATATGAAATATGAGTATCAAGCCAAAGAAATGTTACGAGGAAATCAAACAATTGACCTTTTAAGAATTATAGTAGGACCAAAGAGTCTACTGTTTCTAGATTTAAATTGTCATTAATCCTATTTAACTGCTTCATAACTTCTTTAATTACAGCGATCTAGCGCTGTATAGTATGATGATGGCTTTTTTTACTTTACCCGAATTATTGTTACATGATACGAAATTATGTTGTCCCTGTATGTGCTAGTAATGATTGAGGTAGTTATAATTGCATGTTATTTTTCCACTTATGCACGAGTACTTAAATAACGCTGATCCACTATTAAAAGTCGTATTATGGAGCGAAGTTGGGTATTTAATAATGAAATGTCTATCATAGTTCTGTTTAATACTCGCACTTGGCTGTCTGCACTATAATCCTTGAATCCAAGTCTTAAGCGTCATCAGATGTTGCGTTACTTTTCTAATGATATTATAAATAAACAACGTTACTCCCATAAGCGGCGGTTTGCGAACATGGCGTCACTAACGACCACGACAATGGGCTTATGCCAAACATGTTTGTTTTTAGAGAAATATGAGAAATATCATAGACATCATGAAAAAATATAAATCCAAAATTTAACTTACATATCATATTTGTTAATTGCTTATACGTATTTCACGCTCAAATATGATTATTACAGGAGGATATTGAGCAAAAAGTATGTAAGAAGCGGCAAAGTCAACTTAGCTCGTCACGAATTGATGATTTGAACTATTTATGACTTTTACGTAGGGGCACAAAATCCGAAAAAGGTCAAAGTCAATGTTAAATTAATGTCTGATATTGGAGAAACGGGGATGGGGACAAATAACTAGCACAAAGCAAAGAAAAGCTTGCCGCTAGACGAAACGGTTTAATTTAGCAAACCAAGAAGTAGCCTATTCACATTATTCAAGTTCAAACAAGGTAAAGTTTATAGTGGAAAACTAATTATCAAAAAGTTGTTTTAAACTTCTAATTAGTGTTGGTACTGGACGAAACGATCAAATCAAATGTCACGGCCAGAACTACGGAGGGACATACGGACATATCTCTACATACCCCTTGCATCAACTTATCGGGAGCATACAAAAACAAACTCATTAATAATATCGTTTTTTTATTTCCATTATCGCTTCGTACGTTTCTGATGATGGTTTAACAGTCGTGCATCGGCGAAGTACTGTATGGCATAGACGTATGTACTAAATGTTCATAATCTCATGCAAATGATATGAAAGCAAACAAGAAATCATGAGGTACGGTTATATTAAAATTAGATGCATATATCCATAATATCAATTTTATTGAGATCTTTCTTGTATAAATGTCCATGTATAGAATGTTTTCATCTCCAAATTGGACTATTCAGTTAAGAACGTGGATTAAAAATGTGCTTTTACGGTGCAAACCATCGATAACAAGTTTATTTGGACATAAAAGGCTAGCAATAATAAAAATTATTATAATAGAATTTAAATTATCGTGTTACAAACAGCATAGTGATCACATAACGTTCTTGCAATGTATTTAGTATATGACATCGTAATATTATGTTTGGTTCGGATAGAAGATTGGGTAAAAGACTATGGGTACGTTATTAGAGATTCACCACCTTTCCCGTCATTTATTTTGTTTGTCTAATACTGCTCTTCAACATGAAATCGCATTTCCTTAAGACGATCGCGCGTGATTATTGTCTTAATGGCGTTCGCATTATTGACTGCCGGTCTGTTCTGTTTTGTTTTACCAATCTCTGAAAATATTTTTTCAAATATATAATAACAGTTTACGTTTTATGTCATGACAACACTCATTAATATTAGCACTTGTATCTAACAATATGTATGCATATTGACTAAAAGTACAACCAGTAAGCTTGCCTTAATGACCTTGTACGATTTAACATTGATATTTTAGTGATGATAATTTTGAGACAATTTTCACTTAAACATTAAGCGGTGTATTAAAATTATATATTTAATGACGTATAATTAAAATAATGCATTATTCAAAGATTACTATCTTATATAGCTTGAAAGAGTCTTATATATCTTGAAAGATCACACATTACTTTTCAACAGTTTTATTCATTGTTCAGAAAAACAGGTAGCGCGATTGATTGCTTATATTTACAGCAAATGCCACACTATCAGCTCGGTTGAAAGCCCCCAAAAAACGTTTTTTTGAGACAAAGTTAAAAATATTTCGAAAGCTTTCTATACTTTTCATTTAAATGAATAGCAGATGGCTTTCATACGTCATTAAATTAACAAATAATTAACTACATTGAATTTAAAGTATTTTGGTTCAAAATTACTGATATAATTGGTTATATTCCCAGTTCACATAACCGAGTTTTTTTCCAAATTGTGTGTGCCCTTTGAAGATGGCGAGGATATATTTCCTCCTACCAGTAGGTTGGTCGGTCGTGTATGTAACAGGGGCTTGTAAATTATATACGTAAATTAGTTCTTTTAAGAACCATTAATGACCAAAATAACAATCCATTAAGCAGACGTTCACTAATGATAAAACACCTTATTGAAATGTCGACATTGTTTAGATAATTAATGGTTCTGATTTCTGTAAAATTTAATGTGTTTAACCTTAAAAATGAAATCCTTTTAGTGTGTTTACAAAACAAAAGCACGTTCCCATAGATTTTTATCTCTTGCTGATTTATAAATGTATGAAGAGTTATCATTAATTCATGCATATTTTGGAGTCTTTAATGTATTACAAACAGCGCTTGTTTCTGACGTAGTTGGAGTGGCATTTTACATATTTTTGTCAGCCTGGATGTGTCCAGTTCTGCCAGCGATTGAGGGGGCTGGTGAGCCCAGTTGTACAAAAGAGCAGTCGTTCCGGAGTATTTGCACATATAAATGCAGTAAGCCTGGATATGACATGCCATCTGGAGTTGGTAGTACTTATGTGTGTTCTGTCCACAAGAACTGGGAGCATACAGGAAATCCAAAATGCATTGGTAAGTATCCTCTTCCGATGGCAAGAGATGTTCTAGATACCATACAGAATTCAATGGATTTGGTTGTTTCATTTGGTGTTGTTTAAACTGAAGGCCGCCGGTGTAGAGATGATCTAAAATCTGGCGCAGTTCTTAAATTTAAGCCTAGATTGGTAATTAGCCGTACATAAATGGTATATTGATGTTAGCAACTTGTCTTTCCAATTGAAACTTTGAACTTCCATTGTATTTACATCTTTGTTATACAATCTGTGCTTTTATATTTTGTGTAATAAATATATTTGAACTTTAACTGGTAGTTCATTGAAATTCGTTGAATGATCGGATAGACTTAATCTAAAAACAACTCTTATGAAGAGGAAAATTGCTGAATATCACTATTTTGAACCAAATTAATGTATATGTAGTTTCACAAACTTCAACACTATACTTCAATTGTATTTCAGACGTCGAAGCCCCTGTGTTTGACACTTGTCCAAGTACTGTGATTGCAGGGACAGACAATAACTCCAATGTAAGTAGTGTAACATGGAAAAACCCTGAGGCATCTGACAACAGTGGTGAATCTGTAAACGTGGCTCTGAAGAGTAAGCATGGACATGATCGCCGCATTCCCGCTGGGCAATACGAGATATCATACAGCGCTACTGACCAGAGTGGTAATACCGGAACTGACTGCGCATTTGATGTTGTTGTGAGAGGTATCATCTTAACAATTGTTTGCAGGTGTCTTAATAGTAATTGATAATACAAAGGTGCATAATAAATATTGGTGATACTTTAAAATCCGGCATATATATATATATATTTATATATATATATATATATATATATATATATATATATATATATATATATATATATATATATATATATATATATATATATATATTGCTATGTGCGACATTTATAACAATTGCCAGTAGTAAGGGCTACATATTTTGTTATAGACATGAAATGCGCAAGGATATACCCGACGCCATTCCTGCGTGCATCGTGTCCACAGGGCGTTCGAACAGGCGCAACATGTGACATATCATGTGATCCAGGGACGGAACTAGTTGGCAACTATACAGTGTCATGTAACAAGAGCGCATTAGGACTGTACGGAGCATGGGCCTGGTTCAACAATACGCAGTACTTTTGCAACTGTATGTCATATTTTAAAACCAGTTCAATATTTTACTGTCGGCATTGACGTTTACTAATGACATATTTATTTTGGAAGTTATAGTAACACAGAACAAAAGTCATATGTAGATATGCAATCTAAGATAACAATGTGGATGTTGCAGCCATTGTAAATTACTACACAAGTATTATGTACACAAAATGGGACAGTTCCTCAATATTATCGTATAAACGACGTTATGTAGAAACATCAATATTCTAGGTCATTGGACTATTGCACTATCGCTATATTGGTATAGTTTGAACGTTAAATTTGCCGCGTACTTAAACACATTTCAATATTTCAAGTCACACTTGGATGTCCTGATATTGAGCCACCAAAGAAGGGGGCTATTGTTTGTGCCAACTGGATGGGTGGAAGGATCTGCCAAGTGATATGTATGGCAAACACATACATGCCCGGTGTGGACCTTAGCCAGTTATATTTCTGTGACGGAAATCGACACCAATGGACGCCTTCGCCTGCACTCAAGCCTTGCCAAGGTGTACAGTGTTTCAACATAACCCTTCCGTGCTTTTAATTAAGAATCTCTTGTTAGTTTTTTAATAACAGTCTTTCAAATTATCTTGGTACACACTATAAACTTATATTCAAACATGCCCATGTATTATATTTTAAAACATAATTACAAAGTCATACGTTCTGTTTACATTAATTTTCAATTGTATATACTCTGAATCTAATTTATTATTTTATTTTATAAATTGGCACTTGCTAGACATATCAGCCCACGGTAAACAAAGGCGAAGCGCTGGTGTTTATTTTAAGTCAACATACTTTGGCAACTGTGAAGATAAGAGTGTTAAGACGAAGATCGGGGCCATTTTTAACGTTTTACTTATTAAAAACAATCTTTATACACCACGTCAACCTGAAAGTGAAGATGAGCGTCCTAGAGCGGAGGTACTATATACATAGCATGTTAAGCAAACTATGGTGATGAAGCGACTATCACATCAGCTTTTAGGATCAATAGTTTAACATAGAGTTCGATTACATATTGTACAACGGCCCGTGACAAGTTTTCCATAGACCAAGAATGAGCATAAGTGTATTATGGAAAACATGATGTTCGGCGCCTTATATTCTGAAATTTCAATTCGTGTTGTATGTATTGCCCTCTAGTGTATTGTCCTTAAATAAAAGGCAACCAGAAGTAAGAAACACTTTCCCTTCTTAGTGTGTCTTTGAAGTTAAGTTTTTCATGTAATTGTGTAGTAAAATAGATGTGTCTTAACGGCATGCACATAATGCCCGATGCAGTAAACCCACATCATGCGGCGTCTCATCTGGGTTTTCGCTGTTTGCCAAGGCCTTTGTTCTAGAAGCTAGGCATAAATGGGTTAATAAGTCGAAAACAACATGGTCTGCTTCCTTAATTGCAGTTCATTTAAAACATTAGTTAGTGCTTTGCTGGTATTAGACTCATTGCAAAACAGTATGTGTTTATATAGAAATCTATACCCCAGTAATTTTTCCATCGAAATGACATTAAAGGGGCCTTTTCACAGATTTTGGCATTTTTTTTAACTTATTCATTAAATGCTATATATTGATAAATGTAAACATTGGATCATAAAAGCTCCAGTAAAAAATCAAGAAAAAAATTTAAAAAAAGGAAAGGAACATTGCCCGGAGCAGGTTTCGAACCAGTGACCCCTGGAGTCCTGCCAGAGTCCTGAAGTAAAAACGCTTTAGCCTACTGAGCTATTCCGCCGAGTACACATTCGTGACGTATTTTATACCTTATATAAGCAATCTTCGTAGTTTCACAAAATTTAACGACAAAAACAGAACTCTCCAAATTATTCAATCGTTTCGCGTTGCAACGCTTTATAATTTTTAGGTTTTAAAATCGTCAAAAGATGCATATAATGGCTATATTAGAGCATGGTTAATGTTCAGTATTACTGTTTCCTCACAAATATCATAACTAAAACGAAAACTTACGGATCTGAAACAACTTTTTTCAATTTTGTCAATTTACCAAAGCGTGAAAAGATCCCTTTAATTATATTAGCTGTTTCAATCAATATGTGCGTTTGTTTCATGATTTCTTCGTTAATATTTTCGTCATATGTTTCCGTTAGGCTTAACTTTATACATGGTATATTTTTTGGTACATGTATACACTGGTGTATATTATAAAGCCGAATATATACTTGTTCGTCTTTTTACAGATTTAGTGTGTTTTCAAATTAGCCCAATGTCTTCTTGGTTCACAAATTTATAATATTGCATATTTTGTTTTTTATTGAGGTATTTTGTGGGGAAGAAAGTCGACGTAAGCGGTCATCAGATCTGACGCAAGACAACGTACTGGAACATAAATCAAATGTAACAATTCGCTTCCATCTATTTTTTGATTCATCAACTCAAGACACATTATCAGAGATTGCTAACCAGTACCTACGTTCACTCGAGAAGGTTAGGGATATTGTTGTCTCACACCAGCAAGAAGTATTCGGAAATAATACAATCACTGAAATTGCCGTTTACGGCAAGGGTCTAGAAACAATTTGTGATGCGGGAAGTATACTTACGAGCGACTTACTCAGATGTGGTAATAAAAGAGTTAGTTTTCTCAATGAAATTTAACAAATATCATGAATGCTTTGAAGATTGTACACAAAGCGTAGTTTTGACACAAGTGTTTGGTTCTTTCTTAAGTTTGTGTTTTATGTACGCTTACGCATATGTTGCTTAAAAGCGCTTAGCTTTTTTGAAAACCATATACTGTATACTACTTATTATGCGCATTTACACCATTCTTGTATCAGTAATACGGAATTGTAACTATGTCGTATTTTGCAGTCAGTTGCCCTTCGGGAACATATTATGACAGTGGCACGCTGAACCGTAAACCGGATTGTGTTCTGTGTGGAAAAAGTTTCTTTCAAGATGAAACCGGCCAATCCACGTGCAAACGATGTCCTGAAGGAACAACAACTGTATATTTAGGGGCTGAATACCTATTTGAATGTGAAGGTAATATTTTAAAATCATTTTAAAATACACATTCAAAAGTCCTGCTAAAATATGCAACAATATGACAATGAGTTTTTATAATTAATTGAGTTTTCCTTATGAGAATGATCTATAAATAGTTTGATTTATAACTTGATTCTATACTGATCATAATGTATGAAAATGGAATTAACATTTGACGTTACATTTATTGCTTCATACTTCAATACCATAAGGATTATATGAGTTACCATCAATTAGTGTTTCTCCTCTTAAATCGTCTTATAATTATGTGATTGTAACTTGTGTCTTAATTGCCGTTCGTTTTCCTAGTGTTTTGCTTGTACAATATTAACAAACGTTTACCTACCAGTTGCATGTGGACCGGGTTTGTATTCCTTTAACGGCATCCCTCCCTGCTCGCCCTGTGAGGTGGGATTTTATCAACCATCATTTGGACAGACGTTTTGTATGCGATGTCCGCATGCAAAAACAACGCACACGTTTGGGCAGACAAGTGTTTCAACTTGCCAAGATATGATGAAATAATATTAACCGAATTCAAAATATTCCTTTTTATTAATATTTTGCAATGCTGGTCGTAACAATTTATCGCATAGCGTGGGTATAGATAGTTATATGATTGTAGATTATATTGCATGATAATGCATGTCTTTATCAACACAAACTGTTTTAGTAAACCAGAAATTCATTTTGAGTATATGTTTATTATTTTACTCAGGAAATAAGTCTCCAGAAAGTTAGTGTATAACATGCGATGTGTTATTGTTGTATGATTCAGAATTTGATATAAGATTCACAGAAGGCAATGAAACAAGCATCGTTCTGACATTGAATGAAAACACAATCGTAGAAGACTTGACATTAAGCTTTTGGCTGACAAGTTCTTGTACAGAAAATGATTTATTAACGATACAACTTGCAAATGAAGATGATATTGAACACTTTTCCCTCAATATGTGTGGCGAGTTTAACAGGTAAATAAACGGTTAGGAAAACAACTTCCGGACTACACTAATACTGTTTTTGAAAAATGTAGTGCAACAAGTTTTACATATTATAAGACTGTTTGATTTCTTTCCAACCAGCTTGTGTTTTTTTTCTAACTTATTGTTTACCGGTATGTGTGCATAACTACATAACACAATATTTTTATTTGTATTTGTGTCTTGAAAAAAAAATATTGCAACCCACATTTTATTTTAGTTTAAATCATTTTTGACTTCTGATTTGTTACAGTACAACGAATTGTAACGACGAACTTTTCCTTGACGAAAAATGGCACTTCGTCGTGTTTCAAGTAGAGAACTGTTCAGCTGTTACATTCGTGGACGGTATAAACATAACGACAACAATTAATTCCGGACCATGCCGACAATGGAACATAACACATATGCGTGTTTCCAAACGTATGCACTTAGAATACCAATTTCTCGTCACATTAAAAAGCGCTTTAAAAAGTTGCGACGGATGTTATATCATTATTATTTTGAGATATCTGAGTACAATGTTTAGATAAATCTTGATACTTGATTCGCAAATAAACGGTTTTCTTATCGATTTCGTTTTCTTCTAATAGCGTTGTCCCTGTCTTTACTTTGTAATAATTTATACATAAAAAGGATACAAACTATTAAAGCATTAACATTTAATTGACACGTATTTAAAGAATGTCGTGGCGAAATATCGTTGTCTCAATTACACGTTTGGAGAGGAATCAAAGATAAATCACAGAGTCGCCGTTGCTTCGGCTCGGAACAAGGAGATCTCGTAGGATGGCAAGAGTTCGATGATTCTGTACTTAATAGAGCATTCCTTGAAATCCCAAGCCAATGTGATGGTATGTAATAACAACAATCCCTCGTCAAGCTTTATCCTACTTTTTATGACCCCGCCTCATATATGTTCTTTTGAGCATCGATACAATAGGCAAATGTTGTTCATGTTTCGATAAACTAAACAATTGGATTTTAAGATTACTCTAAACAAAACGATACATGTAACATCACAATAGGAAAGACTGTCAGTATTTGCATTTAATATTAAAAGCTCAACAGGATCTCAAATTATTATAATCGTTATATATTTTATAGATTATGATGAATGTTTGTCAAGGCCATGTTTGCACGGCCGCTGCAATGATAAACTCGACGGCTTTTCGTGTACATGTGATAAAGGCTTCAAAGGTCAGCAATGTGATGTCAACATTGACGACTGTATGAAACATGTTTGCGTAAATGGTGCAACTTGTGTAGATGGTATTGGTGATTATACCTGCACGTGTGTTAATAATTTCACTGGTCGATTATGCGAAATACAAATGGGTAGGTAAACAGCTAATATGTTCTGACTATTTCAACTGATATATATTTAACGTTCCTTTGTGGTAACATATACTATGATGCTGATTTATGTTTCAAATCCTCCATTTGTTTCGCACATTCACTGCTACAAAAACGAATCTGGCCATTACGACTGTTTGTTTGCAAAACCCTGTAATATAACATATTTAAGAATCTCGCTGAAAATATAACACTTATCCACCTTATAATGTGTTCATTACGTACGCTCTTAAATGGAATCATTGAACTACATGTTTACACACTATTATCAACGTTTAAGTACGACATTAAAGCAACAAGCAAAATATTATGTTATTTATAGCATTATTCTAGCACACAGCCTCACACATTTTAAGGGAAATACAGGATAACAAAATCATAATACGGTTCATATTTATTTAACTAAACAGTTAATGGCAAATGGACCGAATGGGGTAATTGGTCGGAATGCTCTACAAGTTGCGGAGAAGGCCAGGTGATAAGAACACGCCTCTGTAATAATCCAACCCCTGATAACGGAGGAAAATATTGCATTGGATCGGACATTGATACACGACCTTGCCATTTAAGCGTCTGCGCAGGTACTTTTAAATGAACAATTTAAATTAAAAACTTTTTATGTTTTATTAGAAACACGGAGAGTTGATTGCAATATACTTCTTGTGTGTTGATATAATTACTTATTTACAAAATTATGTTATTGTTAATATGTATATACGAATGCAAAACATAACGCGCATTGAGGTTATTGTTGGCTCGGGTACTACTTACATGTACACCGGGTACTCTTAAGTAAACTTACATGTACCCTGGGTACTGTAAATATACTTATTCGTACCCGGTCGATATAAGACTGTACCCCAGTTGTATTCCCGCCAAAAATCGTATGTCGTAAAACTCCAATAATATAGAGGCCATTTTACAGAAAATTATAGGTGAATATAATTAATTAAAAAAATAGCCGACAACGACCGATTTAGCGTTGAATTTCCCGGGTACGTTTTAGTATATTAACCGTACACGGGGTACATGTAAGTATACTTAAGAGTACCCGGGGTACATGTAAGTAGTACCCGAGCCGACAATGACTAATCGAGCGTTATTGGCGTATAACGGATTCGGCGTGTTTATGGACTTGTGATCAACAGGCTTACCCGTTATAGCAAAAGAAATGCAACTATACAATGTATGTGTTGTACGTAATACTTGTGTTATAATAGTGTGTCCCAAGTTTGTTGCTCCAACGAACGCGTCTGCTGACTGCATTAATAAGTCTGACGAAATCAACTGCACTATCTTCTGTGACAAAGGATTCGAGTTTGATATTGAGTCGTTGCCAGAATACTTTTGTGGACCTGACACAGGTCATGTGTGGAACTTTGAGACTGACGCTAATCCAAACAGAAGGCTGCCAAAATGCAAAGGTATTTGTGAAATATGCGGTTTCGTTGATGATGTATCGGAATAGTGGAACTCGAGCAACACTATCACGAACAACGCCTTGTTAGAACTCTTGTTTTTTATGTATGGAAAGTGGTTAATCGACCAATGAAAGGAAGCAAATATAACAAGGGCATTACAACAAAAATGAGTTAAGCTTGGCGTCTCGGGAGGGTCATTCAAAGCATTGAATAATGATCTTGGTGTAAAGGTTCATTTATTATGTTCACTGTACAAATTAAAATGGAACACTCATCGTAGTAATATAAGCTTTGAATATAAAGAGTCTAAAAGTTAAGTTCATGATCGTACAAACAATTCATGAAAAACAATATGCTTGCGAGTTTCGTTACAAAACCATGAACTGTTGATACACATTTGCATTTCTAACTTCTTGTATAAAGAATTATATCAATTTGTTACAGAAATTTTGCCACCAAAGGAAATACAAATATCCTATTCGGCAAACTACGTAGATTTAACATGTTCATCTGACTTGTATGTATCTGTCTTGCGCAAAATAATCCTTGACCGAATTGCGTCGGTTCTTGAACGCATTCCATGCATGTCGACTCTTGTCTGTACTGCGTTTGATAGCAGTACCACGTCTTGCCCAAACAGAAGCACGCGTTCAATAGACAATGTAGGTATTCAGATGACATTTGGAAGCATTATTAAAAACGGTAAGTTATGTTGAGTACATATACATTTCCATATTCAATACGATGTTAATGATGTAAAGTTAATGACGTTCGGTCCTAAAATATTAATTGTGGCAACATGACTAGTAGAGATAAAATATGTATCTTAAGTTTATACACTATAAATATTTCATTTTATTATTAACGCTTTATTTGTTGTTGTTTGTTATATGTAATACACGGTTTACTTAAACAATGATTCTATCAAACTTATGATACTCGTGATGTTATGTCTTTTAGTCAGCCTGCAACGCACTGTTTTGGACATTGATGAAGGTTATGAACTAATAAAGAAATCATTGGAATCAGGGGAGTTTACAATCAATATGCACAAACACTCGTACGTGATTGACTTGAATACAACCAGTCTCAGCGGTGTGATTGTTTGTCCAGTTGGACACACGCGTGTTGGGTTGAATTGTGGTAAATTGTACTATATAGTATTATAACTTTGCGGTAAATGATAATTTTATAATTTCAAACGTTATAGAAATAGCATCTCCGTTATGTTTCGTATATTTTTTTTAAATTGACCACATTTAAATGCTGTGTTGACGTAATAACCAGAAAACAACATCACGATTTACATCGCAGTAGGCATTTATTCATTGTAATTGCGCCGATGACAATGTCAAATCCATATAATGGTCACTCGAACAGTTAAGATCCTTTATAATCGACCGTTTCCACATCACGTTTAACATGTTGATTCTGGAATATGACAAACGTGATAACGACCACCATCTAGTAAATGATTTTGAATGTGTAAAAAGCATGTATTTCTGAAATATTTCACATTATATTAGGAACAAAAATAACTGCCATCCTGCCTGCGTCGAACGCAAAAGTGCGTTCAATGGTCCAAAACATTTATGAATCTGACTATTTGAGTGTAAATAGCGTGTTCTTTGAAATAGTCTAAATATGTTCATGTAGATTGTGTGCACAATTGCCTGTTTTGATGCTCTATGTTTTAAGTCCCTTGTGGAAGTGGCTCTTATCTGAATGTCGATTACTGCGAGCGATGTCCTGTCGGGCAGTACCAGGACCAGGATGGTCAGTTGACATGCGTCCAGTGTCCGGATAGGACATCGACGTTAGGTGAAGGGTCAGATACCCCATCGGACTGCTCTGGTAAACGTTTATTTTGATAGAGTACCAATATGTTGGGTTCATTTTCTGTGTTAAATTATTTGCACAAGCGTATGATTGCATTTTTTAATGGATGTTACAACGCCATCTATTCATTTTATTTGTGCAGACATATATGAAAATCGATTCACCCTTTGATTAATATTTCGTAATCAACGAACTTTTGCTAATATTGTTAATGACTCACTTTTGACGACACATCTAAGCTATTCATATTTAAATTAGTTTTTAATGTAAATTTATATGTTATGTTGTAATGCAAAATATTTTATCATCTTGTCCGTTTTTATCTTTATTCCAGTCCTCTTGCTGAAACCAGCTTCAAACGTCACTGGTATGTGCACGTATCCACGTGCCTGTTGTAGTCTGACATAAATAAAAAGTTGATACGGACTGATATTGACTACTATCTGATACTTACTTTTTAATTTAAATATAGCTGTCAGTGTATTGTTATGTGCGCGTTTTGATATTTCAGCTGCAGGACTTGCAGTTGGCATAGGAGCTTCTGTCGTGTTTGTTTTTGTGTTTCTATTCGTGCGATACAGGTAAGTTATAGTAATGCAATATACGGCATACTGTAACCCAAAAACAATGTGTTAACGTTCTATAAATACCATACATTAAAAAGTAGTGATTATTATATTTGATGGCAAGTCAGCCCCCTGGAAATATATATTATTTAACACAAGTATTGGATCATGAAACAGAACTCACATGCAATAAAAAAATAAATATATACAACTCTCGAAGCATCAGCAGGATAGAAAAGCTTTTAACCACCCCGTCTTAAGCCGCAAAGCACTTACCGTAAATACTCTAAGTTTTCGGACACTTAACAATATTTTTTTTCGTGTCCGAAAATTTAAATACGAAAAATATGCAAAATTTACGAGTGTCCGAAAATTTAGAGACACACATGTTATGGTTGTTTGTCAATTATTATAATGTAATAAAACCAATTATAAATTTGCGATAATTTTATTGTGTTGTACTCTCCTTTCCCAGCGTTAAATAAAGTGCAATGCAATCTCTAACCTGAAATGGTATATAAAAACGTCATAAAAAACAACCATATTGCTTCCTGAATACGATATCATTTCAAATGCTTTTGGGTTAAACCATTGTTTATTTTACAGGTATACATGGAAATCTACCCAATAACGCAATTGTAATGGCCAGGTTTTATTACGTTAATCCGGTTGTCAAACTTCATGATCGAAGGGTCCCAGTTGAGCGAAAACAGGGCAGAAATCTAGTAAACTAGCGCTGTAAAATATACTGTCCGAAAATTTGAAGTCATTAATTATGGACGAAAATCCGTATGTCCGAAAATATAGAGTCACGAAAAATAATTATTTTGGCAAAAAAGAGGGTGTCCGAAAACTTAGAGTATTTACGGTTGTGCGAAGTAAAGCTGTTGTCTGTTTTTGCAGGAATAGGCGTCAACACACCCGGTTCAATCCATGGAAAGGCAAAGCTAGATCGGAGATCGTAATGAACGAAGTAGCCGGATCTTCTGGGTATTCGGCGGAGATCAGCAGTTGCCACGTGGCAACAGGAGGTTCCCTTAGGACGTTCAAGGGAATTGTTGCTCTACCCGGGACTTGTAGTGTTACGCCGTGCGATGGTTCATTGGAAGTGTTCAAAATCACTTATCAGTGAAGAACTGTTTTTACTATGTTTGTCTTTTTGGTATTTCTTGTAGATTATTTTTATTAAAAGTTTGTAACTGTATTTAATCTAAACGCTTATTAGTAATGATTGTTTAAAACTGTGTTGTATTCATAATTTGTTTTTCGTATACACATACTCATACGAATTTAGGTTATTGTGGCATATATGTATGCATTTCTAATTCGGGAATTGTATGTTCTCCATTTGTAGATAATTTGTCATAAATTAATTTGTAAAATAAATATTACCACCGAAATGCGAAAACCGCTATTGAGATGCGTGTTGCAGCTGCAATTCCCAGCGGGGGTACGCTTTTCTGTTATATGTTTTCCAATTTCTTTTTTTAGTTGTTATTCTTCAGACTTTATGTTCGCAATAAGGTTTAATATGTATTATTTCGATTGAGTTAACATTTTTAGCAATGAATGTATCCGAAAGGAAAATATATACACAGCCTGAGGGATACGCGAATGAATGTAATTGAGCTTAATACATATTTGCGTGTTACCTTTCGAAACTGAATACACAGTGATTATATTTTAAGGTTATTATAGTTGTCATAAATGCAAAGTTTGAATATGTTTATTGCTGATTTTTAAATAAGTTTGGTCAACATAGTCCTCCTTGTTATAAAGTGTGATACGTGCACTTGGTTTGACTGACCTAAAGTTAATGGCGACGACCTCAAGTATGTATGTGTGTACATCTCTTACGTTCCCATGGCAGTTTTTAAAGTTATTTCTATGTTTATTTTTTCTTGTGAAAACGTGTAACATAAACAAACACAAGTTAGAGTAGTTTGTGTTGAATAACCTTGATGCGCTTCATTAAAGGAATCTTTTCACGCTTTGGTAAATTAACAAAATTTTAAAAAGTTGTTTCAGATTCGCAAATTTTCGTTTTAGTTATGATATTTGTGAGGAAACAGTAATACTGAACATTTACCATGGTCTAATATAGCCATTATATGCATCTTTTGACGATTTTAAAACCTAAAAATTATAAAGCGTTGCAACGCGAAACGATTGAATAATTTGGAGCGTTCTGTTTTTGTCGTTAAATTTTGTGAAACTACGAAGATTGCTTATATAAGGTATAAAATACGTTCAGTACGTGAACACGGCGGAATAGCTCAGTAGGATAAAGCGTTTTTACTTCAGGACTCTGGCAGGACTCCAGGGGTCACTGGTTCGAAACCTGGTCCGGGCAATGTTCTTTTCCTTTTTTTAATTTCATTCTTGATTTTTTACTGGAGCTTTTACGATCCAATGTTTACATTTATCGATATAAATCATTTAATGAATAAGTTAAAAATGCCAAAATCTGTGAAAAGGCCCCTTTAAGATATATTACCAAGCATGGAAGCTAAAAACACAAATTGCATTCAGCCTTAGTTATAATAATAATGTTCACAGTTTTACCAAGACAGGCCACTACATCGAATACCGGGACATAAAATACGAACATCTTAAATGCTTTATAGTAAATGTATACTTGAAATCTAAATTCATATAATTGTGATATTTATTTTTCGTTTTTGACGAAAAGAAAGATAATAAAGTATGTATTGCTTTTCAACCAATAAATGATCAAGTCATAGTACTGTCGTTTTCCCATTTGTTTATATGTGATATTATAATAATTATGAATATCAAAAGCTCTAATAAATCGTTCGTTATTCCCATGTTTTCTCATGTTCTTAGATATTCCATTCCAAAAAGCAATACGACGTTTCGAATGCTTAAAAATTGGATAAAATTACACGATGAATTTTAATGAGGAAAACTCTGAATAACAAATACTTTGTATCTACAGGCTTCACTGATTAATCATATACATTAATACATTGAGTCGTGTTCTAAGAAAACTGGGCATAATGCATGTGCGTAAAGTGTCGACCCAGATTAGACTGTGCAGTCCGCACGGGCTAATCAGGGACGACACTTTCCACTTTTATGACATTTTTCGGTAAATTTGTAGTCTCTTCTTAGCAAAAATCCAATTAGGGCGGAAAGTGTCGTCCCTGATTAGCCTGTGCGGACTGCACAGGCTAATCTGGGGCGAACTTTACGCACATGCATTATGCCCAGTTTTCTCAGAACGCGACTTAATTAAAGTGTTTATGTAGCGCTTTGTTGATTTTTATGAGATCGATGCTTTCATTTTACAAATAGGCGCGACAAGAAAAACAGGTTAATAGCGTACAAAGAAAAAAAACCAGTGCATTTTCTTGAGATATATGTCACTTTGAATGTTCACTGATATATAAAATCATACTTGATCACAACAGTCTATTTAGTTTTACATTGTTTAATACGCTTGGGATATTTTTTTTTATTTGAGCCGGAGTCAAAAACTATAAAGTTTATCAATGAGAAAACAATAACACACTTTAACATAATTTGTTAAAAAATAAATCGGTCTTAAAATAGCATCGTAAGGCTTCATGGGTAATCTATACGCAATGCAGAAGGGAGTTTCAGGGTTTGATCACAACTCGGCGAACGTTTCCAGAATTTTCCAAACACACCCAGTACTGGTTCTTCCCTTGAACTCGACTCGCGATTGTCTCTTTATAAACCTAAGACATTCCATGTACTCGCACAAAGTAAATAAGTTTTTAACTTAGAAAACACATGTATTACATTGATACCCGTGGTACTCTTACAGTGGCAATCGTCTGTAAATTCAATAGTATGTAGATAATAATACTCTCAGGAGATCGTTACACTAGACATCACACATACACAAGTTGCTCTTTTCACGACTCAAAGTACATTCTCAAAGTCTCCGTACCCGCGTACGATGTTCAATGAGGAACTATCAATATGATCATAACCAATAACCAATATTTCATAACCAAGAGATATATTACCCAAAGTTTAATATGGCTTTGTTAAAAACTCAGAAAATCTCAGACAATTTTTTAATATCTCGAACTAATAACATTTGAAATTTATGTGACGAAATGATAAAGTACGTTAGCATTGATTTTTATCTTGATAACTACATTCACCCAAAACAAGATGTTCAAACATGTACAAAATATGTTAAAGCATCGGCATACGGTTTCTAACGGCATAATAAAAATATTTAACATGTTATAAAATCGATGAGTATTCAAGTATATACTTACTACAAATCTAAAACCGTCAAGCACAATGCTCATCCTCCCATGTTTATTAGTAACCAAATTAACGTGAAGTTGCGAATCGACCATGTTTTCTGATCAGGTTTTTTAAAGTAAGTTAGGCTGGTTTGTTACGGCAATCGAGTGTGGGTTATAAACTATCAGCTGTTAACTAATTTATAACGCATTGATGTAGATTAACGAATGTGTGTGATGTTTGAACGTTAAGATTAAATTTAATTATATAAAATGAATTTCTTTCTTAAGATTTTTTAATCAATATTTTATTTGTGCGACAAACAAATGGATGGAGCTTAATTATTGACAAAAACAAAACTGATAATTATCGCTTTATACTTTGATCGTATTAAATAAAAATAGTTCCGAGTAAAGATATGTTTGATACATGAATTATGTTTATAACGCATGCGAGTTTGTCCAATACTAGTGAAGAGTGATTCGTGAACCGACCTATAACTGTACCCTTCTTTCCTTCACACCTACATGAATGATATTGGATTTCTGAACAAGATTTCTGGGACAAGAGGGACGACACCTTGTTTATATACAGTATCAAGAAGAAATTCTAAACAGCGTCACGTGCGTCCAACAACGAAGTCACAGGCTAAAGTCTTAGAGAAACCTTGTAATATGTATTAATAAATTTAATGCTATTTTCAAATGAAGAAGAGTAACTATTTCTAATTCAATGCTTTAAAATCAAGTAAGATCTGTGTCCCTTGTTTTCTTGTGTTCCTTTCGTTTAGTATCATGTAAGACCCGGTATGTGGTTGTTGCATTTTTGTCATGGTAAAGTTTTGGAAAGTATTGTAAATTTCTTGCAATATTTTCAGTTTAGAAATCAGGTACGGGTTTGTTTTACACTAAGTGTTATTGTTAATTTATTGATTTTACTAGTATGTTACTTTCAGCACGTGTTATGTCACCGGTAAGGTAACGTATAGAAGTCTGTCCATCTGTCCATCTGTACGTCCGGCATTCCGCTTAAGGAAGTTTTTTACGCAACGCTTTCAGATATTGAGCTGATTGTTGGTAAGTGAGTGAATCTACATGACTTACAGATAAAGTGTCAATTTCGTCTCGGTCCAACGATTTTTGGCAAAAATATGGACACATAATTTTTAGTTTAACCGTTTTCCGGAGGTTTTTACGCAATGCTTTCAGATATTGAGCTGATTTTTGGTATGTGAGTCTACCTACATGACATATGAAGCGTGAGTATGTTCCGGTCCATTGATTTTGGATCGGATATACAGTCAGTCGGGACAATACCACTTTTGCTAAAACTATAAAAATGCTTTAAACTGTATAACTTGAGTTTTAAGGAATTCTCTTCAAAACAATTAAGTCTTGGCGAAAAGGGTCGGCCCTGATTAGCCAGTGCGGATTGCACAGGATATTGTGATACAATACATGCTTTTTTATTTACATATCTTGTACAGTCGTTATTACATTCAATTGAAAAGTAAACGTATTGACGACCCCTATTTGAATTTCATCCTTTATTAGCTTATATTAGGCTGTTATACGCATGAACATTATCCATGTCTTTGGTAAGACGTTTGTTCGTCAGAATTGAGGGTTTAATAAACGGACAGAGTGTCTCTTTCTCGTTAATCTATGAGTTTTGACGTTAACTGCTACAAAGACAAACATTTGTCAGAATTAATCCATTTTAAGCACAGAAGCACACATCGTCTCCATGCCGTGATTTAAACATTTCCGGAGTTATTTCGGTCATTTAATTATTTCATATAGCAGAACTTGTCTGTGCGAATTCTCCATAATTCTCTAACCGACTTTGGAAGACCAAGCAATGGCAAGTGCCATATAAAGAAGTTAAACTCCAGCTGCTGGAGCAGTATTGCATTCTCATTATATACAATAAGTTGGTCCTTTATTTAAGGCAAGTGACCATTTGCCAAAACAGTACGAAACAGCACTATACGAAAAAACATACACATATAAAAGAATAAAGCTGGAGTCACCGCCTTGCAACGGTCAATTTAAAGCATTGGGGGTTTTAACTCGTTTTAGAGCGCTCACCCTCAAACTTGGCCCAGCAATATTCATGATACAAATAAGTGTTAATAACATTTAACCTCAAAGCATTGCAACTCAAATTAAAAAATACGTAAAAGGAAATAAAACGCATTCAATTGAATTGCCATTTAATAACTTCATGGTAGGAAGGAGATTAAGTCAACAGAGTTACAACTATTTGAGGAACGATTAAATAAAACTACGAACAGGTGAAACTACATCCCTTGTTTTTAGAAAACGAGTTAAGAATATAGCATCGTTTAGTTAATAGTTCAGATCATCATCGTGCGAATACAGGAAGGAGCAACAATAATGGGTGAAAAAGATCCATAATACACAGCTTGGCTGTTATGTGACTGCTAAAAAAATAAATAAAACAAGAAATGCCCATCAGAGAGAAAATCTTGTGCATATCCATGTTATCAGCGGCATGGTCGAACATAAAGGCACATGGGACTTTTTCTTATAAAACAAAAAAATTATATTTAATACGCTATCAGTTATACGTATGGCTTTGCAGAGCGTTTGTCTCAATGACCGCTTGGCGGAGTTGGCGACTGTTTTGTTTGTGGGGAAAAAAACTATGTCATTTGAATATAGTTGACATTTTCTGCGTTTTCTTGTATTTGATTGAACGGGGGTTTTGCGTAGATCGGCTTAACGGGTATCGTGCGGTGGAACTCAGCATTGACTGTACATAGTAGACGTCATAGAAGAGATTTCCTGTTAAGGTATTTACGGTGTGAGAAAATGTTTCGAAAGTGGTTTAGTAACACTCATTGCGCAAACCAAGTTGGAATGTTTTTGAACGTGATTGAATTCTCTGGTTGCCCTGTGTCCTCAAAAACGTTTGCGAATGGCGACTGTTGCGTATTTCGCAAGACGATGTTTAGTTTACACACGTTTCGCATAGGAATATTGTGTTTGAGACGCAATATCACAATCTATATTTGATGTCAGTGACTCTTTCAGAATTGGGTATCACACTTGGAAGAAGTACTCCACAATTAGTTTGGTTACTCAAAGGACTGTTTAGGAAAGCACTTGTGCATTTTCGGGTTCATGCCCTGACATACCCTCATTGCATTTTAGCCAAAGCTGTTTTGTGGCATCACTTTTTTGAGATTGCATCTTAGGATGCTGAAGCAATCCTACGTGCGCTGTTTGTCGGATCATCGAATGTGTCTGTATGACACGGCATGATGCGCATAAGTCGCTGTTGAGACCGTATGTTGTTTGAGTGAGTACATGTGCGTGTTCATTCTGTAAGCGGACAGTCCTTGTAAATACTGACAGGCTTCTATCTTTAGTGTTTTAATATTTGAGCAATATTGCACGCTCATGAGGTATTTTCTGAGCAGCTCAGTTGTTATCTATACTGAACTCTATATTGTTTACACGGTACCTATATAAAACCGTATTTTTTATCCAATCGTATATAGTGTCAGTGTTATTTTCCAACAGTTGGCTATTGTCCGGGATGTGCGCTTGTCGTATAGGGGAGCCTAACCGTTCAACATCTCGATACTCTGTTGAGGTTAACAGTGAACCTGTGCTATTATAATTCGTTCATGGTATGGCTGTATACTGTTATATATGTTAGAAATGACCTAATATATACAATGAGCAGACAGTAGTTTTTTGTGAAATGTTTTCTTCCTGTTGCACCATATCATGTTAGTTACATTCAACTCAGATTGTACCAATATGTACATAAGAATTTTACTTATATTGGTCTACATGTAATATACTTTACCCTTGTTATGCGTTTACTTATATCGCTATCGGTGTATGATAACAATGGGTAAATTAATTAACCTTTAAACAGTACTACAAATGTTCATCAGACCGCACCGCTCTAGCGCATGTTCTGACATAGAAAACTTGGCGATCAGTCCCACTTTGTTGCCTAATGTCATTCCGTTCTCAATATAGAATGCTAAGGCTTCTTTATTATGTTTTGAATTCGATACAGCTACGAAACTAAACGGAATAACACGTTTATAAAATGTAATGATATCAGTTTATAGAATGTAATATATTAAAATACATTAAATCATATTTTACATATTGTATAATAATATATAACATTATATATTATATTTAATTCAATATTATGCAATATTATATTACATTTATATGATATTACAATAGCTTATATCATGATATAATGTATTTTATAATATTGTGTAATATGATGTAATATAATATACTATTATAGTATATTATATACAATTATATAAATTATATAGATCTACAATTATGTTATTAACAATTAAATCATATAACATTATATCATTTTTTATTATATCATATTATTGTATATCATATTATAAAACTTTTTCTTGTAGGAGGAAACTAGATATATGTGAAAAATATATAACTGTGTATTATTTATTGCATTACCTTACGACTATATTGCATTATATGTTGTACATTAAGCGCGGTTATATTCCATTAAACATCATTTAGCAACGTCTATTGAACATATTAAGAACTAAGGTATGTAAGCTTTTCCGAAAAATAAAGCACGTACTTTTAACCCAATTCAACGAAGTTCCCATATCTGTTTTTTCCGACCATTTGTCGTTGTAGCTTGATACTATCCTATTGACTATGAGACACAGAAAGAACTTATTTGTTTAACAAATGAAAGAGAAGCCCGATCCATGTTTTATACGTTACCAATTGTTTATTCAGTTACTTTACTGTGTCTGAGTTTGACTGTATATGTATAGTTAACAAGATAAGTATTGATGCAAAGCATCAAAGGGCGTCGGGAATTTCAGTGTAAAAGGCACTCAATGAAGTTACATGGCTACTGTTAATATAAATATATTGGCTGATTGTTTTAAACAAAATAGAAAAAGATACTGGTATAACCATTATCTATAATTTTGTGTTATAACCCCCAAATAACCATTATCTATGATGTTGTGTTATAACCCCCAAATAACCATTATTTATGACGTTGTGTTATAAACCCCAAATAACCATTATCTATGATGTTGTGTTGTAAACCCCAAATATTTCATAGTTCATTTTATTTGCATTGGTTTCCTTTTTTTACTGGCATCCGTGTGCAGTTTTCATTAATGGAACAGAACTGTGTAGGTTTTAAAAAACCTGCTTCATCTTGTAAGCGTAATTTCATATTTTTCTCAACTTCAAGGGGAGATGATTCTGAACTTATTCTTACGTTGCTCTTACGTTACGATAGGGGTTGAGTACTCATTGATATGAAAACACTGTAAAAGTTTGAAAAAAATGAATGAAAACTGTAAATTGCATAAAGAAGCTGCATTTCACAATACTTTGATATTCAGTAAACGATCATAACAGATTTATTGCTCCGATATTCATCATTTTCAATAGGGTTCGAGTAATACTGATATAAAAACACTTATTTTATAACAAGTTTGGAAAGAATCAGACGAAGGTTGTGAAATCGTTTAAACGAGTGGAAATTGTTTATTTTTTCAAATTTAATAGAAAAAAATTCTGTACTTATTGTCCCGATGTTTCTCATTTTAAATGAGGTAAAAATGCTCATTGATATGAAGACACTGTAAGTTTGGACAGAATCTGATGAAAAAAGTTGACATAATCACCTAATCAAGCAGTTTTTCACTTTTATTTTTTAATTCAAAGAGACATAATTCTGGACTTATGGTCCGATATTGCTCATATAGAGTTTAGGCTGGGTCCTCATTAATACAAAAAACCTGTGCAAATTTGGGAACAATCGGATGAAAATTTTGGACTTCGAACAACGATTTCCAAATTTCTCAAATTCTAAGGAAGATAGCTATGGACGTAATGGTCGGATAATTCTAAAGGGCCCATACCACCTGGATAGTAATACGTGTCGCGCTTTGCGCTCTATATGTGGTTCTTAAAAAAAAACTCCTAGGAGTGCTTGACTCTTGGGAAACGAGTTGCTGGGGCACAGCTCCTCCTTGATGAGCAGCTGCTTCCTTTATCGCAACTCATTGTTACAATCAATAATACGTGTCGCGCTTTACGCTCTATATGTGGTAGGGATAGTACTTAGGGCCTATGACAGACAACCATAAAAATACATGGATAATAGACGTTTTGTTTGCATTTATTTGTCAATATAAAACAAGTGTATTTTTTATAAGATATTTAAGTGATGTAAGAAATTTTATTTAACGTTGTCACCACGCGGCATCCATTAATTTTAATAAAAATGTCCAATTGTAGTAAAATGGATTTTAAAATGTCTACATAAAATAAAGCTTTATTATATTTATTAACCTAATTGAAAAAAATGTCAGCCGCCGAACTGTTCCGTTCGTGCCGGAACCCGGGATTGAACCGGGGGCCTTTAGATGATTGTTGCGTAAACAACTTCAGTCTAACGCTCTCGCAACTAAGCTATTCCGGCTGACATTCACTTATGTACTGCTATTTGGTGAAGTTGTGTATAGCGATCGTTATTATATGTCTATTAATAAACTTATACATTGTACGTTTTCGTAACACTACGCCTTCCAATAAACTTTCTTGCGCGATAGGTCGTCAAATATCGTACTACATTGATTCTCCACTAAATAAGCAAATTTGAAAAAACACAAAATATATATATTTTGATTATGTTTTGTTTTTATACATAACCAGAAAGATTCGCGTATTTTCACGCTTAATTATTCGATTCACAATTATAAAGGAAATGTAATGTTTATTTACACATATGTTGACATTTAATGTAATATTAAAATATTGGTTTTATTGTTTTAATACTTAATAACAAACGTTTGAACTTGATAGCTTTGATATTTTATTTAACACTATATCCGGGTTTGATTTAACACGTTAATGTTCACAGAACAGTTAAAACAATTAAAAATATTGTCATTAACCAATGCCGGCGGAAGATAAAACGGAACTCCACACCTTTGGAAAGCCCCGTCGTATCATTAATTACCGTCAATGATAACCTCTTGAATGTGCCAATAGAAGTTTTATTTAAATAATAATTGATACGGTTTGTTACATTGATTTTGAAAGTTTTTTTTTTAAATCGGTCAACTTCTTTTCTACTCCCGCATAATTATTTTTCCTAAACACAATATATCTTGATACTGTTGTTATGCATCTCTTGATCGTTAGTATGTTGTATCCGTACATGTTCCCGTCCTAGGCAGCGTGTAAGACTTTCACATTTTTTAACGTTTTTTTCCTCGTGGCTTTAGCGTTTATTGTTATCGGAATCGCAATAGAACGACACCGGAGAAATTACTCCTTCCAAGATTAAACGCATGTGGCTTCAGGTCTTGGATGCATTGTTGCTTTACCCGCCATATTTGTTTTCGGAGACGCATCGGTTGACACAGGTGTTCGTGGAATGAATGGAACTGAGTGCTTTATTGACGCAAAAATGAAAGATTCTACATTTCCACAAGGTTATTCATGTTCCAATTAGATCTTAGTGTAATCTCAATGGTAATTATGGGAATATTCTACGTCCGGATAGCGATAGCCTTACGAAAGCATTATAAGTTTGTACGTGAACATTCATTCAGAATTCGCAACCATCCCGGACGAGAACTACACACAAATACGATTACATGCATGATGTTTCTTGTAATATTTGTGTTCGTGTTAAGCTTCTCCCCACATCTGGTTCTTATGGTAACGATATCCAAAAAGTCCGACTTTTTAAAAGAGATGACTCCGGCTGGTGTGGCGGTGAACAACATCTTTCTCCGATCCTTTGTGATCAACAACATGGTCAATCCAATCATCTACGCATTCTGTAACCAAAAAAAATCCGGACAGAATGCGCAACTGTGGCATGCAACGTCGTTTCCAGTGGAAGGAAAAATTAAACGCTGTATAAATTAACCGCGGCGGGCGATCATGGGTAACATGCTATATTTGCGCAGTCTGGTCAAGAGCTACCCTGTACACTAATGAGACCACACCATGCTTGACTTTACAGTGGACAGCGTAGCTCTTGACTAGACTTATTGCACAAGCACTAGGAATCATTTTACATGACACGGGCCATTTGGTATTTAATTTTCTCCAAATATAAATATAAGAAAAATAAAATTAAGTTCCATCGGTAGAGGAAATTTCATCTTGTGTGTTCAATGTCATTTTTAAAATAAAAATCGGCAATAATCTATAAAATGGTGGTAATACTTACAAGATGTAGTTTACATAAATATGTTACATATGTTGTAAGTAAATCAATTTGATTCTATGGCGTCGTTCTCTATTTTACGGCCCAAACGGCCATTTAAATACGTACGACATTCTAAACATATAAGAATAATGAATAAGTGAGGGTGAACGCCATTGTGTTTGCAAAAAATAAACATAAATACTTAAATATCAGCATGTATGATTCGGTTTGAAATAGACAATTATGTTTTATTTTCAATTTTAAATCAAAGTGGGATTCGATTATTTCGAGTCTGAATATCATATAAAAAATGTTTGGCAAAGTATTGGTGCACGATTTAGTTGAAGAGGTATGTACACTTTAGTTTGTTATTGAAATGATTCTTAATGTAAACATAGTTTTCATAAGTTATTTAAATCTTACACAATTGAATAATTGCGTAAACCTTTTATTTCTAAGTTAAAATTGATACTCTTATAAACATGTCTGAGAATCCATCACAAATAATTTAATCGCACAAAAAATTAAGTTCATCATTAAACCAATTATTATTGCAGTTTCCCACGTTGTGGATCCAGGCTTCTTGAAAATTCAATGAAATTCCAGGAAAGGTAGACAATAACTGCTTCGAATCTTGGTCTTTGTTTCATTTCTGCGTTAAATAAGACCGGGTTTGTGAACATCGCTGCAAAATTGATGAAGTAATGGCTGTTCAAAGCGATGCACCCTGTTTTAGGGTGATTTCGAGTTGAATGCCTTGTTAAATATATATTTGATAGTGAAAATATTTTTTTTCAGAAAAGTTGATTTTTCGTTAAAATATGATTATTTGTTATTCAAAACGATGTTTTGACTAATTAATATCATAGCCACACGCTAATCACCTGTGCTTCCATGTCAAATTTGAATAAGCGGCTGGAGGAGGATACATGCTCTTCTTGGATTTTACTATCTATCTGACACAACTCATCGATTTATTAAAACATTTAAATCAATGCCCGATTAAAATTGCATTTGTTTGCAGTGTATGAATGATTCACACAAGTTGATTGAATGTTTAACAATATATTGAATAATATAAACAATACTTGTAAACGTGTAATACTAGTCAAATGCAATTACACCGCGTCCATTTATATAGTCAACAATTATGTATAGGGTTTTGTTATGGCATCGAACCAAATTATAAATGCCTATTCGATACCTCATTAATGTACACACTGTTGAATCGGAATATCACGTCTTTCTTACTTTCTCCATGTATAAAGATCTACGAACAAAATATTATATTCGATCTAACTGGCCAAACTTAGTCAAATTTAAAAATATACACTCTTGTCAAAATACTACAGAAATAAACAATGCTGTCAGATTCATTACTGGGGCAATGAAACTCCGTGATGCAAAAAATTAGAAGTATTTGCTGCTTATTAAATTAATATTGTATGAAATCGTTAATATATTGTTTATTTACTACTTGTTTCTTCTTACATAATTGTCCATACATTTACTTTTGTAAATGATGTTTCAACTCTTCGCATTTACATACATACAGTTATTTATGTGTATAATTATGTATGTTTTTATATTGTACTGATGTACTTCGACAATAATTTGTTAACTTGAATATGTAAATGGCCAAAGGCATTTGTCGATGTTCCAATAAAAACTTGAAAGTTGAATTAAAAATAGCCCTACATGTTCTCTTAATTCTATGAATACCAGCTTAAAAATGTAGTAATGCCCTTGGCGTGTGTCGTGAAACATATAATGAAATATATATTAATTATGACATGTATCATTGTCATGACAAAACAAACTTCACATAACAATCAATATAAAACACAGTTTGTATTATTTATTTGAAATTGAGTTTTGATTTGTAATGTTCTGAGATAATTTGAAATCACTATTCTTTGTATACTGAGCTACGTGTATGTACGTCAGTTTTTAGCCTGTTTTGCAAGTGTATAATAGCTTGAAACAAACAGCCAATTTACGTATTATCACATATTAACCATACTAAAACATTTAGCACTTTTATAAAACATGAAAAGACAAAGACTGTGTAGCACATTTAACCTTTAAGCAGCCTATTAAGACTATTTATGTTGTAAATCAGATTAATTAAAAAAGATTATATGTAAAACTCTCATAAAGGATATACAGTAGCCTATCTAACTTATTTATATATTTTTAAAGTTTATACAATAGGATGACATATACAGCCTAATTAGCGAAAAAATACTATTAAGCAGGGTTGTGTACTTCCGTGACAAGGACGTTGCTACCAGTGAAATTGGTAGGCATCTTTAATGGTCACTTCTGACAAACACGGATTCCCTTACCTTAGGTTACGACCTAATGCACTATGTTTTAATTTGTGTTGGAGTCATGAGGATATATGTTTCTATAAATCTCCCAATCAACAACGCCAGAAGATTGAAAAGAAACACTTCCTAAAAATTTCTTGGAATAGTTCCAGTCATTTGTGAGATATGTTTTATATCAGTCATATTTATAATAAATACATATTCTTGTGGGTGAGAATTACTTAATTTTTGGCCTATATTGGCATTCAGATATAAGGAGCGGCGGTGGGGTGCTTTACTCCAATAACGTTGCTGAAGCTGCACAATACAATAAATGTTCTGATTGTTTTTAGCATCAATAATGCATTCCCCGGAATGGTTAAATACACTGTGAAGCCTTTTTCCGGAACTGATTGGAGTACTACGAAAGTTTTGTTAGTTTTAAACATTACATCTTAATACATCTTATATTGTAACGATTGAAACGCAATATAACTGTATTTGTTTTTAAATACATTTCAAAGCTGATTTTATTCATCGATTTAGCTCAACAGCAACATTGCATAAAACTTTTTCACATTTGATATATTTCACTTTTGGATTGCAAAGCATTAAGAATTCCAAACTCAACAATACATTTGTTCAGTAAAATCATTTAAACTTCATAATGTTAAGTTGTATCAATGTTTCTTTCTGTTCTTTTTGCGATTTTCATATTTTTGTTTCGTTTGAAATGGCTTATGATTGTGTTTTAAAGGATTTTGCTCAGTTTATATGCCAGTTTAAGATGCCACGCTTTTCCTGAAGATTGATGTTGACAACTCCAGGCATAATTCCCAACGTTTTTACTATCTAGACCCACGTGAGATATGCTATCTCGGACACGTTCAGAGCTATATTGTGATACATTCCTGGTTACAGTGGCAGTGGAGATGGCAGATAACCGATTCGGAGCTGGCAGCCTTCGTTTCCTTGCCTGTAACCGTTTTGTTTCTTAACATTAATGACAATACAGTTATATGCTCCAGAATTACGTTCATGTCGGAAAAGTTAACGTCATATATTCACACACGCACATACACATTCCCAAGACATTACTGTTATATGCGAAACAGGAGAACGTTTTTCAGCTTATTGATAAACTTTTGAGATAAACATACTCATTTATTAATTTGAAGAATGTCACATTATGACTACTACTTGTAGCGTTCAGATTACATAGACCATACCCGGGACAGCTGCAAATAAAATATGACGATATCAATTCGTTCAGACATTTTATTGACTGGCTAAGGAAAAGATTTGATTAGAGATTATAAGAAGGAAAAAACCTTTAAATGCTTTCATTAAATAGAAATGCACACCACGCATTAAAATTGTTTTGATAAAGCAACTAGTGAAGATTTCTGGACGCAAATTTATAAGGAAAATATCTTGTAAGATTATAAGGTTCATTACCCTCATACATGAAAAATGTTTGTTGATTAAATTTGTCTAACTTCTTTCTATAGACTTATGGCCGTATTAACCAGTGTGCATATTCATTTACGAGTGACCGAACTCGTTTGCATTTTTTGCTGACATCAAGAAAAAGGACAGCAACTGAAGCGTTTTGTTTTACTGACATGCAATTGATCGTCTTAAATTTCAACTGGACTCGTTCCCGGTTTCAACATTCGAAATGTTTAATGCTAAGTTATAAATCATGCTTATCTACAGTTTTTTAAATAATTTTTGAAATCTCTAACGATGAGTTAATGCAATATATTCAAATAACATTTAACTACCGCAAATGAAGACCAAAGCAAGTAAAAGTCCACTACATGACATGAATACAAAATGTATGATGTTAGGAATACTAATGTTATTTAAGCGCAATAACTAGACATTCATATGAAATATATAGTCATTTAAATGCAATTAATAGTAATTTAAATTCTAAAACATTCCTAATAGGCGCATAATGTGTGTTTGAGCTCCAAATTTAGCTCACTGACGTTTACTTCGTTACCACATGCAAGCATACAATAAATACCTACTATATTTAAACCGTGTTAATTTATGCTGATGATCTTGTTAAACAAATGATTCTCAAAAATCAACATTTTGTTCTTCCCATTCCATGTCTCAGCATGTATGTTCATGTAAGTCGATAACAAGAGTATTATCAGGCAAATGAACGTAACATTTCAATTTTATTCCGAGTCTTTCCGCTCAGATTCGCGCACATAGGCGCCTTTCCTACCCTCACGAAAGCCTCATGTCGTATTCTAACGCCACGTGAATTAATCAACAGTTTATCTGGCATCTTTGTTATGGCATATATGTTAATGGTTTATCATTTTCATTTATCGTACATTATAAAGATGATTGAGAGAATCTTCCAAGAAATGCCAGTATTTAACAATTACTCAACTATTTTTTCAAGGTAAGACCGAAATATGTATAGAGGGCCAGAAAAGTCATATGTTGAGATATACATGGCTTTTTTATTTGTTGGAAGACTGCATTTGAGCACGTGTGCGTATGTGTGTACCAAATAACAAGGCCTTTTTACAGTAGACACCCGGTTTTGAAAGCATTAAGTTTTCAAAACAAGCGGCCAGAAACATAAGTTACTACCAGTTTTCTCCCTTGATAATTTCCTGTTCATGAGGGTCATATTGGCCGTGTAACCCTTACAGTTTTAACTCTTGATAAACTGAAACATGCTGATGGCAAATTGATGTAGATAATGTTTCTTAATTCGAATACGATCGTTTAGATTCCGATGAACCGTTTGCAATAACGCTATGTAATCTAATATATGCAAAGAAGTAAAACCAACCATAAATAATATGACAAATGTGTTCTTACATTGTATTTACTTATCTTGGAGTAATCATAATTATCACGAATATGTATGTTTTGTAGGACCAACATTATTTCTAATTACAGATTTTTTATAATATCCGTATTGGTATCATTATATTTCCCGTGTTCAAATAATTATTATCAGGAATAACATACGTTGTAATTGCATTCTTTTTTCCCCTCGTGGGATTGTGCAAACATAACCCATTCCTCAAGTCAGAAGCGGCATGTCTACTTTTAGAGCTGAAATACCTTGATAAAGGTCGGTCTACTTCGCAAAACAACAGCTTAAACGCTTAATATATATCACCACCGATTATCAGTACTTTCTTAAAATGTTTTGGAAAATCAAATTGGACATCGCCAGGCTTTTATCAATTACTCCTGGCTTTCATCCAGGTAGGTAAAGGTGGGAACCTCAATGAAGCACTAAGACCAGTAGACATAAGTCTGATGTTAAGTTCAATACGAAATCTCATTTGATCGGCGCTCAAGCTTGTTGAAAATCCAAATAAACGTCTTAAAAAAGATTTTCAAAAAAATATTTATTCCCAATCACACTGTACGTATTTTCAACATCTGTTACTTGTTTACATAAAAAAAACTTAAAAACTCTGATTTAACCGATGAGGCTTCTAGCTAAAATATATATACAAGTACTGACATACATCAAAATCAACTGCTTCCATTTGTACAGTAACCTATCCTTGCGTTGAGTACAACTGCAATTTCTATTACGTCTATTTAAACCTCCTCTAACTGCAGCACACACTTGTTTAAATCTATAACGATGAGTTAAATCATTATAAGCAAATTAAAGTCAACTACATGATTTCCATATAAAAGGTATGTAAATCGAATTAAAAATGCAATCCATTCGCAATAATTAGACATTAATACGCAATACATAGTCGTTATCATGAATTTTATAATAACTTTTATTATCTACTTTACTTTTGATATTTTGCTTTTCGTTTAATTTCCTTTAGAATGCGGTACCAATAAAGGCAGAACTTTTGTTTGAGAGCAATGCATAACAAGCTTTATAACTACTTACATTTATTTCATTAATACATAAAAGCAAACGAAAACTCCTTATTGCATAATTTTCTTATTAACAATTGCGCTCGCTCACAGTGTTGTAATTTTGATTATGATAAATAAAAATGTCGATAATCCCTACGCTCAATTATCCATCATTTGTTTATATTTATATGCTGTACGCGATTATTATCAGATAATTGAACTCAACAGTACACTTTTATTCCGATTTGTCCGAGAGGTCCATCGATCCGTTAAAAAAGCGATATACCTATTTTTTTATCCACAGGAATTAATCAACAGTTTGAATGGCTTATTTCTAATGGCGTCTGTTTTGAAAATATATTTTAATCATTAATTGTACATAACTGAGATTTGACATTTTTCTTGGTACAGCGAGTCTTTAGCAATTTCTCATAGCTTCCTGTCAGGTAACGGCTTAATAAGTCTGCAGAGCCAGAACATTCGTATTTTGTCAGATATAATTCTGAATGCATTACTTGTTGAAATAAGGAGTTCAAATAAGTTTGGGTGTCTTTGTGCACTGGTTCTATTTTAAATTAAACGCTAAATTTTTCAATAAGTAATTATTAAAAACTAGCATATGGACACACGATTTTTCTCTCCTGATAATATAATAATATGTCTATAGTTTCATTTTTCCTATATTTGTCGCATTACCTTAAGCATAGTTTTCACTCTTGATAAACTCAAACATCTTGTTGGCCACATTATGCGGATGCAGCTTCAAAACCAGAATATGATTGTTAGATTAATATGAAACATTTAAATTACTACTTTTTGACTGATGTGTACCGAACAATTAACCCGACCATACATGAAAATACTTTTTTAAATAACGGTTTAGGAGTAATGCTTATTCTTGTGAATCTCTATTGTGATTAAAACACTTAAGCTTGATAAAAAACGCATTTACATCATAATCCCCGTGTTGTTATCATCAGGTAAATCGTGTTCACAAGTACTATTCAGTACTTACCTAAATCTTAATGCAATTCTGAGAATTCCCCGCCAGGATATGTGCACACAGAAAAAGACTCAAGGGACATGCCTATTACATTCGCTGCATGATCAATCTGATGCACTAGCATGAACGCTGATAATATATCACCTAAATCATTATGCGATTTCGAAGTTTCTCCGCCAGGATCTGTGGGCACAGAAACCCACTCAAGAGAATGCTTTTTTCTTACGCTGAAGGAACCATCAGATGCAACAGCGTACATGATGATAATATATTGCCATCTTTCATCGGTAATTCATAAACATGTTTTGGAAAATCAATCTGGGTTTTATCAATTCCTCAAAGATTTCACTCACGTAGGTAAAGGTTTAAACAAGCGTTGTAGTGAATCTTCATAATTAAGCCTGATGGTTGCTCGGAGAAGCTGAACAGATATCAATATATAATTACAATAGAGTTCAACACTCTTAAATAGCCAATCACACTCTACTCGGATATTTTGTGTTATGAATTTTGCATTTTAATTTCACAGTTACCGAAATAGAAATACTTGGAGACAATCAAGAGTTTCTTGAGCAGTCAAACTTCATTAGTATACGGTTCTAAAAGAAGAAACGCTCTATATTGTTTGAAATACACGTTTCTCGACCGTCTTTAATTTATATTTCATATGATTTATGGTTAAAATGTCAAACGTAAGTTCACTGATTGCTATGGTATCAACACTTGTTTGTAGATTTTTATCATTTAATCCGTGTACTTTGATCGGCCTTAAAGATGCTCACAACTTTCACACTTGTTTTATTAACAAGCAAATGTTCATCAAGAGTTGGAATATATCCCTCAGGACAATTTCGTAAACGATTAACACATTAATATGATAAAGAAACTAGTTAAGGTTTCTGGGCGCAAATTTATAAGGAACATGTCTTGTATGATTATAAAGAATATCATGTAAGATTATAATGCTCATAACCAGCATACATAGAAAAAATTGTTGATTAATGTTGTCTTAATTCTTACTACAGACTTATTGCCGTATCAACCATTGTGCATATTCATTTACGCGTGACCGTTCTCGTTTCCATATAATGCTGGCATCTAGATAACGGACAGCAACCGAAGCGTTCCATTGTACTAACATGCAATTGATCGTCTAGATTTTCAACTGGGCTCGTTCCCGATTCCAACATTCGTAATGTTTAATGATTAGTTAGACATGCTGATCGACAATTTGTTCCAAGACGTTTTGAAATCTATAACGATGAAGTAATGAAATATAAGCAATAACATTTAAATACATCAAATGAAGACCGAAGGAAATAAAATGCAACTATATGACATGAATACAAAATGTATGTTATGATCAAAACTAATCTTATATAACGGCAATAACTATAGTGTTATTCGAATTATTTAGTCATTTACAAGAATTTAATAATAATTTAAATTCCCTACCATTCTTTTGAGCCCGGTATCGTTACCATTAGTTTCATATTATGTAGAATTTGCAACCAATGAAGGTATCATTTTTGTTAAAGCATATTAATATTCAAATTAAGGTTACTGACAATTACTTGATTATCACATGAAAGCATACAATAGCTTCCTACTTTATTAAAATCTTACTAATTATGCTCATGATCTTGTTGTACTTACGATTCTCATAAATCCATATTTTGTTTGGCCCATTCCATGAATCGACATGTATGTTCATGTAAGTCTATGCAAAGAGTACTATCAGGAAATTGAAGTTAACATTTTAATTTAATTCCGAATATTCCCGCTTTTTCGAGCACATATGCGCCTTTCCGTCCCTAACAAACGACGCATGTCCGATTCTTACTCCGCCACATGAATTAATCAACAGTTTATCTGGTGTCTTTGTTATGGCTTATATGGTTATGGTGTATCATTTTCATTTAAGGTACATCACTAAGATGTTTGAAAGAATCTTTCTAGAAAATCCAATATTGAACCAATACTCATATATTTTTTCAGGTAAAGACCGAAATATGTCTGAAGGGCCAGAATAGTAATATGTTGAGATATATTATTCTGGCTACTTCATTTGTTCGAATACTGCATTTAAGCAATTGTGCGTTTTGTGCTCCAAAAAACAATATATAAAGAAGTGAAACTCCAGCTGCTGGAGCAGTATTGAATTCTCATTATACACAATTAGTTGGTCCTTTATTTAAGCTCTTTTACATTAGACACCCGATTTCGAAAGCAGAAAGTTTTCAAAACTAGCGGCCAGTAACATTCGTTTCTAGCAGTTTTCTCCCTTTATAATTTTCATGTTCATGAGTTTTAAATTCTAATAGTGGCCGTTTAAACTTAACAAATTTAACTCATGATAAAATAAAACATGCTGGTGGCAATTTGATGTAGATAATTCATCTAAATTCGAATACGCTCATTTAGATTCCGATGAACCGTTAGCAAAAATACTATGCTTAGTGATATATGCAGTGAAGTTAAACCCACCATAAATAATATGACACATTTTATATTCTTATCTTAGAGTAATCATAACTCTGAAGAATCGTTTTTTTTTTCTTAGTCCACTGTCATGCTTGATAACATAAAAACATTTTTATTACAATGTCAACGTTGGTATTATTATATTTATCCCGTTCAAATAATTATTATCAGGATTAGCATACCTTATTATGGCATTTAAATGTTTCCCCTCGTGTGATTGTGCATGCATAACGTTTTCATCCCAAGTCAGAAGCAGCATGCCTATTGCTAGAGCTGCAATACGGGTCGGTCTACGTCGCTATAGCAGCAGCTTTCACGCTGACTGTATATCACCACAAATAATCACTTCTTTCTTAAAATGTTTTTGAAAATCAAATTGAACATTATTGATATCAATTACTCATAGCTTTCATCCAGGTAGGTAAAAGTTTGAACCTAAAACCTGAAACACGAAGACCAGCAGGTATCAGTCTGATGTTAAGTTCAATAGGCTTAAACGAAATCTCAATAGATCGGCGCTCAAACTTTTTGAATATCCAGATAAACGTTTATCTGAGTGTTATTTATATTGGTTTTGTGTGTTATCTACGCAGAAACAGAAGTAGCAATATATACAGACAATTAAAATGTTATTGAGCTGTGAAACGGCATTAGTATAAGGTGCTAAACAGAAAAAACGCTAATGCATGTGTTTAATTCTACATGCACACTGCTTGGCTGCAGTATAATCAAATGTCATGTAATGTATCAATCAAATGCAAAACATATTATAATTCATCGCAATGGTATCGACAATGTGCACATTTAATCCGTTTACATTATAGGGGCTTGAGGATGCACTATATTTTATGCAAGTTTGAAAATCATATATTACACGTTATTCATGGAAAACGATAATCACGCAGACGTCTATTAAGAGTTTACATAATCTTGCTCGATAAACTTTCTTAAACGATCTTCACACAAATATGTATTTCCAAACACACTGTTCATATATGTTCTTTTACTTGTTTACATTAACACAAATCATTAAAAACTGCGATATTACCGTTTAGGCTTCTAACTAAAATATATGCACAAGTTCTGATATACATCAATATCTACTGCTTCAATTTGTACAATAACATATCCTTGCTTTGAGTACACCTGAAATTACTATTACGACTATTTATACCTCATAGAATTTAACTACAGTACTCACTTGTTTGAATCTATAGCGATGAGTTAACGCATTATAAGCAAATTAAAGTGTACTACATGACTTGGATACAAACTGTATGTAAATACGATTACAAATCAATGCGCAATAATTAGACATTTATACGCAAAAATAGTCGTTAACGTCAATTAAATAATTACTTTTATTATCTACCTTACATTTGATCTTTTACAACTTTATAACTACTAACATTTATTTCATTGATACATGAACGCAAACGAAAAGTCCGTATTGCATAATAGTCTTATAAATAATTGCTCGCTCATCGCATTGTAATTATGATTCTCATAAATAAAAATTCTGATTAGCCCGCCCAATTATCCATCATTTGTTTAAATGCAAATCTTGTACGCGATTATTATTAGGTAAGTGCACTCAATAGTACAATGCTATTCCGATTAGTTGCAGCCCAGCTTAGAGCACAAAGAGGTCCACCCATCCGTTAAGAAAGCGATATGCCTTTTTTTATCTACGTGAATTAATCAGCAGTCTGAATGGCTTGTTTGTAAAGGCTTCTGTTTTGAAAATATATTGTTATCATTAATTTTACATCACTGTTTCTTGGAACAGCAAGTCTTTAGCAATTTCTCATAGCTTTCTGTCAGGTAACAACTTAATATGTCTGCAGAGCCAAAACATTCGCATAGTGTCAAATATAATTCTGACTGTATTACTTATTGTAATAAGTAGTTCAAATAAGTTTGGGTGTCTTTGTGCATTAAGGCTATTTTACCTTACTCGCTAGATTTTAAAATAAGTAATTATTAAAAACTAGCATATGGAAACACGATTTTTCTCTCAGCTTAAAACAGCACAACACAAAACAACAATATTAGGCAATATTAACATCAATACTATTGATCAATATTTTTCTGATTAGTCAAGTCAAGTCAAGTAATATTTCTTTATAAAGTCGGGTATATAAACATATAAACACAAGCTCTGAAGAGCTTTTAAAACCGACTTATAAACTCAACATTTACATGATAACACAATAGCACATATAGTATACAACTACCTAACGTACGACATATTATTAAAAAAAGTTAAAACTGTTTAACATGACAAAATGAGCAATACATGGCAGCACAACATTGGGTAACGAAATCGATTATTTATCAAACCAGTCAGTCAATTAATTATTTAGATAATTAGACAAACAAAACAATCAACCGAGAAAACTGCTAAAATTAAACCTACTCAAGCACAGATGTCTGTAGATACAGATTTTGAAACAGCATAGTTATTTTATAGCATTAAAATATAATAAAATAATCTGACTAGAATCATTAATCATGAATATTTACATAGGTTTAGTACACTAAGGTTAAAATAACGAATTTCAGTGTGTATTCTATATCATGAATATATAGCATTTGGACACGTAGTATTTTATCATCATCTGGAGAAGGTGGAGGCTAAAGTATATCAAGTTACATACATGCATATCACATTATAGCATAAGTTTGAAAGAACTTGCTAAGAAATAAATTAAAATAAATAAAACAGAATGTAGAACTAAACTTAAAACTTGTGGGTTATCTGCTGATCTTGACCATGAAAGCCTAAAAGGTGGTTAGATAAGACGCTGAGGATTAAAACAACCACACAGTGTGGTCAGTAAAGAGATTTTAAAACATTTATCACCCCATTATGTACCATGATGAAGCCTATTGAGTAATGCAAATTTTTAACTGTGCAGACCCAGTATGGACGCATAAGTATCTTTCTTGATGTAATTTATGTTGCGCCTATCGTTTTCGACGTAAACTATTAAAATTAATGTTTGGTTGCTTATATAGAGCCATATTAGCTGTACTTGATGCGTTCTGAAATTACTTAATATAATGTGTGTTAATACTTTTTTTTATTGATTGAAGCTTTGATAAAAAAGTGGATTGATGTTTAGATCTAAATAAAGTTTAAAAAAACGTTGTTCGACAATATAAATACATTCTCTGGCTCGAAATGTGCGTTTTTAAATACATATGTTGTCCGTTAATCAATTTGATTCTATGGCGTTGTACTTTATCTTACGGCAAAAACCATTGTATAGCTCTCAAAACAGCATGTGTACAACAGTTAAATTCTTGCGTGGTAAGACCTTCGACATTTTGGAATCTGGCAAACTTTAAATTTTTTGTTAGTTTGTTATTGACATGATCCTTAATGTAAACATCATTTGAAAACCTTGTTAAATCAAACATAAGTAAACAATTTCGTGAACTGTTTATTTGTTAGTTAAATTTGATGCTCTGATAAACATACATAAACAATCCGCCCTGTTTAAGAATCCATTTCAAATAAATTGTTCGCAAAAAATATGCTTGGTAAAGTTTCGAAATAATTTAGTGCATCCTTTTCCCAGTTATAATTGCAGTTTCTCACGGCCTTCTTGACTATTGAATATACGTGTTTCTGGTAAAGTTAGACAATAATTTCTTGAAATACGCGATTCGTTGCACATTGCGCCTCTGAATTAGACATATTAAATCGTATATATAAACAATGAGAATACAGAGATTCAGCCGTAGAGATAACATGAAGTAAACATTCCTTTCACCGTTCAACAATCTAATATTTCGAGCAAACGACCAAAAACCTTATACAACAAATAACAGTACAATCAACATATAAATAAATTACAAGATAAATAAAACGAAAGACGCCGTGTTGTAATTCGTGTATATAGTACAGTGTTAAGTATCCGTGTATCGAGATTTATAACGAATCGTGTAGATCCTTATCAAAGCATTTGTTTTATTACTTCATTGGCTCCATATTTAAAATTCGTGCATCTATGTTTACAACTCACTAGAAACGTTTACACAATAATATAGCCATGACAACTTCGGCTTACAGTAGTCTCTTGAAATGAGCTGGATTTGAGTATCTGCTTCTATTCACTCATCCGCTCTCATTTAGAAGATGTTTAAAGTATATCAATTATATTTACACTCTATAAGTTACAACATATTTCAATACATGATATGATTACATTGACACATCCATTAACAACCACAGTAAGATTCATTTCCTCGACTTAATACATGCATCTAATTCACGGAACAATGCAGGACAACAACTCCCATGCACATTCGTGCACCCGTCAAATTTTAAAAAGCGGCTGGTGTGTGATAAAAGCTCTTCTTTGATTTTACTATCTGTCTGAAAAACTCATCGATTTATTACACAATTAAAATCAAAACCCGATGAAAGTAACATTGTTTGCAGTGTATGAATGATACAGACACATTAATTGAATGTTTTACAATATATTGTTTACTTTTAAACAAGCAGTTGTCGATAAAGTCCCAAAGCAATGATCACTGACATGTTTAAATACACACTGCTCTATGTAAACAATCACTGAATCGTACATGTATAGCTTCGCACGTGCACGAAACCAATAATATGTTTTTAGGCATAAGTCATTGATGTGCATCGTTGAAATAAATTATAACGGTTTTAGATGTACTGTGGGCAAATGAAACCACGAATGTGTCACTCGACATGTTTCGTTTTGGTTAACGTAAATCAACACACATATCAGCGCATGTTATATCAATAAAACATGGAAGCAATATATAATCCAAACATTCGTTGTCTTTTTGTTAGTTGGTCAACAATCTTTTTGTCAATTTATATGACGAATTAACAAGAATGGTGTTCCAATGTTCGAGTCTTATGTGTAAAACAATACTTGTACACGTTATAATAGTCAAACGCAATTGCAAGACGTTCTTTTATATATAGTCAACAATTCTGTATAGGGTCTTGTTATGGCATCGAACCAAATTATAACTGCCGAAGGGATATCACATGACAATTTACCCTACAAGTTCCCTTAATTCAATTTAAACCAGCTTTAAAACTTCATTAAACGCAAGTTGGCGTGTGTCATATATTCGGCCTCATGAAATATATAATAATTAGTGCATGTATCATGGTCATGACAAAACAAATTTCACATAACAATCACTATAAAACACGATTTGTATGATATAGTTGAAATTGATTTTTGATTAGTAATGCAATGTTATGAGATAGTTTGTAAGCACTATTCTTTGAATATTCAGTAGCCTACCTTTCATATATATATATTTATCAAGTTTATAAAATAAGATGACATATACAGCATAATAAGCGAAGAAAGTATTTAAGCAGCACATTCAAAATTCCATATCTGACAATCACGGGGTGTCCCCCCCCCCCCCCCCCCCCCGGTATCGACCTGGTATCGACCTGGGCATGCAAACAGGCCGTCGACTGCCAGTCAGGGTGGTCTACTTTCGTGCCAAGGTTTTAATTAGGGTTGCGTACTTCCGTGCCGAGGACGTTATTTCCCGTGGATATATAACTATTTTTAAAGGCCATTTCTGACCAACAGGGCATCCCTTCCGTTCACGAGCTTATGCAGACGATTTTAATAAGGATTGGAGTCATGAGGATATATGTTTCTATAAATATCACAATCAACAACGCCAGAAGATTCCACAAAAACACTTCCTAAATAATATCTTGGAATATCTCCAATCATTTGTGAGAGGTACTTTATATCATTCATAATTAGAATAAATACATATTCTAGTGGATGAGATTGAGCTTATGTTTGAGCGATCTTTGCATTCATGTATAGGGCGCGGCGGTAGGGTGCGTTACTCGAATAAATTTGCTGAAACTTCACCAAGCAATGGGTATTCTGATTGTTTCGCACATTAATGATGAATTCCCAGGAATGGTTAAAACTAACTGTGAAGTTTTGTTCCGGAACTGATTGGAGTGCTACGAAAGTTTTGTTATTGTTAAAGCCTGAAATATATTTGCATTTAAAAATGATCAGTGTTCAAGTGTGACAATAAGACGTTAATAAGGAATTTTCGAGATGAACTCGTATACAGTAGTATGAAACACGCCAGTTAACTCTGATAAAAGCTATATGTTGATTTGTTTAATTTAGTTTGCATGTCTCAATGACGTTAGTTTATATGATATTGAAGGTAATTTAAGACACCTGGATAAATATTTCGAAATAATTTGGCACACACACAGCTGTATGAGAAGATGTGCCGCGAACATGAACCATGCTGCTACCCTCAATGCCAAAATAAGACTTTGAGGTCAATTATCAAAATTTAGCGATTGATTGTAAACATGGGATTTGTTATGACTAAGTTCTGTATGCATTGTCATTCGGGGGATTGTGCACAATAATAATGTTGCTCGGTCTTATATACAAGTGCATATAAGCATTGCATCCAATATTCTGTTATTGATAATTGAATTGTATTTGTTTAATAGGTTATTGTTTTAGAACGATGTTTAGAGTTTAATAGCATTTTTATTTTAACGTGTTTAATTATATGAGCCGCGTCGTGCGAAAATAGGGTCTATGACATAGCTCCAGACTGGACACCACAAAAGGGCTGTCTTGTAAGCGTCGCTACTCTGTCTACTTATGAGACCATGATACGTTATAAGGAATGCACAGGCTGGACTCGAGCTACGCATGCCGCATGTTTCATAAGACCCATTTTCGTACCTCGCGGCAAGCATTATGATACCTCTAATGGTGAGGCCTACATAAACGGATTGCTATTTAACATCATTTCACCTGGAACTGGGTGAAACCATAAGAGGAGCTTTTGAGGAAAAGTCATATGAAAATATTTAAAAGTTAAGGCGTATTTAACCAGTTTTGTAATATAGTATAGCTACTCCTAAATTACGTTCATGCCAGAAAAGCTAACTTCATGTGTTCACACATGCACACACATATTTCTACGGTAGAAATATGCAGAGCATCATGAATACTAATGTAATATATGGTAAGGTTTAACGTTTCATATTGACCTTAACAAAATGAACTGGACTAAACTAAAGTACGTTGATAAAATAGTAAAAATAAAAGCCTTATTACAAAATTGGTCTAGTCAGATTTTAACCCCGATTGATAGAATTCAAGTTATTAAAACTTTAGCATTACCTGTGTTAAATCATCTTTTTACCTTCTTGCCAAATCCACAGGTGGAAGTAACGTACCCAGGATAGTATTTTTCATATATATTTTTAGGAGCCCAATATATTGAAATAAATATATAAAATCATGTTTAATGAGAAAAAAATTGACAAAGAGCCATGAAAAAAAAATCCCCATCCTCTGATATTGGAATCATAACAAGGTCATTAACTAGAATTTATCATAGACCTATCTTCGCGGGCCGCAAAAATGTCAAAAGTAGCTTTAATCAAAAGCATCCATTGATCCTCCTATGGGCTATTGGACAACCTTTCAAAAAAAGTTCACTTTAAAAAAATCTGTCCAGCCGTTAACTCACAGTCGGTCGAAAACCGAGCAATATTTCGAGTCCGTTTGTCAACCCGAATAAATCTTCTACAGACTTTCAAACAATATTTTTGCGTTTTTGCCCCTTAATCGATAGCTCGCGTCCTATTCCTTTGAAACAACGAAACGTGTCAAATAATGCATGCATATGCAAACACTTACCCATAAAAACTAATTCCAAAAGTTTATATTTTCTTTGCAACAACTGTTTTAAGTCTAAATTTGATTTACTTGAAAACGAAAGTAGCCATCGCTCTTGAACCCGGCTTAGCAGTGAATTACACTGACAGAGCCAGGCACATAAATATCCAATCAACAACAACAACGATGTTTTAATAAATGTAAATAAATAAAAAAATACTTATCATTCTGATTGTATTGGAATAAGTTTTGAGGGGTAAGTGGTTGCATATGCATGCATTATTTGACACGCCTCGTTGTTTTAAAGGAATAGGACGCAAGCTATCGATTAAGGGGCCAAAAACTCAAAAATATTGTTTGAAAGTCTGTAGAAGATTTATTCGGGTTGACAAACGGACTCGAAATATTGCTCGGTTTTCGACCGACTGTGAGTTAACGGCTGGACAGATTTTTTTAAAGTGAACTTTTTTTGAAAGGTTGTCCAATAGCCCATAGGAGGATCAATGGATGCTTTTGATTAAAGCTACTTTTGACATTTTTGCGGCCCGCGAAGATAGGTCTATGATAAATTCTAGTTAATGACCTTGTTATGATTTCAATATCAGAGGGTGGGGATTTTTTTCATGGCTCTTTGTCAATTTTTTTCTCATTAAACATGATTTTATATATTTATTTGAATATATTGGGCTCCTAAAAATATATATATGAAAAACACTATCCTGGGTACGTTACTTCCACCTGTGGCCAAATCCACCACATACTATGTTAACAGATATCAATTAACTATGCTTTAATTCTGTGTGGAATGGCAAACCACGCATTAGCAAAACTATTTTTTTTTAAAGAGTATGCAGAAGGAGGTTCAAAGATGACTGATCTGTTTTCTTTTGTAAATGCTCTAAATTGCTCATGGATACGTAGAATTGCTCATGGGAATGGAAAATGGATACATATTGTGAATACAATGATTGATGTTAAACAATTATACAATTGTGGAAGTCACTATCCTGAAAGATTAATAAACACGATAAACAATGACTTTTGGAAAGATAAATTCAAATCATGTGTTGAACTCTGTATAAAAGATCCATTTACAAATCAGTTTTTGCTTCAAAATTCATTATTCTATAACCAAGACATAACAATTGGTAACAAAAGTGTATTCTTTAAATCATGGTTTGAAAAAGGCGCTCATTTTGTCGGTGACTTGATACACAACGCTGAAGATTTAACTTTGTACAAATATGACGATTTTTTGTAAAGTATTTAAATTCAATCCGACCTACTTACCGTTCTTAAGAATTATTAATGCAGTTAAAAGGTACATTAAACTCAAAACCTCTAATGGAACTTGCTTTGCAAAACCCTTTATTCCCAATAGCCTTAGGTCTATCTTAGTCAACACAAAATGTACGAAATAATATCAAAGATGAGTCTTCACCAATATGCATAGCTAAATGGTCTTATATTTTTAATTGTATTGAAACAAAAGAATTCAATTGCAACATATGTTTGAAATGCCTGTTCATATTACACAGGATACGAGTTTACAGTTGTTTCAATATAGAATTATACATAAAATCATAGGTACACACTCTTTTTTATTCATAATTTGATATGTAACTTTTGCAAACTGCACTTTTTGTCAAACTGAATGTAAAACTATACATCATTTATTTTGGGTATGTAAGAACATCAATAAATTAATAGTGGAATTATTTTCTAGATGTAATCATTTTTCGAAATTTGTTATTATGCCCTCCTTTATACTAGAACATGCAAATAAATTGGACCCTTAAACCTAATATTTCTTTTGCTCAAAATGTATATTTTTAATCTTAAAATGAACAAAACTACACCCACTCTTAAAGCAGCTAAATCATACCTGTCCTCACATTTCAATGTACTGAAGTAAATTAACTATATTTATGATATGCGTCAAAGTAATGAATGGGAACTTGTTATACCCCTTTTTGCGTACTGGTGTCAAGAGAAGCCATGTTATTATCAAATTTCTCTTTGCCAAATATAGTTTAATAGTATGTAAAATTTAATACTGTTACAATGCACAATTTTGCGTTGTATTATGCATTTATTATTCGTTAACTCTGTACGGTGTGGATTGGGCCCTCGACCCACACACACCTATTTACGAGCAGAATAAAATATATTGAACGGAAAAAACGTAATATGTACGCAATAACTAGACATTTATACGAAATATAAAGTCATGAACATGCATCTCATACATTCTTAAATTCCCTTTCATCAATTTGAGCCGGCATCGTTGATAATTAATTTCATGTACTTCACAATTCGCAACCAGTAGAGGTATAATTTTTAATTAAGAATATAAATAGCCAAATAAAGGTCACTGACATTTATTTATGTATCACATGAAATCATACACTAACTTCCTACTTTATTAAAGTCTTATTAATTAATGCTCATGATCTTGTTGAACTCATGATTCTCATAAATCAACATTGTGTTTGGCCCATTACATGAGTCAGCATGTATGTTCATGTAAGTCGATAACAAGAGTATTATCAGGCACTTGAAGTTAACATTTCAATTTTCTCCCGAGTATTCCCTCTCAGTTTCGCGCACATAAATACCGTTCCATCCCTCACGAACGACGCATGTCTGATTCAGACGCCGCCACGTGAAATAATCAACAGTTAATCTGGCGTCTTTGATATGGCTTATATATTTATGGTTTATCAATTTCATTTATTATACATCATTAAGATGTCTGAGAGAGTCTTCCTATAAATGCCAATAATTAACTTATACCGATATACTTCTTCAGGGAAAGACCGAAATTTGTTTTGAGGGCAAGAAAAGTCATATGTTGAGATATATCATTCTGGCTTCGTTATTTGGTGGAATAGTACATTGAGCAAGTGTGCGTCTTTCTTTACCAAATACCAAAGCTATTTTACATTAGACAACCGATTTTGAAAGCAGTTAGTTTTCAAAACTAGCGTCCAGTAACATTAGTATTACTAGCAGTTTTTTCCTTGAAAATTGTCCTGTTCATGAGTCTTATATTCTTATAATGGCCGTGCAATCTTATCAGTTTTAACTCTTGATAAACTGAAACATGCTGTTGGCAACTTGATGTAGATGATGCTTCGTAATTTGAATATGATCGTTGTGATTCATATGAACCCTTTGAAACACTTCTATGTTTACATAGCTATACCGACAGTAAAAATCACCATAAATAGCATGAACAATTTGTTATTATAATCTGGTCTAAAACTAACTCTCACGAATCTTTATTCTGATAAGTCCATAAACATGCCTGATAAAACACGCAATGACATTATAATATTCGTATTGGTATCATTATACTCCTCCTCTTCAAACAATTATCAGGAATAACATACGTTGTTATGACATTCTTATGTTTCCCATTGTTGGATTGTACATACATACTGTCTTCATCCCAAGTCAGAAGCGGCATGCCTATTTCTAGAGCTGCAATACCTTGACAAGGGTCTGTCTACGTCGCTATAGCAACAGCTTACACGCTGACTGTATATCACCACCAATTATCAGTGCTTTCATAAATTATTTTGGAAAATCAAATAGGACATGACCAGGCTTTTATCAATTACTAATAGCTTTCATCCACGTAGGTAAAGGTTTGAACCTGTGTTTCAATGAAACTCTAAGACCAGCAGCCATCAGTCTGATGTTAAGTTCAATAAGCTTAAACGAAATTTAAATTGATCGGCGCTCAAACTTTTTGAATATCCAAAAATACGTTAAAATAATAGTTATTATTATTGGTAATGTATTTTATTTACACATAAACAGAAATAGCAATATATAGAGACAATCAAAATAGTACTTAAGCTGTGAAACGCATAAGGTGCTAAACAGAAAAAAACGCTAATGCATGTGTTTAATGGTACATGCACCCTGATTGGCTGAATTTCAACTAATTTAAGGTAATGTATCGATCAAATGCGAAAGATATAATAATTAATTGCAATGGTATCGACAATGTGCAGATTAAATCCGTTTACATTATAGTGGCTTGCGTATGCTCTATATCTTTTATGCAAGTTTGAAAATCATATATTAAACATTATTATTGGAAAACGATGAACACGCAGATTTCTGTCAAAAGTTTACATAATCCTGCTCGATAAACTTTCTTCAATGATCTTCACACTAATATTTATTCCCAAACACACTCTACATATTTTACACATCTTTTACTTGTTTTAATTAACAAAAAATCATTATAAACTCGTTATCGTGGAGGCTACTACCTCAAATATATACATATATACACAAGTACTGATTTACATCAACATCAACTGCTTCCATTTGTACAGTTACCTATCATTGCTTTGAGTACACAATCAACTACAATTACGTCTATTAGTACCTCTAATAAACTGCAGCACAAACTTGTTTAAATCTATAACGATGAGTTAACGCATTATAAGCAAATTTAGCTCAACTACATGAATTGAATACAAAATGAATGTAAATATGATTACAAAGTCAATCTATGCGCAATAATTAGACATTTATACGCAATTAATAGTCGTTAACGTGAATTTAATAATTACTTGTAGTATCTACCTTACTTTTTATCTTTAACTATCCATTTCTGTTTCTTTAGAATGCAGAACCAATAGAGGCATAGCTTTTGTTTGAAAGCAATGCATAACGATCTTTATCACTACTACATTTTATTTCATAAATACATGAAAGCAAACGAAAACTCCCTATTGCATAACAGTCTTATTAATAATTGCTCGCTAATCGTGTTGTTATTATGATTCTCATAAATCAAAATTTCGATTAGCCTTCCCACGCCCAATTACCCATCATTTTTTTAATTTCAAATCTTGTAAGCGATTATTATCAGGTAATTGAACTCAACAGTACAATGTTATTCCAATTTGTTGCAGCCCAGCTGAGCGCAAAAAGAGATCCGCCCATCCGTTAAGAAAACGATATGCATATGTTATATCCACAGGAATTAATCAACATTCTGAATGGCTTGTTTGTTATGGCTCCTGTTTAAAAATTATATTGTTATCATTAATTGTACATCACTGAGATGTTTTGGATTTGAGATTGTTCTTGGAACAGCAAGTCTTTAGCCTTTAATCATAGCTTTCTGTCATGTAACGGCTTAATATGTCTGCAGAGCCAGGACATTCGATTTTTGAAAAAATATCATTCTGACTGCATTACTTATTGTAATAAGCAGTTCAAATAAGTTTGGGTGTCGTTGTGCACTAACGCTCTTTTACCTTACACGCTAGATTTTTTAATAAGTAATTATTAAAAACTAGCATATGGACACACGATTTTTATCTCCTGATTATATTGCTATATGTTCCTTTTTCCTATATTTGTCGCGAAACCTTTAGCATAGTTTTTACTCTTGATAAAGTGAAACATTTTGTTGGCCACATTATGCGGATGCAGCTTCAGAACCAGCATATGATTGTTAGATTAATATGAAACATTACAATTACTACTAATTTATTGATATGTACCGAACAGTTAACCCGACCAAAGATAAAAGGACTTGTTTAAATAACGGTTTATGAGTAGTCATAACGGTTTATGAGTATTTATAATTCTTGTGAATCTGTATTGTGATTAGAACACTTAAGCTTGATAAAAAAAACGCATTTAAATCATAATCCCCGTGTTGTTATCATCAGGTAAATCGTGTTCACAAGTACTTTTCAGGACTTACTTAAATCTTAATGCAATTCTGAGAATTCCCCGCCAGGATCTGTGCACACAGAAAAAAGACTCAAAGGACATGCCTATTACATGCGTTGCAGGATCAATCTGATGCACTAGCATGCACGCTGATAATATATCACCTAAATCATTATGCAATTTCCAAGTTTCCCTGCCAGAATCTGTGCACACAGAAACCCACTCAAGGGAATGTTTTTTTTTTGCGCTGCAGGAACCATCTGAGCAGCGTGCTTGCTGATAATATATTGCCATCTTTCATCGGTAATTCATAAACATGTTTAGGAAAATAAATTTGGCTTTTATCAATTCCTCCTACATTTCACCCAGGTAGGTATAGGTTTAAACCTGCGTTGGAGTGCATCAGCATAACTCAGCCTGATGTTTGCTCTAAGAAGTTGAACAGATAGCAATATATAATTACAATAGTGTTAAACAATCTAAAAATAGCCAATCACACGCTTCTCGGATAATTGGTATATGAATTTTGCATTTTAATTTCACATTTACCGAAATAGGAATACATGAAGACAATCATGAGTTTCTTGAGCAATTCAAACTTCATAAGTATACGGTTTGAAAGGAAGAAACGCGCTATGCATTTGTTTTGTACCACATACACGTTTCTCGACCGTAATGTATTTGTATTTCATATGATTTATGGTTGAAATGTTTAACATATGTTCACTGATTGATATGGTATCAACACTTGTTTGTAGATTTACCCTAATCGGACTTTAAAATGCTCAGAAGTTTCACACTTGTTTCATGGCAAAAACTGAACAAGCAGGTGCTTATCAAGAGTTGCAGTATATCTCTCAGGACAATTTCGTAAACGATTAACACATAAATATGTATTCCCTGACGCATTGCGTCTATATATTCTCTTGCGTTTTTTTTACGTTAAGCATAACAACTAAAAACTCCGATGCTACTACCTTGACTATTCAAACGTCTATTTACATACATTAACATCAACCGTTACTACTTTTTTCAGTAATGTACTCCTGACAACTATAACTACTATTTCAATTGTTGTGTACTTTTTATTATTCTACCCTTATATAGAGAATACTTTGTTGGTGTTGTTTTGTACTAAAATCATGCGATGAGTTGAAAAAAATGTTTACATGACGAGGCTTGCCGAGCCAAATAAGCATTTCTGAGACTAGTCGGATACATTCCAGTACACAATGGCACTAACACTGTATTCTTTTTATCCTACGATGTTAAAAACACATTTTTAATCAAGATATCTGTGTATAAGGTGTGAGGTAGGCAGGGGTATGGCATAACAAGTCCATCGCTGTGTTTAATCCATTTTATTCGCGTTGACCAATATAGCCTTGACGCATAAGACCTAAACAACACAATGGCAATATGCTTACTTACAGCACAAAACATAAAATGCTATGAAATATGAATAAAATGAATATTACAATTAACACACTTATTCCCACACGTTTTATAATACACTAATAAGAACAGTTTTGAAGCTCACCAGAGCAGAACAAAGCACGATAATGAACGTACGTCCACTTGACGGTCTTGTCAAATGCTAGCGTGGTCAGTAAATTTACAATGAAATAAAACAAGCTAGATCGAATGACCAATGAGCAATCTTGCATCCGACTAATTCATGATTATGATTGGACATAACAAGGGCAGGTATTGCATCAGCTGTCTTGAGTAAACGCACACTATAAAGAGAGTATAGAATTCACACACAAAGTAAAGGTGTATTATATAAAAAGGGAGATAACAAATTGGCATGCACTACAACAACATTAAATTGCTATAAGCAATTGCCAAAAAAGCTTACATTAACTTATTCGAACCTTGCGCAGTAATATAACAATTCTTTGTGATCTTCAATTACGCATTGCGAAATAGTCCTCAACAATATGATGAAAGTGCAGAGTATCAACAAAAAATTTAACTCGATTCGAATTTTATCAGCATTCACAATTTAAAAATATCGAGTGAACACAGAAGGTTTTGTTCTTTAATTCTTGTTTCACCGTAGCAAAAGACCAAAACACATTTCTGCCATTTTTAACTTACAAATGTGTACCCCTACGTCCAGCATGACGCAGCATATGCTATATAGTTCGTTGTTTTCGTCTTTTGCCATACTTTTTCTTTCTGATATTTTCAAGTCGAGCCTTTACATGCTTATTCTTTACTCACTAAAGCTTGGGTATTGATAGAAATATCAATGTTTATTTGGTTTTGTTTGCTTCCATGATAACTTGAAAATGTATACGCCATACGCAATACTTGTGTTCAACGTAATCTCCCTTTGGTGATTTAAAACAGTCGATGAAAGCAGTCAATACATTGCGGATAGACTTTCTTTGATCAACTTACGAAGGAAAACCACTTTCACCACAGAAAGTACCCTTTGATTGTACGTCAATATCTGTCAAAAAGTAACAAAATACACCGGAATGATACGATTGAATAATCTCGTTAGTCACTGATACCGTTTTCAGTCTGTACATTGTTCACCAAAAACACTTGATGTTTCATATCGCGATTGTTTCGGGTACATTCTTTATCATTAGACAAAACATTCAAAAACAGCGGAAAGTGTCGTTCGTGATAAGTGTGTTCGTCATTTGCCAGTACGCGGCTCATATCTTCTTCAATTAATCATAATACTAACATACGAAGATCCATCAAGTACACGATGCTTGATTATCTAATTTGATCGTCATGATAGAAAACATTCATGAAAACAGATGATACAAAATTCCGCATCCGCCAGACACAGTGTGTTTAGTTGCTATTAATAATTATAAATGATAAACGCGAAATAAAGAAACGCTAACAATGAATTTGAAGATATTAGACAAACTACCCGAATAGACCATGCAGAATTGCATATGGTCATACATTTCTACCACATTTATCGTTTTATCTCAATGCTACGTTAAAGCTGTACAATACGGTGATATGAAATTGATGACATAAATATTTAATTTTCTTATCTTTGTTTGGTCGATTCAAAACGCCACATCGCACATAATAGCGTACTAGTAAGTTATGCTATACCATAAGTGTCTGTTCTTTGTTAAGTTTGTGTTTTTATAAAGCTAATAGAGCAAATAGTGCAGTTCTTTATATGATATGTGTATTACAACTTTGTGTTTTTATACTGGTACACAGTCCGTATATCCACGTCAAGAGGAAAGCACTGCCAAAAATAATTTGTAAATATCACTTCCTTATATGTTTGATTCAATGTAACACGGCGGTAAATGGGTTATGTTTTGTACTGATGTTGGATTAAATGAATTGAATTAAATACACACTTATTAATTATAGGTACGTTTTGCTGTGACATAATGTTAGTAACTCAACTTTATCTGATGTTGTAATATATAATTAATGGTCATTGCATTTTTATCAGATGCAAATTCTTGCACACGGATAATGGAAGTCGTATTCAGAAATCAAGATATAATTAATACTTTAAGTACGGTGAACATAATGTTTCCATAAAAGACAAACTGGTACATCCGTGTGTTGTAGTAGTAGTAGTGCATTTAGTCAAAATATACATTTCGTATACATCATTTTACCATAACCTAACCTCACACATGAACTCCTTTTGTTTATACAATACAAGTCAGTAAATAGAACAAATTATGTAAGTATTTTTAAGTTTGCAATTCGCTCCTGTATACAACGGTTTGAATATTCTTTAATGGAAAAATATATAAAATATGAAATATTGTTTGGATGCACTATTGGATTGAGTGCCCTTGCGATCCTGCCGACCTGCGGGCTCGTTAGATACAACATCTTTTACCCAACTCGCGCGATTCAACCCACGAGTAACATCATTCATTTAATATTACCCAATGTTACAAACGGAATGTTAAACCGCCGTTTTAGTTGCCTAGCCCCTTCAGGTCATTCGACAACCTGCAACGTTGTTTTCACGTTGTATTGCTGATTTGTTTGCATTGAAACCAATGTTAGGTATTTCTCCGAGTAGAATGGCTTTCGCATATCTACAGTAAAATTAAATACACATGGAAGCCATATACAAGGTCCCCTTATAATTATTTATGCAGTAGTTAAGCTCGTCAAAATATATCAACTGAATATATTTAAATACCAATTCAATTTCACACTAGAATCCAATAAGCTAGTTAAATATGTATCACAGTACAATCACATTATAATACAGTAACGGTATCTTTTAATAGTGAAAAAAGATGTGTATCCAAGTATTCTTATAGTACGGTAACGGCATAAGGTAATAGGAAAATAGGTAAAACTGTAACTCCGTATAATAACATAACAGTAAATGTATATGGTAATAGAGAAACTAAATAACTGTTTACCGCAGTATAATAACAGTACAGTTAAGGTACATGTAACTCGTAAAACACGTCCAAGAAGAAAACCTGAATATTCATATAGAAAACAATAAAAATGAGTAATATATACTAAAAGAGTTCACGTTTATTTGGTCAAGGTTTGCCATCCCACTCAATACTAAGTAGTCGAGGAAGAATTGGTAATTTCAGCTCACCAGAAGTTGCACTTTAAGCTGACAGGAATCGGCACTTTAAGCTCATTGGAATCGGAATTGTTTACCCATTGGAATTGACACTTTGAGCTCACATGAATCGGCACAATAACCTCACAGGAATCGGCACAATAAGCTCACAGGAATCGGCACCTAACGCCCACAGGTATCGGCACATAAAGCCCACATGTATCGGCACCTAAAGCCCAAATGTATCGGCACTTTAAGTCCACAGGTATCGGCACTTAAAGCTCATAGTTATCGGCACTTGAAGCCCATATTAATCGGCACTTTACGCTCACAGGAACTGGCACTTTAAGCTCACATGAATAGGCTTAATAAGCTAACAGAAATCGGCTATTGATGCTCACCTGATTGCAACACTTAAGGCTCCTCACAATTATCAGCACTTAAAGCTTACAGTGATCGTCACTTTATGCTCACAGAAACCGACACTTGGAACACACCGGATTTGGCACGTTAAGCTCAGAGAAATCGGTACTAATAGATCAAATAAACCGGCACAATAAGCTCACAGAAAGCGGCACTTTAAGCTCACTTTCGGTGGAAATACATAACGAAAGAATAATTTGTAATAACCTATTGTTTGCGTTTGCTTAGTTTAATATGCATAGAAGCTACCTTAACCGTTGATCAACAAGAATAATGCTTTGTTACAGAAGAATAAATCAAATACTCTTCGTAATATTAATTATGTATGATAATCTAACTCTTGAATGATATTGATGAAAATAGCTAGTTTTAATCTTTTTCAAAACATTTTATTAACGAAAATCTTTGAATTATACGTTATATGACAAAAAGTGAACCTTTGAGATTAGCATTCCATGAACAAATGTCTAATGTAATGTATTTTGACCAGTTAATTAAGATCGACAGACTAGATTTGCAATAAATTCTATCTACTACGAACACAAATGTAACAGCGAAAAGGAAGTATTCCGAATGCTTATATAACAAATAAAGTCTTTAATGCGTTTCTTTTAGTATGAATATGTCGCCGTTTTTAACAGTATTCAACCATATCACAGACATCTGATAACCATTTCGCATTTTTATTGGGTTAGATGAGTAACCCAAACTTACTGCACATACTGAGGCAAGTAAATAACAGCTGTCATACTTGAGCCAAGTGAGGAGAAAATTGCAGGCATGATTTCATGAAAAATGTTGCCTTCAGTTATGTGACTATGCGACTATCCGAAAGCCGCGGATCCTCAGGAATGCAGCCCAGCGTCTAACATGTGATTGGAACACATATACTAATTGTTTATCTTACAAATCCGATTAACAGACCGTCGAATTAAAACTTTACCAAATAATACTTAGTAATAACAATAAACGCATACATAACGCCAAAACTAAACACATGCCTTCAACCCAAATATGACAAACATTGCATACATGTATACAAAACTTTAGCAATGAAAATGTCCGACTGAATACTAAATGTATTCTGAATTGTCCGACCAAGCTCAACATTATTCGTCCTCATTTCAATTATAAAGCCCAAAAGAATCAGCATGCGCGTTCAATTACAATAATGCACACCCTTTATCTCTTTATTAATACTCATACATATGCAAACCCTGTTTAATACAGAAGCACTGAGTGCAAACAAATTCCCTATACACCTAATATTCCATTCGTTATTCCCTATCGCGACATACATGGTTTTGATATTTCTATACAGCAACAAACGTTACATAATGTACACAAACCAACATAACCAGTTCTTGCCAGTAATTGTTATTGTTCCTTATGCACCGAATATCCATGTTTCACTTCATTGATTATTTCGTTTCGAACTGCCATTATATTCACATCTTCCATTTGTATGATGTAATCCCACATTAACATTATATATTTTGTCTAGACTTATCATGATATAATGATAGATTGTTCATGATGTCTTTTGCATTTTTAAATCATTCATGAACAACTCAATTTAATGATAATTATGCAGTACATGCTTTACTTTCTACCCCCAAAGGTAAGAACGTTGCAGGCTACACTAGCACATTCTCCTCTGAACTTTTTGTCACAAAATCCGTAGATGATTGGATCGGCCATGTTGTTGATTACAAAGGATCGGAGAAATATATTATACACTGCAACACCAGCTGAAGACACTACCTTGAGAAAATCGGGTTTTATGGAAATCGTCACCATGGGAACTAAGTGAGGGATAAAGCTTACCACAAACACACCAGTTATAATCAACAACATTAAGGTCACTTGCTTCGTCCGCAGACTTGGTCCCTTGATGCTAGTTGAAATCCGACTAGATTCCAGTTTGTCAACAGTAAAGGGAGATTTTGTGTCCGCAGTTAGGCCTTGGACGCTCGTACTAAGTGATTTTGATCGATCTTTTGTTCTGACACCCCTAGTACGTCTGTTTTCGCATTTTTGTTTTCAGTTCCGGTGACCAACGACGTACCATTTGGTGTAGTTTCGCGGGTATCGCGCGATTTGACGTCACGACTTGAGATATCGTCCCTTGATTCTTGTTCATCCTGTTCATGAATAGAGTCTCCCAGTTTTGCTGTAATACAAATAGCAATAAAACCATCATTAATTCGTTTACACGTAGAGTTCATTGAAACTTCTTTTACGTTATTTTCATGGTATTTTGTACGTGTCTGCGCTTGTGTTATAAGCTCATAGTCGTTTGTGTAATAATTTTTTTTTTGTTTGCGGTCGTGCGTGTTGTTTTATGATTTGCGTTTAATTTTCTATGAATATTGCAAATGAAACACTCAACAAATGCGTAGCATTCGGCAAGTCGGACCTGGTATTTGTCAAGACGTGAAATTTCTAGTATATCGGTGTTGAACAATTATATGATAAGAAAGTTAGACTTACGACACTCCTTTTTATACGCCCGTTTAAAAAAAACGGGGCGTATTATAGTTTCACCTTGGCGGCGGGCGGGTGGGTCGGCGGACGGGCGGACGACGTCCACAGCAGTGTCCGCTCTATAATTCAAATAGTTTTCATCCGATCTTCACCAAACTTGGTCAGAAGTTTTATCTAGACAATATCTAGGTCAAGTTCGAATATGGGTCATACGGGTTAAAAACTAGGTCACAGGGTCACTTAGTGCATTTCAAGCATTGAGCATGGTGTCCGCTCTCTTATTGAAATAGTTTTCATCCGATCTTCACCAAACTTGTTCAGAGAATGTATCTGGACAATATCTAGGTCAAGTTCGAATATGGGTCATGCCGGGTCAAAAACTAGGTCACTGGGTCACTTAGTGCATTTTAAGCATTTAGCATGGTGTCCGCTCTCTAATAGAAGTAGTATCCATCCGATAATCATCAAACTTTGTCAGAAGTTGTATCTAGACAATATGTATGTCAAGTTCGAATATGGGTCATGCTGGGTCAAAAACTTGGTCACATGGTTATTTAGTGAATTTCAAGCATTTAGCATGGTGTCCGCTCTCTAATTGAAGTAGTTTTCATCCGATCTTCACTAAATGTGGTAGAAGTTGTGTCTAGACAATATCTAAGTCAAGCTCAAATATGGGTCATGCCGGGTTAAAAACTAGGTCATGAGGTCACTTAGTGCATTTCAAGCATTTCGCATGGTGTCCGCTCTAATCTGATCTTCACCAAATTTGGTCAGAAGTTGTATCTACATGATATGTAGGTCAAGTTCAAATATGGGTCATGGTAAAGTTATCAAGTTGTCCAAAACCTTCAAACGGGCGTATCTTGTGACAATTTGGCACTCTTGTTCCCACTCGTATTGCAATTCATGCCACTGTATGTATTTTCACGAATAAACCTATGGCTGAGCATTATCGTCCTTCCAATCCGGAAGTAGAATACTCCCATAATAACCATACTGATTATGGTGAGCAGTAACTGTAACAAAAAGTAACCTTGTGGCAATTTTGATTCTTTCATCTTTGGGTCAATAAAGCAGTCGGTTCCATTAATTCCGTGAACCTCTGTGTCAACTGATGCGTCACCGTACACAACTATGGCGGGTAAAGCTACTACATATTCTAGAGCTGAAGCTAAAAAGCAAATTATTTTAATCTTTGTCGGAGTTACTGCTGCCGAAAATGGGTAGCAGATTCTTCTGTGTCTTTCTACTGCAATACATATTACAATAAACGCCGAAGCTACGACAAAAAAAACGTGTAAGAATCTTAGAGATTTGCACGCTTCTTCGGACGGGAACATGTACGGATACAACATACTGACGATCAATAAAGGCATCCCAACGGTGCAGGCTATGAAGTCTATCCAACCCAGCCATAAAATGAGCGAGCGGTATGTCGACGGTAAGTACTTGAAGGTATATACATAGACATCCTCATGTTGCCCAAAACTCCGACATCCATCAGGATGGCGATAAATGTGATGGTGGGGATATGTAGCTCAACGAGGGAATTGTTCTTTTCCGTCAATGTCACATTCTTCGGGGAGTCTTCCCGCCACACTTTAGGGATCGCAGAATACATGTCTCAAAAGGGTTTCTAAAAGATAAATTGCGGTCCCTATCATAATATATTTACATCAGTAATCATGTATCATTTATCCATTTAAATCGATTTTAAGTAAATAAACGACAGTTTGTGTTTAATATCAAATTATTATATGTTGAAGAACTTTTGTGAAGATAATGTCGTAAATAATATGGTTCGTTATCACCCACTGAGGACAAATTTAAATCGATGTTAAATATGCATGGATTTTGGATAATGTCATGAATATTTATCATTTAAAATGACTAACTTGTACACAGATTAAAGGTGGGCAGGCAGCGACACGTTATTTAACTTTCGCCAAAATAATGCATGACTAAATGATAACAATCAATAAATTAATTGTCACGCTTGATATGACGAGATGTCCTTATCAATCTCAACTGTACCCCAAAAGAGTAAACCATTATTAAATGTGTGTGAATAGTTCTTAGATTATTCAGACGGTATGCAAGTTAATTGCTAGTTTATTTATGTATTTTCTGAATTATTGTTTTGTTTTAATGATCCACATTACTTAAAAACATTATCTATCCATACACATGGTTTAAATCAAAAGAACAGCCGACTACAGATAGATAATCTCTGTAAATACGCATTTCAATTATCCCCAAACATTACAAACTGATAAACACATATTTGTGAGCGATCTACCGATGCTACCCTGCTGGATATCTTTATGAAATACCCTCTTAATCTTATCATGGAATACTCCGTCGCACCATTTGAAACCAATTAACAGCCTAAGTAGCGCTTCTGCTAAAGCTGAGCTGATAATATATTAATTTCATACTGTTGACTGTACCTTTCTAAAAACATTTTTAGAATCTACTTGAAAATAACTCGCATTCAACAATTACTGACAGCCTTTTCCTGGTAAGTGCCATACGTGTGCCTTAATAAAATGTAAACAAGTAGAATTCTTACACTATAATAAAGATTTTCTTAAAGTAGTTGTACAGCCGATGTTGTCCGTTATTGTTTATATGAAAAGCATTTTCTATTGATAAAATTAATTTATTGTTTGCCATGCACAACCCAAATGCATGTTTGCCATGCACAACCCAACTGCATGAGGATTTTGTTCTTTTTGGTTTTGGAATAATCATGAAAATCGATTGCGATTTTTGTAAGGATAAGTTGTTGTTATCATAAAAAGTATAAATGCCGGTGTATTTTAACACCGAAACTAAAGATTACATAATATATTAACTAGAGGTTATTTTACCAGGAAGTATAGTAGCGTACCAGAGTTTTGTTACATCCGTAATTTTAGAAATGTTCGAAAATTAAGCACAAAGATATGAAATGTCATCTTTACGATTGCCTAACCAGAGTTATAAATTCTCTTTTATCAATCACTAATCTCTAGGGAAACAACTTGATAAATTATTTATTAATACCATACTTTATGTGAGAAGGTTATTGTATTGGTTTATTGTCATTAGCTCTATGGAAATTGTTAGTTCGTTAATGATGCGTATTTTTCCGATAAAGGTTTGATCTTTGACGCCCAGTGGGCTTGCCTAAACGATAACTAACTCCATATAAATGTCCAATCCTATATTGAGTTGCTTTACATTACAAACCAACAAATACCATGTGTAATTGATTAACTAATTTTGCTAAAATCCCTCTGTTCAATTTTGTTTTATATGAGTTATTTTTGTGTCTGTTTCAAGTAAAATTAGTATTGACCTGATCTAAGTCTTTTGTTTGTGTACGCTGATAATCTATATGTTAACTGTTGCATAGAAAGTCTTTCGAAAATAAATCGAATCAAAATAATACATGATAGAGAAACTTTCTTTGGGGTATTCTGTAAAATATTTTTTTATGGAAATAATCAATAGGAAATGTCTGAATCGTAAATTAGTATATATTGGTATACCTATCTTTACTTCTGGAAAAAAAAATCGTATTCGTATAATTGGAAATGGATGATCAATAGCGACTGAATTTGCATTCGTAATGGATAATGGTTTAGTAACATTGGAAAATATGTTTTGAAATATTAAAAGTATATTCTACAACACGCATATCAGATTGAAATGACATAAAATAAAAACTGAAATTTTAACAAAGTCAGACAACGGATGCAGGTAATGTTATATGGAGCAATGCTTTTTCCTTCAAACAATTAATCGTGGCGCTGCTTCTTCATTTAAATTATATAAAAGCATATGCATTTACATCAGCATAATACATATAGAGAAACTTTTGACGGATAGGTAAAACTAAGTATAAGGTTTGATTTGCATATAAACCCGCTTTACTTTTTGTTACAATTCATTAGAGCTTTCACATTTAAAACTTTGCAGGAACTATTCTGATATAAAAGCGATATACAAGCGATAGCCGGCGAAGTGTGCATGAACTAATTCTGATATACAAGAGATAGCCGGCGAAGTTTGCATGAACTAATTCTGATATACAAGCGATAGCCGGCGAAGTTTGCATGAACTAATTCTGATATACAAGCGATAGCCGGCGAAGTTTGCATGAACTAATTCTGATATACAAGAGATAGCCGGCGAAGTTTGCATGAACTAATTCTGATATACAAGCGATAGCCGGCTGATATACAAGCGATAGCCGGCGACGTTTCTAAGTCAATGAGCCGTGCTCTGTGAAAAAAGGGTTTAAACCATGTGCGTAAAGTGTTTTCCCAGATTAGCCTGTGCAGTTTGCACAGGCAAATCAGGAACGACACATTCCGCCTTAACTGGATTTTTGCAAAGAAGATACTTTCTGTAAACAAAAAATACAATAAAATCGGTAAGTTTCGACCCTGATTAGCCTGTGCGTACTGCACAGGCTATTCTGGGACGAGACTTTCCGCACATGTATTAAACCCCATTTTTGTAGGGCTGGAGCGTTAATTGAGTTTTGTGAGTTGCTATTTTTAAATACATGCAGGAGATTATAATTATCAACTTTAATGATTTTTACGATACAACAATTTTAACGGATAATTGAGAACAGGGCTCGCGCTGTACACATAGTGGATATTTAAACACAAAACACACATGTACAAAGTAAATATAACTTTTAAATTTAAATTAGTTACATTGTTATTAAATATCAACGAGTAAGATTTGTGTTATGAGCTTTAAATAAAAGCTTACACACGAGGTCGGCCATCTAATTACTTTGTCGTTTGTGTATTCCTAATATGCAGATCTGTATGCATGTATAAATGGATTTGCTACCTGTGCTATTCATTAGAAAACACAGTTGTTCTTATCTGCTTATCAAAATCCAGACCTTTAGAAACAAAATAAGAAACAAGTTTCGCGTTAGAGTTTACGATTAAGCAAATATTTATATTATCTTAAACAATGTTATTCATGCCGGTTACCCAACCTTATGTTTTGAGGAGAAATGTTATAAACACTCATTTTAGTTTGCTGCTCAGAGTTGCCAGGGGAATAGTTGTAGCCAGGTAAAACGTTCTTGAAATATTGTGATGATGCAGTTGATTTTTGGCGTGGATGTTTAACACAGCTTTCCATTTAAATTACCTTTACATATCGCCAACAGACCCGAATGAATACACTCGAATATTTCAAAAGTTTATTCTAGAGAAATACCCCAGAGCTTAGGCAACATCACTGCTTATGTGAACTTCGTATAGAATGTTGCACTGTTCGGTGTAAGGGATTCACTCTCTTCATACTCATACGACACACATACACACATGTCACATGTGTGTCCAGTCACGATTACGCGTAAAAATCCATATCGCAAAATTTAAGGGTCAGTACTCAATCGTGATACATCTACTATCCCCGGAATCCTCCGCAAGATAGGTTTATGCAATACATCGTCTGCTGATCTAGAGCGGGTCAGAACTCGGTAACTAAATCGTCAGGGGAAGACATTATGGAATATATATAAACGTTGATAACAGAGTATTGTTTTAACGATGAAAAAACAATCACTACCGAAATATAGTGTTATTATAACAGGGAAATCATGTTATTATCTAACCACAAATGTTAGCCGTACTCGGCCAATCGGTCTTGAAATCGTTTCTGAAAGCCTATATAGGCTGTCGACATAAGCCAGTTTGCTATATAGAGAATAACAGGTAATTGTCTGATCTTTGTGTAATATATCAGGCAAGGCTTAGAATAATACAACGGCGAGGCTTGCTGAGCCGTTATTTTATTCGTGCCAAGTCTGATATATTACAAAAAGATCAAGCAGTTACATGTTTTTCTGTTTATCATACCTCTACGTCTCCGATTTTAAAGAAATAATGAAAACATCGCAAAAAGCTGCAGTATAAGAGGGAAAGAATATGACTTTTGTCGTTTGACGTGTTCATAATGACGTCATGAGCACGGGCGCTTAATATTTGTAAAAAGAATGTTGTTTGCTGTTTGTGATGCATTTTTGTGTTTAAGATATAGTACATATATTGGTGCATATTGGTATCAAATTGTTTGTTCTGTTGAATCTAATTCGATTTTACTAAACATGAATACTTTATAGTTGATTCCGAGTAATATGACCATCCTCCACACATGACTGATATAAGAACCTCCTGTTTACCATCGTACAAAAAAATATAATATGATCAGATAATAAAAAGGATATCAATGCAGTGGTATGATAAAAATGAGTTTGACCTTAATTTTCTCTATAAAAGTATTATGCTTAGATGGTACATTTACAAGACGCATTGAAATTTTTAAAGACACGCGACATGTAAATTGGTCTTATGCCCAATGCGGCCATTATTGCTAAAGTCCAGCAGATGATGGTGGTGGTGGTGGTGGTGATGATGATGATGATGATGATGATGATGATGATGATGATGATGATGATGATGATGATGATGATGATGATGATGATGATGATGATGATGATGATTATGATTATGATGATTAAGATGCTTCTTTATAAGTAGGCAAGATGCAGTGCTCTACGAGTTAAATCAAGAAACTAAAACCGTTTTAAAACATGGAATTTATTTTTTGAACAAAAAAGCTTTATCATTTTTTCTAATTCATGTAAGAGGACCCATGTGCTTGCAATGAGTTCTGCAATATCAATTGCATGTTATATTGGGCCGCGTTTGACAATGTGTCGATATGAATATTTATAAAAATTATAAGAATTTTAGTATTTTTCTTTATATATTTATGTAGTAGAATTATAAGTAACAATAGTAAAATTCGATTGTTGGAGGCGTCGGATTCACGTTATTATATATTTATATTGTCATGCATTGACCAGCAATCATATTATTATTTTAATAAATATGTTTAATGATACACGGTCAAGATCTGTTTATCCAAAGCAAACAAAATTGCATACCAACAAGAAACATAATAAAGCAAACCAAATACTTATTAAAGCATTAATCTATACTTACGAGAAGCAGTTGTGAAAAATGATATCCGAATACAAAACAGTAATATAGCTGTTGCAGCAGTTGTTGTTTTCAATACACGAATCATACCCAAAACCTTGTACCACTGTTATTACCATATTGTAATACAGAAGCAAACATAGTTTGTATTCATTTTAATCATAATTGTTTCTTGCGTTACACTGTTCATGTTCATACACCCTTTGAAGTAAGGATATTTAAGTGAATGTTATTAGTTTCATCGGCAGTATTTTCAAGTTGGAAAACAATAAATTTAAGTATGAACGTACTCACAGAAAGAAAAATATGAATTATATCTAAGCATTTATAACTGGTATAAACAATTGATAGAATTAATACATTTAAAAATCAGATATGAAAAATAAACCGATACTGATATAGATATGAACTCTGTTACATTTTAATGAGTAAGTCACTATGTGACGGAAAATCGAGATGGTGTAGTATTGATATGCTCCAATTGAGCAACTTTAAAACTGTTTCTTGCATAACGTTACCACGTCGACATATTTTGTTGTTCATATCGTTTAAATATGTACACTACCAAAGTCTCCATATGTTTTCATTTTTCTTTTATCAAAACCAAATCGGTTTTATGTGTTTAGGAGAGCTAAATGTTATTTTTATTGTCAATAAGGAGATGAACGCTTATGTTTTCTATTATCATGAAATGTGTGTTCGTCATTAAATAAGCACTAGTGAAGTGATGTTTAATCATATAATACTAACTTATGTTTTCTGTTCTATTTAGTAAAGTATATGGCTCAGACAAATAATGACCGAACTGAAACTGAAAAATGATAAAAAAAAAATCAATGGCATTGTTCGTCAATGTATGTTAGTATAAGACCATCCGCAATATATCCAGTCTTCAAATAAAGCGTCAATTCAGTGCAATATAATACCACATGTCCACACTTCTTAAAGATCCATAAATAAACACTCAGTGTTAAAATGCATATAAAACACTACCGTAAATAAAATTAAGAAAAACAATTAAAACAAAACGCTCACGGATAATCCCTTAGGCTAAATACATTATGATCAATGTAGAAGTGTAGAAGTTAATATGTCAAATACTTATGTAAGGTTGGCACGATACTTAAGATTCTGAGCATCTGAAGGGCCATTTTAAGTATGTCTTAATTCATAATTGATGGATATCTACTCTTGTTTAAGACTTGGATATGTATTATGTTCCGGCTAAGTGCGTTAACTTCTGCAATTTCAATTTTCAATGTTATATAATACGTTCGAGAGTGTTCGTATTAAGTACGAAAGTAAAGACATAACCCCTAACGGCTCGCGCAGATTATTGTGATCTTGAGTTTTTGTGATTTTTATCGACGTGAGCTATAACGAAAACAACCCTGATTAATTGTCAAGAAGTCGTTTTGTATTTAATCGCTTATAATTATCTTGTTCACTCTTTGACCTTTCTGCTAAGTTTTAAGAGCAAACAGATGTCAAAGAAATACATACGTAGGATATATGCGGCCCACTAAGAATGCAAATAGTAACGTGTATGTCTGTTTTAGTCCTTTGTTATGGATTCATCCAAATTTCACAATAAAAGATTTAAAAAAATTAGATATTTTACGATCGTCGATGAGGCAATATTATTATATTGAACATTATTCCTTAAACTGAGTAAATAATAAACATTAATGTGTATAAAAAAACGTGTGGTATATTCATACAACATGTGAACCACATACCTATAAACGTTTGCATAGAAAATCATCCAACAAAAATAATAAACAACCTTTAGTTCCACCTCTGGATAGTTTAAATTCAAACCGATCTGCCATATAATACAGTGTGTTATAATTTTATTTTTAAAATTCAAAAACGTGTATAAAATCACCCATAACAGCTTCATACATTAATCAGGAAGAAGATATCTCTTTATGAAACGTGATACATCTCTGTTGTACAACAATTCACAAATAAGCTATCGGATTTCCCCTATCCCTTTTTGTTTTGATCTTTTCAGTCCAATTTCACTGCGATAATCATTTGAAGGTGTGCCGTTAAGAATTACAAAGCATTATTTGTAAACAAATTGTTCACACTGTTAACTCATTCACGTTTATTACCATGTTTACTTTAGTTCTGCCTTTCAAATTATTCAATACATTTATTCGCTCAATTTCAGACGAAATATGATCAAACTGATATATGTACAACACTTGAATATAATCCCTTGCCATTATCACACCTTTAAGTAAATAGCTAAGTTAAAGTACATTAGTCATACATGTGTGTCTTATGTTGTATTATATATTTCGTTTGATACATAATGATCTCACGTACTTGCAATAATAAGTTTGCAATATATTAATTACTCATGTAATCAAAGATTACAAAATCCCCGAAAAAGTACAAATTATCATGGACAAACATTTATCATTTACAATTATCATAATTAATGCTACCATTACCTTTCTTTTTGTTGTTGTGTTTGAAAGAACACGCATTAATACGCATGAAACACGAATAGTAATAATTTTCAAATGTTTACTAATGAATAACGTGGGAATTTTCATGATGTCTAGAAATTAGGGGAAAAATTGTTAGTAGATGATGATGCTAATGATGCTGATGCTGCTGCTGCTGCTGATGATGATGATGATGATTTCTTATATTTGTAAGAGGGCCCTTGTTTGGCGTATGTTTTATACGAGTCTATTTAACCTGATAATTATGTACACATGATGAAGCCTCAAGACGGAAGGCCCATATTTATGTTTCAGCAAAAATATCCCACAAGTTATGAATATAAATCCAGTAAGGACCTTGAAACTGTAAACTACCACTACGTACTTTCCTGATTTGAATATTTTTTGTACCAGGTAGGATAAGCACACGATATTAATATGAGTCAATGAAACATATTCATTTAACGGGGCCTTTTCACAGATTATGGATGTTTTGAAGTTTGTCATTAAATGCTTTATATTGACAAATGTAAACATTGGATACGCAAAGTCCCAGTAAAAAATCAAGAATAAAATTAAAAAAAAGAAAAAAAAGGTAACCCTCATCAGGGCTCGAACCACTGACCCTTGGAGTCCTGGAGTAAAAGGTCTACCACTTAGACCACTCGGCCATTTTTCGAATACAATGCTCGATGTATTTTATACTTTATATAAGCAATCTTCGTAGTTTCACGAATTATAACGACAACAACAGAACTCTCCAAATTATTAATTCGTTTCGCGTTGCAACGCTTTATAATTTTCGGGTTATTAAAACGTCAAAAGATGCATATAATGTCTATTTTAAAGCATGATAAATCTTCAGTATTACTGTTTCCTTACAAATATCATAACTAAAACGAAAATTTGCGAATCTGAAACAACTTTTTTTCAATTTTGTCAATTTACCCAAACGTGAAAATTATACACTCTTTGTAAAAATAATTTAGAATAGTAACGGTCAAAAACCTATGCAATAGTTGTTTACATTCATGTTATAAGCCTTGTAAATTAACACAATTCTTCCGATTATTGATAAACTTCAACAAGGTTTCATCACTTAAATGTTTTCATCATTACCTACTAATTGCGAGTTTTAAAATTTCAAACAAATAGTTCATTTGTTGTCGCAACTTCTTATAATAAAGATTATCATTTCTGAAGGGTAGTTAAGGTACCTATATCTATTTGTCAAAACGTCTGACCCGCGGTGTATGGGAATCAAAGCTCTGAAGGCACAGAAGTTGGAAATGAACACAACCTATTCACATTTATAAAGAGTGTGTCTTAAAGCACAGGTCGAGATGTGCTGTTTTTTTTTCAAATCATTTATAAAAAAGATAATTGAAGCTTTATTTTGAGAAAACAGGGCTTAATGTATATGCATTTAGTTTTATTACAGTACCAGAGACTATCTTTAAACGAAAAACACCATAACATGAAAAAGTGTCGTCCTTAATAAGCTTGTGCGCATTGCCAATATGTACAAATTTCAATGATAAACACTAGACTGGCAAATGTCGTCTTACAACAAGCTGTTAAACACTATTGGTTCAATACACACTGCAGTAGTAGAGCAGACGCTTCTAGCATTCGTCGTCTGCATAATTTTACTGCAGGTAGTGAAGACAGGCAGTGGTTATCGTTCCTAGCTTAGCACCAGCAGACTGACTTGAAGTTAGCGTTCCTAGCGTAGTTAGAAGCAAGCTGGCTTGCAAAACTGCGTCTCTTCAGTAGTGTGAGCTAACGCTCACAACTAAAAACTGACACATAGTATTGACAGACTGGCGTTTTGCAAATCAGTAGACGCACTTTCAGAAAACATTGAATGAAATGTCAGCGAGATGAGGTAGTGAACATGTTAACAATCAAAATAAACTTACATTTAATACAAAGGGAACATTTCAGAACGCATGAGAACGCATGACGTGATGCTCGTGACATGTGCACAGTTGCAAACGAGCGCTCATGCTAGGCGGACGGTCGGTCAGGTAATATTGGTGTTGCACAGCTAAACAGCATTTAATTAGTGGAAAGAAATTACCCGGGTCGTTTGCATGCGATTGTGTCGACATCTCATCGGGCTTGCGATCGACAGCTCGTGCCCCATTTGTAACGACCTAAAATGAGCTGATGTGTAGTATGCTGGGTCAGAAAATGTGTCCGTGTTACTATTTATTGTAATTACATTGTATTTCGGTTGGGATAGTAGTCATTTTATTATTCCAGAAGTATTATAAGTCATAATTTTATACGTCAATTGATTGGTACATCAGGGTCCCGTTAATATATACATTGTCACAAATTGACATTATAACTATAGTTCTATTACAATAAATGTATGCCTCAATTTGTGTTGAATAAAACACGATCCTGTTTATCCGAAGCAAACAAGATCGCATACAAACAGGTATACTAATAAAGAAGCAAACCAAACATTTATTTAAGCAATTATCTATACTTCCGAGAAGAAAGGTATGTAGCAATTGTGCATAATTGATATCGGAACAAATGTAATGTATATTTCGTAGCAGCTGTTCTGTTCTGTTTTAAATAAGTAAACAATTAGTCGGAGCTTGCATAATTGTTATTACCGTGTTCAAATACTGAACAGAACAGGTTTGTATTCACATAAATCACACGTTTTTCTTGATTAACATTTTTCATGTACATACTTAAGTTAACAAGTTAGGATCTTTCGCTAAATGTTCTGCGTTTTGTCAGCAATACATTTAAGTTGGAAGCAGCACAAAATGATGGGAAAATAATATGAAAATAAAATAAAAGTTCTATATATCAATTAATTAACAGTGCAAACAACATTGGATAACAACTTGATGTTAGTAAGGAATACTTATCCTTTACGAAAGTTGATATGCCAGATGTAAAATATTGTTTCCCTACATGGATGCAATAACAGAGTATTTGTCGTCGTGTGAATTGGCTGATTTTGTTTAAATTGACAAACTGTGACGTTCACATTAAAGTAACATTACTACTAAAAATCAACGAAAATTTCGTACAATGATTCGTAAAAAAAAGCTAACCAATTAAAAATCAATGTTCCTTATGGCAATTGCCGAAGTTTCAACACCAGATGTGGTCTGGTAAAATAGATGTTTGTGGATACAAAATGCTCGTTTTTATTATGGTTTAAACATGGTACCATTTTTGTTCGTGTGTCGTATGATGGATATATTCGAGGGAAATTAGCATGAAATTTATTGTGGTCACAAATAAATAAAAACGAGCATTTTGTATCGACAAAAATCTATGTAATCATACCACATCTAGCATTGAAATTGTGGCTATTGCTATAAGGAACACTGATTGTTTAGGTGTAAACTTTATTTTACGAAATACTTTACGAAATTTTCGTTGATTTTGAGCGTTATAGAGACTTTAAGTATCATACAAGTATTCAATACATGTAACACTATTGCTCTATACACAACATGTACACATTTAAAAGAAAATAATCAAGTAATTCTACCGAAAACGTATTCTTCTATAAAAAATTTTTACAACACATCTTCTTTATTTTGTTTTCAGCTCACGTTCGTTGTAAAAATATATATCATCACATTTACTAAATATTAAGATGCAGACCAAAACACAACCGTCAGTTCAACTTTAATCAGCATATAAATAAATTTAGGAAAAACGATCAATGGTAAGCCTTATGAGAATTGTATTGATAATTCATGACAAAAGGATCACATATGTTGTATACATGAGCAAATATATTGAAGACATGAGCAAACATCTTATATAATGGAGAAAATATATTGTAGAAAGGAGCAATTATCTTGTACAAATTATTAATATATCAAAGGAGCGATTATCTTGTAGTCGGACATACCCATTCGTTGGTCATTACTATTTAAATCTGGCACAAACGCAATAGCCTTTTAATACGGACAAATTGTTATAACAAAATAAAAACAAACATTCACTATCCATGCGTTTCGGAATTTGTATATATATGCGCAGTTGTAAATTCAGGATCATTTTACAAATATTCACAGGACTGAAATCGCATTCAAAAGTTTGCATTACTTAGTAAGAAAATTATAACATGTATATTGAAGATATCAATAAAGTACAATACCGATAGCAGGATTGTTGTAGTCTAAGATCAAGTATTACATTACAAACATTTCGCATAAAAATACGATTACAATATTGTATTGCTGTTGCTACAAATATCAAAGATAGAAGAGACACAAAACAGTTTACAAACATGATAAATTGTAGCCCACGAACAATGTTAATTTACATTAAAACGAGCTCACAAGTGTAGCTTTTCTAACGAGCAATGTGTGGATATTAAAGCAAATGTAAATGTGCAGCTCTTTTCACGAGCAATGTATAGATATTAAACCGAATGCATATTTGTAGTATTTATCACGAGAAATGTATAGATTTAAAATGAATACAAATGGGTATGGTTTATCAGGAGAAATGTGTGGAAATTAAAACGAATACAAATGGGTATGGTTTATCACGAGAAATGTGTGGAATTTAAAACGAATTCAAATGTGAAGTATTTCTAACGAGCATTCTTGCAATTTTTTATAATGCAACTTAAGTTAAGACCGGCATAAATATTTCTATGTTTCGCATTTAATTTAAAAACTTACTGAAATACTAGTATATGCATATTGATTTCCATTTAGTAACGTACATCAAGCATCGACTATGTAAATATTTACCTCATATTGCCATATTTAAATTGTAACATGACTCTATCGAACCGGCCCGTGTATTCTAACAAATCACTAACATTTTTATACAATATCATCGGGTGTGGTTATTTTCTCACTACAATTAAGCTTTGAAGGTGATAATGCATCTGGAAAACACCTTCCTATCTTAATCGGTGTCTTGGAAATGGCGTGCAAAGGCGGTGTTTAATTTCTCGTCTGTCTCCAGAGTTTTTTTTACTTCAAACAGGATACAGGTTGAATGTATCACTTGCAGGATAGGTGCACCTATACGATATGGCAGATAAAAAGGCAGACAGATGAAAGAAATCAGATTATACAATAGTACAATTTCTCTAAACATTTGCATTTATTATGTTAACGTGTATTCCACGAGAACATTAAAACAACAGCACCTGACCATTTCACATTCCAAAACGTATATCGATTGATTCCTAAAGAACTTGCAATGTGTTCAGTTCGTTCATGTTATATAAACAGTGCAAAGGATTGATTGAAACGTTGGGAGCCGTGCGTAGTTGTTTTGATTCTTGCTGAAAACGAGGTGCTCTTTTATTTGTTTTGCGAATAAATAATTCATGTCTGTGTCATCACGAATTTCTTCTTACAAATCTGAAGGACGCCATACTAAGCGATGGAATATATGTTCAGAAAATATAACTTTCGATTCCTTTTCAAATTATAATTAGAAAATTCACAATGTTCAATGACAGACTAATTATATCCCCCGTCCCTGCCCAAGCAACCAATGTTTGAAAAAGGCTTTCAAATCTCGAGTTCGAAAAAATCGTGGCGACGATGAAGTTATAGTTTCGGCACCATTGCCTGATATATATACGATCTGTAACAAATTTTTATATAATACCTTATTTTATTAAACGAGTTCAGGAATTTTGTTAGTAAGCGAGCATTTGGCGAGCTTACTTACGAATTTCTTGGACGAGTTTAATAAAATATGGTATGAAATGACAACGAGTGTCAGATCTTTTTTATCACATGCTTTTAAATGAGCAAATTAAATAAATATTTACGCAAACATGATGATAAATCCCAAATGTTGTTTCCAGGAAAGGATTGTTGACGTTTAGCCTGTTAATAATGACGTCATGAGCACTTGCGCTTTATATTTGTAAAGCATGTATTTAGCTTTTTGTGTTGCTGTTTTATATTAAACTGTATCATATCTTTGTATCAAGTTGCTTGTTTTGTTGAAACGGATTTTATTTTCCTAAAAATGATGACTTTATAGTCCTTTCTGAGTAATATTATCTACCTCCGAAGCTCGACTGAAACAACAACTTCCTGTTTAATTGATTATTTTTTTTTATCATGCAACGTTTTATCAGACACATATTAATGTAGCGACATGATATATGTGTGTGCGGTATGGTTTGCCTTGTTATACGGTTATATATTGTATGCTTTTATGTTCTATACACACACAGTGCGTGTTTGTTAAAACATCAGTACACAACACAGATATAACCAATGTACTGTTGATTTGGAAATTAACAACACATTATGAGATTTACAAAGAACACCTTCAAGTGATACTCAAAGTTGTGTACTCCATTCTGGAAATTGATATTGTAACAACTGAACATATAAGTTATTTTTACTTCTGTACACTATTTTAACTATCATATTCCCGACATAACCAGAGACGTAGGGATCTTGTTTTAGATTATAGATATATCCTTATTTTTGTCCAAAAGACCTTTATAAAAACGGGCCCAGTACAACACAAATTCGTGTATGACAAGGAAGAATCAAAGTGTTCTCCTATAGATAGAAATACAATCCAATTCATATTCACATGAAGATAACTTAACACTTTTCACTAGAAAGCGTTCGGTAGAAAAAGATCTTTCATACAAAAATACAAATATCCAAACATGAGTATGTTTAAAATTATGTCATTGATAATGACATGACAAACCGGCCACAGTTCAGTGCATACTATGCGATTTATAATGTCCATTTTTGTCTAACGTTCCCGTGACTTATCATGTTAAATGTGGTTCTAAATAATACAATTTTAACAACAATTAGCATGATATCAACAAATTTACATTATTTTGTCATTTTAAAATTATCTCATAAACAGAGGATACATTCAACGAATTTTAAGTAGAATAAGTTACATACGTGTTTGACTAGAACATGATTGCCTTCATTGTGCATAAAAGTATAGTAAACATTTTCCATAACTTTTACTTCAAATAAACGCACATGCATTACAAATTGTATAACATTGTGTCATCTGCATACACGTGGACTTATATTCAAGGCATGCATTTGAAACGAACGAACATTTATTTATTATAAACGTTGCCTGATCTTATTGAATAATTGTTATTAATTGGACTGCAAGCTTCTTTTTATATTCATGTTATGATTAATGATTTGTGTTCAATTAACTTTCTATGTACGTTGATAAATTTAAACGAATCAATAAGTCTATTACGGTATTAGTACGATACATGTGTTAAATATTAAGGAGATTATATTTCGAAATAACACAATACAGGAGAAATTGTTTTGGAGCACGATGATTATCTTCTACTGATTAAAATCACTCCCATGTATTCAACTTTGTTTCTGAACTTGAACGGCAGACGATGAACACTGGCGAAGTAAAACAGGTGATATAATTTTGTCTCTTTCGTTCGTTTAAATGCAGGATTCTACCGAACTAGGAATGCCATATGATTGATCTGTATGCACATTTCGTGAGTTAAATAATAACTAAATGTCATTCGTGTTTAGCATTGAATATATAGAACATTCGGGTGTTTCTATATTCGATGAAACATAATTTGTCTAAAGGTTAACATGTATTCTAGCAATTCAAGTCCATACAGTCAAATTCATTGGGGTTATCATATCGATATACTTTAGCTTTGATGAGAATAATATATATGGAAAACACTTCATAATTATTAATTTAATTCGGTTCTAGTAATTCGCGTATAGATCTTATGTTTATGCGTGTGTCTGTCTCCAGTCTGATACATACCGAACGCCTATGAAATTTACTTGCACTTTTGGCCCGCAATAGCTCTTTTGAATGATAAAACAACTAACCGTATAAGTGTTTATATCCTTTTTTCAGGCTTGAGACAAATTATTTGATATAAACTGTAACAACAATTCTTGACTATTTGCATTTGCAGCAAGCTAATTAATTCAATACGTTGATGACTTAATACTCTCTGCACTGAATGAATGCAGTGTAAACCAATGACCAGTAAATTTAAAAGGAATAGCAAACGATTACCCAAAAAAATTTAATATGTGCCTTATGTTTTAGAACAGTTTAATTGTTTTGTATTAAGTGTGTGTACAGAAATCAGATTAAATGCATTCCATGGAAGATTATTTGTGATGTTAGTGCAATATTTATTGAATGGAATAACATAATAACATATGCAATTTTAAAGACTACATTATAAGCTGTATTGACATAAACAAATGTTTACTTTGCATTATTCTGGTAATATATATGATGCAAAATCAAACACCAGCATGCGCAAACAGTTGTAACATGTTTGGTAAATTAACCGTTAAGCAATAATAATTCAACTGATATACAATATCGCTTCACTCAAAAGTTACAACTTATCATTTAGATTGTTCAAACAAAAAGAAGAGAAATGAATACAGTATATGTTAATCTAAAACACAGTTTAAATCCCATATGCTTTTCATGAATCGGCTCAAGGCGGTGACCAGTATTGTTTATGATTTGTTGTGTTTGGTGAGTCTTGTCTATGAAATTGGTTGTGTATCTCATTTGGCAAGTAGTTTCTTGCCGTAAATGCCTCATTCCATTGTACAGGTTTGATATTGATGGTTAAGCTGACTTTGCAATGTGTGTAATTTGATGCTTCTGAACAATACTTATATACTCACTTATCAACATTCGTCACAAATAGCACTCGTGTGAATTACTTCAATGCATTTGCCAAAAAGTAAAAACCAGTCAATAATAATATTGCTTAACATATGCTTTTGACATAAACACGTCTCATGTCTTGTTTGCATACTTTGCTACTATCGAGTAATGTGAATTAATCTAACTAATTATGTACATGCATAATAAAGTGTACTCCTGTGATGCTTATACCATATGTATCAGCATTGCCCACTTAACGTGTTTGCGTAAATGTGGTTAGTTTATATACAGAAATTGGCATCAATAATAATCATGTAATAACGGAATCGGGACATTTGCATACAGTTCCAGTGTGTATTGGTCTTTTTTCGCCGAAATAATTCCAAATACTATTATAAGTGTGTATCTTTTAAATATTGGCTGTTCGTGCATTTTAGACGTATAATTCTCGTTATGAAATAAATCAACGTATATGTACGACATATAAGTTTAAGAGTAAAAAACAACTGGATGAAGACGAATAATTATAATGACAGTATGTTTTCAAAAGTGATAACAGGTGTTTATGCATTTTGAAAGAATACTTTTTTTTGCTTTATTTTATCATTCTTACTTATCGTTCTGACTCCTGTGGCGAATGCATACCATGAATGTACATCTCCCCTATAACAAGTTATGAACAAGAGATTAAAATTCAATAGTATAAACTACTTTCCTTAGCAAAGCAGCATAAACGACATTCAACTGTTATCATTTCACAAGTGGCACATTATGACGATATGCATATCAACGTGATTATTATGTGACGGGTGGAAGTTTAACGTGATACATATTTGACGGATGGCACATTCAGGTGATACATAATGTGACATATTAACGTGATGCATTAAATGACGGGTGACACATTAACGTGATACATTATATGACGGAGTGTACATTAATGAACGTGATACATCATATCACAGGTGGCTTATTAACGTGATGAATCATATCACAGGTGGCACATTAACGTGACACATCATATCGCAGGTGGTACTCTAACGTGATACATCATATCAAAGGTGGCACATGACATTGGTACATCATATCACAGGTGACACAGTAACGTGATACATTATATGACGTAGTGTACATTTACGTGATACATCATATCACAGGTGGCACATTAACGTGATACATCATATCACAGGTGGCACATTAACGTGATACATTATATAGCAGGTGGTACATTAACGTGATACATCATATCACCGGTGGTACATTAACGTGATACATCATATTAAAGGTGGCACATTAACGTGATACTCATATCACAGGTGGTACATTAACGTGATACTCATATCACAGGTGGTACATTGACGTGATACATCATATCACAGGTGGTACTCTAACGTGATACATCATATCACAGGTGGTACTCTAACGTGATACATCATATCACAGGTGGCACATTAACGTTATACATCATATCACAGTTGGTACATTAACGTGATGCATCATATCACAGGTGGCACATTAACGTGATACATTATATAGCAGGTGGTACATTAACGTGATACATCATATCACAGGTGGTACATTAACGTGATGCATCATATCACAGGTGGTACTCTAACCTGAAACATCGTATCACAGGTAGCGCATTAACGTGATACATCATATCATAGATGGAACATTAACGTGATGCATCATATCAGAGGTGGTACATTAACGTGACGCATCATATCACAGGTGGCACATTAACTGTATACATCATATCACAGGTGGTACATTAACGTGATGCATCATATCAGAGGTGGAACATTAACGTGATACATCATATCAAAGGTGGTACATTAACGTGACGCATCATATCACAGGTGGCACATTGACGTGATCAATCATATTACAGGTTGCATATTAACGTGAGACATCATATCACAGGTGGTATTCTAACGTGATACATCATATCACAGGTGGCACACTAACGTGATGCATCATATCAGAGGTGGTACATTAACGTGATACATAATGTCACAGGTAGCACATTAACGTGATTCATCATGTCACAGGTTTTACATTAACGTGATAATCATATTACATGTGATATTATAACGTGAAACATCATATAACAGGTGACACATGAACGTGATTTATCATATCACAGGTGGTACATTAACGTGGTGCATCATATCACAGGTGGTACACTAACGTGATAAACATATTACAGGTGGTACAACAAGGTGATAATCATATTACAGGTGGCATATTAACGTGATACATCATATCACAGGTGGTACATTAATACATCATATCACAGGTGGTACATTAACGTGATACATCTTATCACAGGTGGTATATTAACGTGATACATCATATTACAGGTGGCGCATTAACGTGCTACTCATAGCACATGTGGCACATTTAGTTGATACGCTCAATAACCTTTACCACAATTTCCAGAATGTATCAAAATTGTTGAATACATCAAAGAATTCATCCGATTGAGTGAGATCAAGTCTATCGGGTTTGATGATGAGATAAAATGTCCTTGTCTATCGTTCGAATATACATGTTCCAAAAATTAAAGAACATTCTATAACTGGGAAGTTTATGACTCGTGTAATTGTAATTGAAAATGACAACAAGCTTTAAGCGCGGGCTTCCAAATGACAAACTGTTGTATGCACCAGGTATTGCATATACATTGTAGAAATAGACAGTTTGAAATTGCAAATTATATCCTTGTGCATCCAAATATTCGAGATACCGGTCTCGTTTGCATATAATACTAACTGCGAGTTATGGAGATTAACCGGATTTATCGATTGTCTACAATTTGCAATGGACTCATCCCCGGCTCTATATTCTTTATGCTAAATGCTTAGTAAGTCTTGCTTATCGACAATGTGCTCGTCATAACGACTGTTGCATTTTCAAAGATTTGAAATGCAAAACAAAACGATAATTACTGCTAGAATAAATCCGTATTGAACCACAGTTTCTTTTATTCAATATAAATTGTCAATTAAAATTTAAATATATAATGGCTACAGTTGAATCACTACATTAGCATTTTCATTGACATATATAAAATAAATATATATATATATATACTTGCTGGAGTATAAAGTTCAAGTTATGAAATATAATCAAATACAATTTAAGTAAATACAATGATATGTGACTTTAAATACAAATCTAATCTTTAGGCAAAAGTATATTATTTATATGCTATAAATAGTCATTAACATGATTATGATAATTACTCAAATGCCCTTCAATGCCTTTAACCAAAACATATTTGACGATCCAATACATTTCCTTTAAAATGCTGGACCAATAGAGGCAAGAAAAACGTTTGCTTAAGAATAGCGCATAACCAGGTTTATTACCACTGACATTTATTTTATTATAACATGAAAGTAATCATACATTTTTTATTGCATACAAGTCTAATCAATACTTGTTATTCATCGAGTTGTAATTATGATTGTCATAAATCTTGATAAGCATATTAGCTTTCTTCCCTTATCATCATGTATTTAAATTTAAATCTTGTACGCGATTATTCTCAGGTAATTTCACATAACAATGTTATTGCGATTGTTTTTTTTCGGCAGCCAAGTAAGGCGCACACAGGCGCCCTTCCATCCATTACGAAAGCGACATTTCTAATTTTTTAGCAACAAGAATTAATCAACAGTCTTAATGGCTCGTTTGTATTGGCTTTTATCTTGAGAATATATAATTATTATTAATTGTACGTCACTATGATGTTTTAAGCGAATCGTCTTGGAATTGTAAGTTTTGAACTATTAGTCATCGTTTTCTTACAGGTGACGTCTTATATATGCATGTATCGCACGAAAAGTAGAGTTTTGAAATATATCATTTTAGCTCATTATTTGTCGTAAAAAGGAGTTAAAATAAGTGCAGGCTTCGGCGTTAACTGAAGCCTTATACCGTGAAATTGCCCGATGTTTTAAAAAGTAAGTAGTAAAACTGGTTTGTGGTTACAAGATGTTTTAATAAGTAAGTAGTAAAACTGGTTTGTGGTTACAAGATGTTTTAATCAGTAAGTAGTAAAACTGGTTTGTGGTTACAAGATGTTTAATAAGTAAGTAGTAAAACTGGTTTGTGGTTACAAGATGTTTTCCTCCTGATAAGAGATCTGTAGTTTCATTTCAAATATTGGTCGTGTAACCTTAAACATAGTTTCCACTTTTGATTAACTGAAACATCTTATTAACACCTTGATGTAGACGTGGCTTCTAAATCCGAAAATGATCGTATAGATAAGTATAAAACATTTAAATTACTACTCTTTTTTTGAAGATATTCCCCAAAATGTTAAACATTTCATTAATAACATAGCGTATTCGTTATTATCTCGCAATATTTCAGTAATTTTACCTATGATGAATCAGTATGTCCCATAATCATCGTTACACGATAAACGTAAACAAAGTCCATTTCAGGTTTATTTACGTTTTATTTCCGCTTATAACACAACACAACGTTTTCAAATGTTTGAAAAATTCAAGATAAAGCACGAAGACCCGCAACGAGCCCCGCCAGCGACAGTAAGCAATAATGCGCCTTCTAACGAACAATTCTGGCATTATTGAATTAAAAAATGTCACTATGAAAACAGCTTATTTGCTTATACTGTATCGACATCTGTATCAGCACTCATTTAAATTGTTTCTGAAAGTAAACTTGTAAATACAATGGATTGTATCAATTACTTAAATGAAAGCTTTCATTTTGGTTGGGAAATGTTTGAGCATCATGTAATCCCTACAAAAATAATGCATCGTGCATGTTGATAACATATAATCTCCCTTTCCCGGCATTTAATAGTTTAGTTTGGAAAATAAACTTTAAAATAACTTATATCAATTACTTGAAACTTACATCCAGGTAGGTTTGGGATGAAAACATGCGTCTTATAGGGGTATTCCACTACGACCCGATTCCCCACGATTCGTCCCGATTTCCAATATTTTGAGTTCGGGGACGTTCGTAACTCAATCTGCGAAGGTCCTAACTCATTCGTAGCTAGTCGCGGGCGAGTCGTGAGCTCCCAAAAAATCGCGGCCAGTTTTTAAACGTGTTTAAAATTTAACCAAGACCTCCAAGGCTGAATTTAACAGCAGTTGACTCGTAACAGTGTCGTAGTGCGTTCTTGGGCGTCGTAATGGAATCTTAGGTAATCCTTGACTCAATCGGGGAATCGGTGATCACGGGATCTGTCTACGAATCATTTACGACTTTGTCAAGACTCTCAAGAGTTCACCCCGATTGAGTTTCGAGCCCGCTAAGATTCTCGCGATTTAGTTACGAAACAGTTACGATTTTGTAAATATGAAAAAGAAATAATATTTTTCCATCATGTTTTGTTGTCGAATAACCCACAGTAAGGAGTATAGATGCGTGGGAATTAAATCAATGCGGAGCACGAGTGCTTTGGTAACACGAATCTATACTCCTTACTGTGGGTTATTCGACAACAAGCCATCATAGGAAAATATTATTTCTATTCTTACACGATTCTGATTGATTTGCTTCAAGCTTTTGGACGTGAACTATATTTTTCAATACTCCGCCCTTCTTAGTACAAAGTTCACTATTAAGTGACGTCATTGAATTGTACAAACATTTAACGTCGTTTTCATTCATAAATATTTTGCAAATTACGTCACTTTCATTGAGAACAACACTCATAGAAACTAAATGACGACACATGTGTTAATTCTTCTGAAAAGCTGACATGCTATAAATGTTTTCTTAATTGCGTTTCTTAACAAACAAATTCTTAGCAGGCATGGTCATGCCACTTATCACCAAATATACAATATGTTTCTTCATTACATTTATATACGTGCTACATTAATTACATTTCTTTAAGAGCGGGATTTAAGCACGTGCATTTTACTGCAATATTTTCTTTATTTATTCGGAACTATTTTGGAAATATTAAGCTCCGCTAATAATTTATTGCAGAATAACCCACACTTTATTTCCTTCTTTGTCTATAGAAAACAAGTCGCGTGCCGTGTTAGAATCAGTATCAGTAGATATTGGCGCCGAATTCATGGGTGCGTTCGGTGAGGTCCTAGCTCAGTCGTGACCGATCTGCATCGTTCGTAGTACAGTTGCAGTAGATTCTTACACATCGTAGTGAAGTCGCGACCCTATTCGCAAGACTTCAACCCAACCCCACGATTCGTCGTAATTCAATCGTACCACTGTCGTTACTGAATCGCAGACTGTCACGAGTCTTCCCGATTCAATAAATGTGAGAAATCGTTGTTTTCGTAGTGGAATAGGGCCATAAGTGAAACAATTAGACAAAACAATCTTATGTTTAGTTCAATGAGGCTAACAAGAAAGCTGTTTTGTTCGTTGTATATGTTTAACCCAATGTTCTTTAGTATTGATTATAAAAATGCCTCACTTCATTTTATTTATACATGAACACAAATAGTAATACATATATCCAATTAAGAGTTTCTTTATCGATTAAACGAAATTAGTATTATGTGTAAAAAAGGAGAAACCGACAATGCATTCGTATAATTTATTGACCAAATGGCAAATAGATGCTCATTCAACGCAATGTTATAAACACTTCTGCAAATATTAAATGCGTTTACTTCAACAAGACTTGAAGGTGCATTTTTGTGGACGTTTGTGTTGGTCTGTAAATCTTGCATCACACATATTTTACGGAAATCGCTGATCATGCAGATGTTTATCAAGAGTTTGCACAATCTTTCTCGAAAAAGTTTCGCAATTTATCAACGCATAAACAGGTATTCCCAAACAGAAAGCACATATGTTTTCCCTGGAATTAGATTTTTTTATATTTCGAAAGATCTCCTTTGTTACCGCTGACGCTACTACCAAAAATATTACATTGGCTACATACATACAGCAACATCAAACGCTGTTTCAGTTATATATTATTGATTTGAGTGCAAATAAATCTTATATGACAAATGTCGTAACTCTTTTTATTGTAAATCGCTTGAGGATTGGTTTAAATTCAGTAACGGCACTTATGATTTTTCAACTGATCATATGACTCGCATACGAAGTAAACGATGTTTTAATATATGATAAGATCTATATGATAACAATGATACATTCAAATGGACGATCAATTATTTCAAATCTGCCTGCTGTAGTGCATCTTATTTCTTCAAATAATTTGTTAAATACACGCGACATTCAGAAACATAACACACGTTTGAGATATTTCTATAAGTTCTCCAAACAAACCTTGCACAGTTACTATGTCTTAAATTACCATATTACGCACCGTTTTATTGTAGCTCAACGTTAAAGCTATTGATAAGTGTATACGAGCTGGGTTTTAAAAAAATCATCGTCTAATACCGTATTGACCTTCGGTCGATGAACAATGCTGCAATAAACTATATACTATGGGTTACTAGTAAGTTATAGAATACCCTACAATTGTGGCCTTTGATGAGTTGGCTTATATATGGATCTTAAGAATCGACCGCTTCGCTTGCATAGAAGAGTTGTTTTGTGTTTCTGATTATGTTGATTGACTGATACGTAAGTGGTGTTATTTTGGCACCGAATCAAGACATCAACGCCAGTTTAAATTCTTCCCAATACATTTCACGAGTACTTATGATCCAATTTTAAATGATAATCAGTGTATAAGCTTTGTTCTGAGTGTTCATGATACGGCATTATTTATTATCGGCATGTATTGCTTTGACAGAATTGAAAGAAAAACATAATTGTACAATATAAGCAATATACGTTCTTTTTTATTGTGTTGTCTAATCATGTTATTTTAATCAGTTGCAATAAAGTTGTTTTGCTTACACAAATATTCTGGACAGGGATACTGGTAGGTTCATTGAAATATTAAGATTACACACAAATAATATAAGTACGGTGAACATAATTTACATTATAGTATATATAGTATCTGGCACGAGTTGTCATATCATACCATGTTTTATTAAACGAGTTCAGGAATTTTGTTAGTAAGCGAGCCTACCTGATTGGTATGTATTTCTTATGTAAAAAGGCATTTGCATTTGAATATTACAATATAATTCACTTTGAAACAATATACCAATTCCTTAAATATTATTCACACAGGCTTGAAGCTTCCCAGAGTATATTGTTACGAAATAATACTTATTATATCGTTATAATGCATATGTTAACTTTTGTGATGAAATCCAGTAAAATATTAAACAAAACAAGTATTTATATATAGTAAAGAATTCAAGAGAGAAATATATGCCAACAAAATTCTCTTAATTATGTCAATATTTGTTATCCCATTCTAAGCACAAGACAGGTGAGGACATCGGTATTTAAAACTCATTGTAATCGGCGTTTCAAGCTCACGTTCGGCGGAAATACTTGAAGAGTTACATTTGAATAAAACAGTATTTGATCCACAAGCATTCTGCTTCGTGGCAGAGGTTTGTATGAATATATCAAAAACTTTTCGTCAAATAAATCATGTACGGTAATCTGGCTCATGAAATAGTTGGACGAATCGCACATTGTTCCAAAACAATTAATTAACAACAATCTTTGACTAATACATTCTATGACAAACAAGTATATCTTTGAGACTAGCATTCAATGAACAAATATTCGATATCATGTATGTAGAATAGTTCATAAAACTCAAAAGACTAGGTTTCCATTAATACTGTTACAGTGTTTGCTTTAGTTGGATGTTTCGCAATTTAAACAGTTTTCAGACATATCACAAATTTTGTGGGTTAGCTTAACTGCCAATACTTACTGAACACACTTATGCCAGTAAATGACCGCTGTCCTCCTTAAATCAAAGGTAGGGGAAAGGGGCAGTAAAAACCATTCCATGACCAATCTTCTCCGGGATCCTCTGATGTGTAGGCAAACATCATCAACATATATACATATATATAATGATTTTAAATGCAACCCCAAACGTGTGTTCGAAACGCAACATCAATATCGGCCTCTTGGGATAGAAAAAGCGCCTCGATAAATAAAAACTATACAAATTAATCAACTTATTTGTTTTATTATTGTTATAAACTATCAAGCGACTTTACACAATAGACGTTCATTTACACGAAAGTGTTATATTGGCTCAACATGTTTACGTTTTTCTACATTAACACCATTTATTATATGTGCCAAGAGCAAAATATATGCACAACGCATATAATTTTGTACCAAATTCTAACAATATAATATGACCTGCGGCATATGGGTCTTAAGCAATATACAGTCAGTGTACCTTCAAACCAGCTCGTGCATTCGTACAGACTGACGATGAGCTACGCTGTCCGCTTATGTAACCGATTAACCTTAAAGCGGGCAGGGATAGTTCGAGCCGACTGGCCAGAAGCCTCGATTATTCGCATGAAGCAGTCAATATCAAATTTAACATGGCAAACTTTTTTATGTATAGTGTTATTGCGTACACTTAGTCAGCGACTCTAACTATAGTAGTTTTTGTTATTAAAAAGCTATGCATACTAAACCCATCAATTTCATTGGTAACAAACTAATGCTTAACCTATAAGCCTCATCATTTGAACATGGGTATCGCATAAGACCTATTTTAGCAGAATGCGGATCATAAGTAGCGGAACACAATATATACTGAATACCAATCTTCCAATTCCATTTAGATGCCTCTCACATTAAAACGTAACACTATTATACAAACGAATATCATCTGTGCTTATTGAAGCATGGTGCACAACGGAATTGAATACAGGGCCAGAACTCAAATATACAACACAATAAATATACGCATAATTACAAATGTCTGACTGAATACTTAATGCCTTCCGCTATTATCCGACCTTATTCGACCATTTCCGACCTCTTTTCCAATATAAAAGCAAATATAACACAAATGTGTAACCATTTATATAGTGAGCATAATTATATCAATTCATAATACTCATATAAGTAGATACAATGTATACTACTTATACAATTCGCAAGCAAGGCAATATTCCTTATAAAAACATTCCGGTCATATCCGGTTTGGATATATACAACAACAACAGCTTTCTGATTTGCACATATATACATAACAATTACTTGCCAGTCATTGTGGTTGTTCCTTATCAGTCGAATCTAGGCGTGTCCCTTTAAAAGTTATGGAGAATTGAAAGTGAATGTCTTCAACTAATTGTTTTATTGAGGTTTATAACATGAAAGGACGATCGTTCAGGAACAAACAACTCTCATATAATTCGGTCATCTTTTGTATTCGCTTTGCTACAAACGTAAACACTTGCAAATATATACACATGGAGATGTTGTAAATCAAGAAAAATAAATAGAATGAATGTCTTACTAAAGGTCTGATTTTAGCCCCATTCCATATAGTAATTAATGTGACGTGAAATGTGCATCAATACTAATGATTTAACTCTGTTTCTTATGTGAAGGTCAGTATTTAAATTAATACTAATATGTTAATATTAATGGATAGGTTATTTAAATTGTTAAATATAATTCAAAGAGAACAGATCATAAAAATAAATGTTTAAATCGGCGGTAACTTATTTCTGATAACTTGTATGACGTTTACAGTTAATAAACGTAAGACTAGATACAGAATATGAAATCTATTTTATCCTTCCAAAGGTAAGCACGTTGCAGGCCACAGTAGCACATTCTCCTCTGAATTTCTTGTCGCAGAATCCGTAGATGATTGGATTTGCAATGTTGTTGATCACAAAGGATCGGAGAAAGAGATTATACACTGCAATACCAGCCGGAGACACCACCTTTAGAAAATCGGGTTTTATGGAAATCGTCACCATGAGAACTAAGTGGGGGATAAAGCTTACCACAAACACAACGGTAATAATGAACAACATTAAGGTCACTTGCTTCGTCCGCAGACTTGGTCCCTTGATGCCCACTGAACTCCGGTTAGATTCCAGTTTGCTTGCATGATTGGGATTTCTTTTGTCCGCAGTTTGGACTGCAATGACCGGACTAGATGATTTTGAGCAATCTTTGATTTTGACAGCCATGTTAAGTTTGTTTTTACACGCATCTTGCTTTTCAGTTCCGATGACCAACGACGTTCCGTTCGGTGTCGTCTCTCGCGTGTTGCGCGATTGTACCTCAAGAGCTGAATCGGGGTTATTGTCCTCCGATTCTTGTTCATCCTGTTCATGAATAGAGTCACCCAGCTTTTCTGAAATAAACATAACACTTAACCATAGACTGCATTATAATAATTTATTTCTCTAAATTGTTATGGTGCTGTATGTGTGTCTATTGTCATTAAATAAATGTCGTTTTTGTCATAATTTGTTTGTTTTCGGGATACCAGTTTTTATGGTTTTCGTCTACTTTTTCATGAATATTGAAAAAGAACCACATAGCAACTGCATCGCATATGGCAGCTTTGGCCAAGGTTTTGTAAATATTTTTATAGAACAGAACAGCTTTTTATTACAGCTTGTACATATTACATTATCAGTCTATAGAATGAAACAATGAGCATATCAATATAATAATACCGGTGTTGAACACTATGATATAAAGTACAATATTTAGACTTACGACACTCCTTTTTCCCACTCGTATTGCTATTCATGCCACTGTATGTATTTTCACGAATAAACTTATGGCTGAGCACTATCGTCCTTCCAATTCGGAAGTAGAATACTCCCATAATAACCATAGATATAACGGTGATCAGTAACTGGAACAAAAAGTAACCTTGTGGCAATTTCGATTCTTTCATCTTTGGGTCAATGAAGCATTCGGTTCCATTAATTCCATGAACCCCTGTATCAACTGATGCGCCACCGTACACAAAAATGGCGGGTAAAGCTACTACACATCCAAGAGCAGAAGCTACAAAGCACATTATTTTAATCTTTGTCGGGGTTATTTCTGCTGAAAACGGGAAGCAGATTCTTCTGTGTCTTTCTATTGCAATTCCTATAACAATAAACGCCGAAGCCACGACGAAAAACACGTGTAAGAATCTGAGAGACTTACACGCTGCTTCGGACGGGAACATGTACGGATACAACATACTGACAATCAATAAAGGCATGCCAACGGTGCAGGCGATGAGGTCTATCCAACCCAGCCATAAAATAAATGAGCGGTATGTGGACGGTGAGTATTTGAAGGTGTAGACGTAGACGACGAGGATGTTGCCTAACACGCCGACAACCATCAGGATGGCGATGAAGATGATTGTGGGGATATGGAGCTCAACGAGGGAATTATTCAGCTCCGCCAATGTCACATTCTTCGGGAAGTCATCCCTCCACGCCTTTGGGATCGCAGAATACATGTCTCTATAGGGTTTCTATAATATATTAAATAAGGACAGTCATTGAACATATACATTTAAAGTACGGCTTATATTTTATTCAAGTTCCATACGTGCGGTCGCTATCATAATATACATACATTAACAAAATGAATTCAAACACACACTATTTATAAGATAGATCAGAAAGATCTCCCGTTAAATGCCATGGACCACATAGTTCTCTCAGATTTATCAAACCATTAATGGGAAAAGTGCGAGCGAATTCATAATTAAGCCATATTGGCCGTATTAAATCAAGTTTTATAATATTCAATAAGTACGTCTATTCGTCGGGATCAAAAAGCTACAACGTACAACGTGAATACAGTCGCAGTACAGTTTAACTTATGCATTTACTAGAGAAGTATCCATATTAATATGTATGTGTAAGTAAATAAACGACACATTTTGTTTAACGTTTAACTATTAAATTGCATTATGATTATTATGTAACTCAAAAGGTATCAAAAAATTATACTCTTGTCAAAACGTACCTCCGAAAATGTTTATTGAGCGTACCAGCTAAAATTGACGCCAGCCAATACCCATTTTTAAACAGCCCTTGTAACCTTATTTCGAGTGTTTTAGCATATTGCGTTCGAATGTGTAAAAAGTGTTCCTGTTTGGGTCTTGAAAACTTAATATTTATAAACGACTGCGTCTTGAATGTATGATAAACAGAAAGGTTCGTTGATGGAATTAAGATGATGGTTGTCGATAAAAGTGATAAATACATAAATATATTTGTTTAAAGCGATTTGTTAAATGTGTTAAATTGTAATATATTGATAAAATATGTTACAATAACACAACATAGGCAAGAAAAAGTATACATTAAAGACGAATTTCATAAAATCCATCAAAGACAAATAAGCGCCCTAGCCGATTGTGACGAAGATATTTCGTACATATTTTCCTACAATAACCGAAGCATTCGTCTTTTAGTTAGTGTTCGTGTGTCGTATGAATGTATGTATGAATTTAAAATGAACCGTTAAACTAAATTTATATTCACATCGTACATGCATGATTTGCATGCTGATGAATTCGACTGTACAGACACTTTCGATTTCATAATTAAAATTCTGGCTTATTTCGCATTTTTTCGACAAACCTTCTTCTTAACTTGTATTTTAATTTATTCTGAAATATATGTTTAATATTATTTTTTTACACATTGATATAAATAAATAAGTATTTGAAAAAATCGTATAATCTCGCTTTAAATATTCGTAAGAGTTTTCCGAAAGCAGTAAAGATGTTACTTTGAAATGTATTAATGGCATTTTTAAAGTGCACATTTAATTATGTAGACGTTCAGTTATAATTTACGTTCAGTCTGAAATGTGTGCATGCATAAAAAAAGGATATTAATATAAGTCTATTTCCGAGCTTTATAAGCTGATGTATTTAATACGTAGAACTAGACGCTAAAAGACGCTATTAAAGATAGTATACAATAGTGAACACTTGTAGTGTTTGTTATGGTAAAATTAATATTTGTTTCAAACTTGTCCTGGAATTTAAAATATAAATTAAACGGCTTTACAACGAGGAATGTCAAATTACTTCTTTATTCATAACCTTAGAAACTGATAATGCAAACAGTTTGCAGCATGATTGTATGATGTAAAACGAAAGTAACCAATAACTTTTATTGTAATTATCGCAGAACAAATATGTATTGATGTAAAATCAGCATGTTTTCTCAGTATTGTGCAATATGGCGTAAATATACAATTACTAAAATCAATTATCCACTTTTTCGGTGGGCTAGCAGCGACATTTACGTTAAACTCAGCCAATATAATACAATCGACTCTACAAAAACAATTCAATTAATGAGTTATGGGATGCTCCGATCATTATCAATCTAAATGGCGCACTTATGAGTGAACAACTTAGGGTCAAATGTACAAACTGGCCACTAATTATATGCGGGGTGATCCATTTCGAAATCTATCAGGAAATTACATCCCAAGCTAATATACTTCCTTTCTTATTTGTATTATGAGTATCATAGGCAAAAATATCTAAAATATTACCGCCTCACATTAATGAATGACAGAGAAGTATCAAATAATTCCAGACTGATAGTATCTCTCAATACGAAAATATGTTATTCTAACACATTTCAAATCTTATTTTACATAATTGTATAAGCGATCTGCTTGTGTTTCCCTGATTGATTTTTTTATAACATACCCTCCTTTTGGTATATTACCGAATTCCGTTGAACCAGAAACCAATTATCAGTAATGATACCGCGTTGGAAACAGCGTCTTAGCTTAAAATATATTTACATCGAAATTTTGACTAATCCTTAATACTAAATGTCACTTTAAAATTCTTCGTCGTCAACAATTACTCATCGTTTATTCCTAGTAATAGCCTTCACCTGAATGAAATGTAAACACGTAGAATTCTGAAACTATAACGTAGACTCTTCACGTAGTTATACAGCCGATTGTCGTTTTTATTATCCAATCACAACCACATTTCAGGATGATAGTGTTTTTAGGCTCCGGAAAATAATTTCACAAGTGTGAGATGAACTTACGGATAATGTTTTTGTGATCTTTGAACAGTTTTAATATCAGTTCATGTATTACCGAACTATGTTTGTTCCATATAAGCAGATTGTTTATTTATCAACCAGAGTTTATGTTATCACGAAACCCTGTTGAAATGCCAGAATGTTGTTATATTCATATTATATACACTTGTCGTAAAGAAAGCAAAATATATAAGACCGCATCTTGCCGATTTGCCTCACACCTTTTTATAATGTGTAGATAATAAATTGCCAATCTCAAGGGAAAACAAGACGTTAAATTATGTAAGTATAAACAGTTTATGTGAGTAATCAATTATATTGGTGCATTGAATCAGTTCTCTCTAAGGAGTTATTGTTGTTTCATCAAACAGACGCCGTGCTCAGATAAAGGGTTGTTAAGATAATGGATCTCCAGTGTTATTGCCTCAGCGATTAGTAACTCCATTACCCAACAAGCTGTATAATATTGATGAGGCTTTATATTCTTTTTTTAATGAACGATTGAGACACTCTCACTTAAAGTAATTTTAACGAAACAATTTAACGAACATTTGACAATCGGAATATTTTAATCCAATATTACTAAGTAAGATTTGCGAAAGCAGGTATGGTTAAATACTGAATCCTACCGGAGCGGCCATCTTATATTTAATTGCATGTGTGTTCTTGATGAGAACATGTTTATCAACGTAGATAGATATTTCCTTTCTGATTTGTCGATTCCAAAAGACAGCTTTATCTTAAGTGTAACTAGACCTACATACACTACATGTCTTCTCCCTTTAAAACGCATCAACCTCGAATTTTAAGAAAAGTGTTGTTCTGGTGTTTACGATGAAGCAAATATTTATATTCTCTTAAAAAATGTTATTCAGGCCGGCAACTCAAAAAACGCTTTGAGGAGAGATGTTATAAACAATCATTTAAGTTTTCTCCTAAGAGTTTTCGCGTACGATTGTAACCAGGTAAACACGTTATCAAAATGATATTACCACAGTTGTTTTTTGGGAAAGTAATGTAAAATTCCATGAACTTTTTGCTATTATATATGTTTAGTTTTAATAGTTTAATGTCCGCATGATTACAACTATGATGATGATAGTGGTGGCGGTGATGATGATGATGTTTATGATGAAGGTGAGGTGGTTGTGATGGTGGTGATGATGATGATGTTGCTGATAATGATGATGATGATAATGATCATGATTATGATGATGATGATGGTGATGATGATGATGATGATGATGATGATGATGATGATGATGATGATGATGATGATGATGATGATGATGATGATGATGATGATGATGATGATGATGATGATGATGATGATGATGGTGGTGATGATGATGATGATGATGATGATAATGATAATAATGCTGTTGCTGCTGCTGCTGATGATGATGATGGTGATGATGTTGATGATGTTGATGATGATGATGATGATGATGATGATGATGATGATGATGATGATGATGATGATGATACTTATGACGGCAATGATGACGCATCGTTGTAGATCGTTTAATCAACATAACGGGAGCATATTTCTACTCTAAACCTCTAAACAATTTTTAAACATGGAATTTATTATCTGAACTCTTACCCAGAGGATCTATGAGTCTGATCTCTCTTGTAAGAGGGTCCATGTGTTTGGCATATGTTTTAAATGAGTCATCTCCACCTGATAATTATGTACACTATGGAAGAACCCAATAAACTCTCAAATGCACCACAAACGATCGCTTATAAGTAAAATATCAGCCACATTATTTACATGATTTCAGAGCTTGGAAACTGTAAATTACAATAACTTACCTTATTTTGATATCAATTTGTTCCAAGTTGTACAACTACGAGAATTCAGTACGTGTTAATCTTATTAACTCATTAAAAAAAATTACATGTTTTGAAATAACCAATAGTAATTATAATAGTCGACAACGAGTGCCACTATTTAATCCGTTTTATATGTCCAGTTACTAACATAATGCTTCCGATAAATGACAAATCCAAAATTAAGTTCCTTCGCTAAAATGTATTCATTCATCATAATTTAGTGATTTTGAATTACATTATTTTAAAGAAATATTTAAAAAATCTTACTTTGGATAATCAATAAACCATAAACAATCCTGAATTTATTATATCTCCGTCATAAATGGTTCCAGAACTGTAGTCTTTGAGTTGAACAGGTCTTTGTGGTCTGATTGCTAATACGTAACTGCCGCAGATTTAGTTGGAAGGTACGTTATCTATTATGCACAATTTCTGACCGGCAGCGTAATGGAATAACTGACAAATTGTATTGACGGGCTGCTCATCGGCTTATGAATATATAGACGACGTTTGAGAAAACGTTAAATTATTTCAGTTGGGTGATGACGTAACCATGTTTACAATAAAAATAAACATATTATATTAACAGCCCTTATTAGACTGTAAGCGGCCATTGCAGAACGAATGACGTGTTACTCGTGTCACTTGCACAGTTGAAAAAGTAGCGCTCATGCTAGACGGGGCATGCAAAAGATAGGTTGATGTTACGCAGAAAGATCGAATTGTATGCTTTTGATAGTTGGAAATACCCACGTCGTTTGAATGTGATTGTTTGTAGGGCTGATCGGGTCTGCGATTGAGCGCTCGCGCGTCATTTGTTACTTCCAGAAATGATTGCTACTAAAAGACGTTACGTACCGGGTCGGACGTGTGCCGATTTGAATATTGAGTGTAATTACTTTTTGGTATTTTTGTTTGCATAAGTATCTATATATAACTGTACAACTTTAGTTCTTTTTTCAAAAGATCTCATTACGTATGTGACAAATTGACAATTCTAGTTAAAGGGACCTTTTCACGTGTTGGTAAATTCACAAATATCAAAAATGCATCAGATGTCCAAATCTTTGTTTTAGTTATGATATTAGAGAGGAAACAGGAATACAAAAAAAACAAGCTCTAAAATATCGATTGTTTGCATCTTTTGACGATTTAAAAACATGATAATTACAAAGCGTTACAAACGCGAAACAATTGATCTATTTCTGTTTCTGAGATTTCAGTTGTGACATTAATATTATTGTTAATACAAAGTACAGAATACACCTCTAACTCTATGAGCACGAATGGCCGAGTGGTTACGCTGGTCTTTTAGTCCAATGGTCTGTGGTCCGAGCCCAGTTCAGGATTACTTTTTTCTTCATTTAATTGTATTAGTGTATAATATTGCAGCTACTTAGTTCCAATGATTACATTTATTAATTTAATACATTTAATTAAACAAAACAACTACAAAGTATACTTATAAATGTTAAAAAGCCCCTTAAAATTGCTACTTTAATAGATTTTGAATGACACACGATCAAGGGATGTTTATCTTGATAAAACATTATTGTTTACCAACAAGTAACATTATAACACATACATAAACTTATTCAACAAACAATCTATACATACGCAAACAAAAACCTCCAGCGATTGTTTATAAGTCATATATAAATACAACAAATGTTACATGACAGGTGTAGCAGCTGTTCTATTTTAAATAAATCAATCATTACTCGGAACTTTCAGCCTTGTTATTAACATATTCCGATACAGAATCTACAGAGTTTATATTCACATTAATCATAATGGTTTCTTGCCTTAAAATTGTCATGTACAAACACACGTTTCAAAGTTGTGATATTTTACGAAATAATCTTTGTTCTGTAGGAAATAAATTTAAGTTTGAGAAAAACATTTTAGCTATAGGTGTTGATGGGCTCATACATACACCAAACAAAGTAAATTTTTGATTTCGCATTAATTAACAATATATACAACATGTTGATATTCATTCTGTTACGTTTGAACTTCGGGTAATGGCGGCAAATCGATATTTTCTTCCCTTCGTATTAATATTTAATACAAATGAAATGGATGTACAAAGAGAAATGTTCAATTAGCGTTATATGCAAAACAAGTAGAAACTGATAACGCAAGCACTTTGCAGCATTTTAATATGGTGTGGAATTAAAGATACCTAAACCGTTTTAATGGATCATTGTTGCATAAAAAATGTTTATTGATGTTAATTATGCGTGATTGTTTTAAGTAATGTGCAATAACGTGTATATAAAAGTATATGATCATATAAATTAACAAATACCCATTGAACAGGATTTTGGTGCGCTAAAGGCGACATGCGATTAAAATTTAGCAAAAATATTGCAATGTACAGTACAAACAATAAATCCATGAATTATAGCAGGCTCGAGTTAACATATCATCCTTATAAATATAATAATAACTCGTGAGTCAACAACTTATCGTCAAGTACACAAACAGGCCAATACTTAGATTGCATATAAGAAGCAAAGTAACAAACAACATCAGATTGATAAACTATGTACATACGCATTTAAAGTATCATCACACATGAAAAATTGGCAAAACTAATTTTCATCTGTTCGTGTTTCTCTGCTTGATGTCTTAATAATACACACTCCCATCGGCATTTTAGCTAATTCCGTTGATCAAGAAATCAATTATCAGTCTTTATATCGCTTATGCAACAGCGTCTTAGATGATAATATATTTACATAATGATACCTCTTATGTAACTTTCTCTTTGATAATAATATATTTACATCGTAATTTTGACTAACATTACTACAAAATGTCTACTTAAAAGGCTTCGTTGTCAACAGTTACGCATCGGTTATTCCTAGAAATAGACTACGCCTGAATGAAAAGTAAACACGTAGAATTCTGAAAGCATAAACTAGACTCTTTGAAAGTAGTTATGCAGCCGATTGTCGTTTTTATTTTCTAATCAAAACCAAATTTCCGGATTATGGTGTTCGATTTAGGCTCTAGATATACTTAAAATAGTGTGGGATGAACTTCTTTGAACATGTTTAAGATTAGATCATGTTAAACCGAACATATATTCGATTAATCTTTGATCATAACAGCAGTATTTTTGTATCAACTTGAGTTTATTTTATCACGAAATCCTGTTCAAATGCCAGAATGTTGTAATATTCAATAGTATATACGAATGCCGTAAAATATAATTATAAATTGACAATATTAAAGAAAATCAACATGATGCATTATGTTATTATACAACAGTCTATGTAAGTAGGTTATTATATTGGTTCATGGAATCAGCTCTCTCTAAATAGTTATTGTTTTTTGTCGTCAAACATACGCCGTGTTCAGATAAGGGAATGTTAAAATTAGGGATTTCCAGTGATCTTGACCCAGCGATAAGTAACACCTTTACTCATCAAGCTTTATATTATTGATGATGTTTTATATTATTTGTTAATGAACTATTAAGACATTCTCACTTTAAGTAATTCTAACGGAACAACAATTTTAACGAACGTTTGAAAATCGGAATATTTGTATCCAATATTAGTAAGTAAGATTTGCGTGAGAAGAAATGGTCGAAGGCTGAAACCTACTGGGTGGCAATCTTATACTTCATCGCATGTGTGCTTATAATAAGAACATGTTTATTGTCGTACACATGCATTTCCTCTCTGGTTTGTCTATTCAAAAACAAATTTTACCTTAAGTGATTATCATTAACTAGACTTACATAAAGTGTATTTCTTCTCCCTTAAAACACGTCAAGAAAAAATTGTGGGGCATGTTTGGGCATGGTGTTTACAATGTAGAAAATATTTATATTCTCTGAAACAATATTTTTCAGGTTGGGAGCCAATAAAATGTTTGAGAAGAGATGTTATAAACAATCATTTAAGTTTCCTGCTTGAATTTTCACGAGTACAATCGTTACCAGGTACCTTAACAAAATTGAATTGGTACGTGTGTGCTTAAGACAAAGAATGCAAATGTCCAATAACTTTTAGCTATTTAATATGTTTCGTTCTTTTCGTCCGGATGAGTAGAACTACAAAGATGAAGTTGAAGATGATGATGTTGATGATAATGATGATGATGATGATGATGATGATGATGATGATGATGATGATGATGATGATGATGATGATGATGATGATGATGATGATGATGATGATGATGATGATGATGATGATGATGATGATGATGATGATGATGATGATGATGATGATGATGATGATGATGATGATGATGATGATGATGATGATGATGATTGTTTATCATTCCTATATTAATATAAAAAAATGTTACGTGACAGGTGTAGCAGCTGCTTTAATTAAAATAAATAAATCATTACTCGAAATGTTCAGCCTTGTTAGGAACATATTCCGATGCAGAGCATAACAGAGTTTATTTTTTCATTGATCACAATGGTTTTTTGCCTTAAAATTGTCATGTACACACACAAGTTTCCAAGTTCGGGTATTGGTGATTTTTGAGCAGTATTACTAACAGTTGATTTATAACCGAAAATGTCTCCGATTAATGTTTTTTTCCCGTAAAAGCAGTATTTAATATATTAATTGATTGTATTTTGTCACGAAACCTGTTGCAATCGCACAGAGCTGTATTATTCAAGCCATAAACAAGTATCACACAAATCAAATATATATAAATAAATATATTCATATTGGAACACAATTTGATAAATTATGTATATATATATATACCATTTTATGTGAGTTGGTTACTATTTTGGTTTTAATTTTATCAGCTCTATATATATTGTTCGGTTTGTCCGTCAATAAGACGTTTTATTCATATAAAGAATTGTTTTCTTACTTCCAGTGTTCTTTCCTAAGCGATAAGTAACTCCAAGTAAATATCATCCCATGATTTGAATTATAATAAATTTTAAACAAGAAAACATAATTTGTGATTGAAAACTTTAGATTTGATCAAAACAATATTTTTTAATTCATCAGTTTTACTTTGCTTTATTTTTGGTGTCCGTTTAAAATTGTATTATGATTGCCCAGATCTAATGCTCCGCCGTTTAATATAGAACAGCGTCAATATAATAACAGGTTAATAAATATATCGCTGTTAAATTTGCGTCACAGTACGATATGATGAAGTTACCGTCTTTCATGAAAAATGTATGTTCAATAGAAAACGTCCCAGTCGTAAATTATTATGCTCTGTTTTATCTGTTTTGTTGGCGTCAGCATATTATAACATTATCTATGTATAATTAAATTTTGGTTACGAACTGTTTATCCAGAGCTAACAAGAGTGCATACCAAAAAGTCTGATAACAAAGCAAACCACTGGCTTATTTAAGCAATGATCTATACTGACGAGGACAAGTTTTCTGTAGCAATTCTGATTAATTAATATCCGAATACAAAAATTTATTATAGCTGCTGTAGCAGCTGGTTTGTTTTGCATAAATAAATCATTACCGGTGTCTGCAATTGTAACCATATTCCAACACACACCATAAAAGAGTGTGTGTTCACATTTAGCATACTGGTTTCCTGCGTAAACATGTTCAAGTTCATACACACGTTTGAAAATAAGAATAATTTAGTGAATGTACCTGATTTCAAGTTTGAAAACAATGTATTGGTTCACATGCGCTGATTGTTCTTCCTGTGGTGAAATAGAAAGACACAACTGTTGTTTTCTATTATAAGAAATGGGTTCTCGCCATAACTTCAGTAATTGCGGCGTAAAAATAATATGTAAGTAACCAACAAATGTGTCTATTATAAACTGCCAATCCCAAGGGCAAACTACATGATAAAGTATGTATTTATACAACATGTTATGTGAGTAGGTTATTATAATGGTTCATTGAATCAGCTCTATGTGTATATAGTTATTGTTTGTTCAGAAAAGGGATTGTTGAGATAAAGCATCTCCATTGTTCTTGCCTTATCGATAAGATACTCCATAACTCAACTGTATAATATCGATGATGCTTTATATATATATTTTAATGAACGATTGAGACAATCTCACTTTTAGTAATTTTAACGAAACAACAATTTTAACGAACATTTGACAATCGGAATATTTTAATCCAATATTGCTAAGTAATAATTGCGATAGGGTATGATTTAAGACTGAATCCTACCAGGGTGGCCACCTTATACTTAATTGCATGTGCGTTCTTGATTAGAACATGCATATAAACGTGCATATGCATTTCCTATCTGATTTGTCCATTCCAAAACACATATTTATCTTAAGTGATTTTCATAAACTAGACCTACAGAAACTGCATGTCTTCTCCGTTTAAAGCTTTTCAACCTTGAATTTTGAGTAAAGTGTTGTTCTGATGTGTACGATGAAGCAAATATTTGTGTTCTCTTAAATAACGTTATTCCTGCCGGCAACCCAAAAAACGTTTTTAGGAGAGATGTTATAAACATTCATTTAAGTTTCCTGCTAAGGGTTTTCGCGAACGATTGTAACCAGGTAAACACATTATCAAAATGGTATACCACAGTTGTTTTTTGGACAATGAATGTAACGTTCCACGAACTTTTTGCGTTTATATATGTAAAGTTTATAATGGTATAATTTCCACATGATTACAACGTTGATTGATGATGATTGATGATGGTGGCTTGTGGTGGTGCTGTGGTTTGTGGTGTTGATGATGATGATGAGACGATGATGATAGACGATGACGATGACGATAATGATGATGATAGTGATGATGATGATGATGATGATGATAATGATGATGATGATGATGGTGGTGGTGGTGATGATGATGATGATGATGATGATGATGATGATGATGATGATGATGATGATGATGATGATGCTGCTTCTGATTCTGATGATCTTGTGGTGGTGGTGCTGTGTGATGATGATGATGATGCTGATGTGTGCTGCTGATGATTGCTGTCTTCATGATGATGCTGCTGATTCTGCTGTGATGCTGTGATATGTGCTGCGGCTGCTGCTGCTGATCTGCTGCTGCTGCTGCTGCTGCTGCTGTGTGCTGCTGCTGCTGCTGCTGCTGCTGCTGCTGCTGATGATGATGATGATGATGATGATGATGATGATGATGATGATGATGATGATGATGATGATGATGATGATGATGATGATGATGATGATGATGATGATGATGTTTTAAAGGAGTCCTCTCCACCTGATAATTATGGACACATGATGGAAGAACCAAATAACATTTTATACATTTTAATACACAACAAACGATAACGTAAAAGAAAATATCAGCCACATTATTAACATGATTTCAGAGCTTGGAAACTGTGAATAACAGTAACTTACCTTATTTTGATATTAATTTGTTATGTCTAGTTATAAGCATGACAATCATCATGACAATCATCACAATGCCTCCAATTAATGACAAATCCCAAATTTTGATCCTTCGTTAAAATGAATCCATTCATCATAATTTAGTGATTTTGAATTTCATAATTTTAACGAAATGTTAAAGAAAATTCTTACTTTGGATAATCAATTAACCATACACAATCCTAAATTTAGTATATCTCCGTCATAAATGGTTCCAGAAATGCAGACTTTGAGTTGAACAGGTTTTTGTGGTCTGATTGCTTATACGTAACTGCCGTAGATTAAATGGGAAGGTAAGTTATCCAGTATGCAAAATGTCTGACCGGCAGCGTAATTGAATAACAGACAAATTGTATTGACGGGCTGCACATCGGCTTATGAATATGTAGACGACGTTTGAGAAAACGTTAAATTATTTCAGTTGGGTGATGACGTAACCATGTTTACAATAAAAAAATATATAATTAAAACGGCACTTATTATACTGTAAGCGGCTTTTGTAGAACGCATGACGTGTTATTCGTGTCACTTGAACAGTTGTTAATGGAGCGGTAATGCCAGGCGGGGGTTGCAAAAATATGTTGATGTTATGCAGAAAGCTCAAATAGTATTATTAAGGTTAGAAATACCCACGTCGTTTGAATGTGATTGTTTGTACAGCTGATCGGGTCTGCGATTGAGTGCTCGCGCGTAATTTGTTACTTCCGGAAATCATTTCTACTAAAGGACGTTACGTGCCGGGTCGGACGTGTACGTTTGGGTATTTTTGTTCACATAAATATATATATGTAACTGTCCAACTTAAGTTCTTGAATTCAAACATTTCTTGTTACGTATGTAACAAATTTACCATTTTAGTTAAAGGGAAATTTTCACGAGTTGGTAAATTGACAAAATACAAAAAAATGTTTCGGATTTCCAAATTTTCGTTATAGTTATTATATTGATATTAGGGAGGAAAAAAGAATACAAAAAACAAGCTCTAAAATATCAATTGTATGCATCTTTTGATGATTTACACATCTGATAATTACACAGCGTTACACATGCGAAACAATTGAATAATTTCTGTTTCTGAGAGTTCTATTGTTATCGTTATATTTTGTGACATAACGAGGATTGCTTAAACAATGTATATATTACCCCTGTAACTCCATGAGCGCGTTTGGTTGAGTTTTTACGCTTGTCCTCTACTCCAAACGCTTGTCCTCTACTCCAAAGGTCTGTGATTCCAGCCCTGTTGAGGATTACTTTTTTTTCATTTTATTTTATTAGTGTTTAACTTTAAAAAAAATCGTGTCAATGTTTACATTTATCAATTTAGAGCATTAAATAAAAAGAAACTACCAAATACAAAATTAACCATATACCATATAAACCGAAATATATGCGAAAAAGTCCCTTTAAATCGATATCTAAATAAGTTTTGAATAGCACACGATCAAGAGCTGTTTATCTTGATAAAACAAGATTGTTTACCTCAAGTAACATTATAACACAAACATACGTGTACTTATTTAAGAAATAATTTATACATACGAAAACAAAAACCTGCAGCGATTGTTTATAATTCATATATAAATACAACAAATGTTACATGACAGGTGAAGCAGCTGTTCTATTTTAAATAAATCAATCATTACTCGGAACTTTCAGCCTTGTTATTTACATATTCCGATACAGAGCCTACAGAGTTTATATTCACATTCATCACAATGGTTTCTTGTCTTAAAGTTGTCATGTCTTAAAATTGTCATGTACACTCACATGTTGCAACGTTGGGATTGTTAACTAAATAATCTTTGTTCTGTAGGAAATAAATTAAAGTTTGAGAAAAACATTATAGATATAAGTGTTGATGGGCTAATACCTAAAGAAAGTGGAAATTTTGATTTTGCATTAATTTACAATATATACAACATGTTGATATTCATTCCGTTACGTTTGGACTTTGAGTCACTACATGGCGGCAAATCGAGTTTTTCTTTACCACGTATTAATATTAAATACAAATGAATTGGCTGTACAAAGAGAAATGTTTAATTAGCGCTATTATGCAAAACAAGTAGAAACTGATAACGCACTTTGCAGAATTATAGTATGGTGTGAAACGAATGTTACCTATTCCGTTTTAATATATTACTATTGGATAACAAATATGTATTGATGTTAATTCTGCATGAATGTTTTTAGTAATGTGCAAAAAAGTGTATATAAAAGACTATGATCATATAAAATAACTATAAATACCTATTAAACACGATTTTGGTGGGATAAAGGCGACACGTGATTAACAACTTAGAGAAAATATTGCATGTACGGTACAAACAATAAATCCTCGAATAATTGCAGGCTCGATTTGACATATTATCCTTATAAATATAATAAGCGCTCGTAAACAACTTATCGTCAAGTGCACAAACAGGTCATTATCTTGATAAGAGGCAAAGTAACTAACAACTTCAGATTGATAATAACTGTAAATAGTTATTTTAATTATCCTCACATATGTAAAAACTGGTAATAAAATAATGTTATTAGAGATTTTTTTTATGTTTCTCTGCTTGATATCTGTATAATATACCGTCCCATCGGTATTTAAGCTGATCACGTTAAACCAGAAATCAATTATCAGTCGTAAGACCGCTTGTGCAACATCGTCTCAGATGATAATATTTATTAACATCGTAAATTGACTAACATCCCTACAAAATGTCTGGAATCTACTTAACATGCCTCGTCGTCAACAATTGCTCATCGTTTATTCCTAGTAATACCCTACGCATGAATGAAATGTAAACACGTAGAATTCTGAAATGGTAACTTCGACTATTTGAAAGTAATTATAATCGATTGTCGGTTTTATTGTTCTATTAGCAAGACGTGTAACTTCATTTAATTTAATATTTTTGCGACATTTACAACCAAATATCAGGATGATCTGCAATAAACCTCATAAAAGTGCAGGATAAACTGAAGGATAATGCGTTTGTGATCTTTGAACTGTTTGAATATCAGTTTATTAATTACATAAAATGTATCCGATTTTTTAAAATATAAAAACAGTATTTAATATATCAACTGGAGTGTATTTTGTCTCGAAATCCGGTGGCGATCCAAGCGACTTCTAATATTCAAGCAATTTACAAGTATCGAAAAGAAAGTAAAATATATTATGTATATATATATATATATAGTTATATATAGTTATATATAGTTATATAGTTATAATATATATATATATAACTATATAACTATATATAACTATATATATATATATAGTTATATATATAGTTATATATATATATAGTTATATATATATAGTTATATATATAGTTCTATATATAGTTATATAGTTATATATAGTTATCAGCTCTTCAGGTAGTGTTTGGTTTGTTCGTCAATAAGACCTATTGTTCAGATAAAGTATTGATTTCTAACGTTCATTATTATTAAATACACAATTGCTTTATTAACAGAATATGATAAATGATGGCAATCTTTACTTGTTATTTCCTTTTTATCCTGTCACATGCCTTTAAATCAGCCCGATGACCAGGTAACCTAATATCCCAAAAGATATTAGGCTAGATGAACACGTGACCACGAATATCAGTCAGTTGCTATCCGCGCATGCGCATGCATTTACTTTTTTATATTAATAAAATATACTTTTTTTAATAATAAAATACCAAATACATGTAAAAAACTGTTTGTTTAAACATTATTATTTAAACAGCATATTTTCGTCTTTGTGTATTGAATTAATAACGAGTAACTTGATTTCTGTGTGTTTTAACAAGATGAAAGCTAGCCTAAGCGCTTTGTCTGACTTGACGTCACAATGTTTTTTCGCGGATGATTTCCATATTAAATATTTAAACACAAAATACTCGAAAACTAGATATTTTAGAAACATTTAAACGAATGTTGTTAATGTGACAGGATAAATAGAATAATATGTTGGTGACGTTGATGGAGAATGGTTATCTGGCTCGTCGAAGGATCTTTTCGTAGTTCGCCTTCGACTCACCCGATAAATTCCTCCGACTTGCCAGATAACCATTCTCCATCCACGTCACCAACCTATTATTCTCTATATTCATCGCGTAGTTTGTTCTGTTTATGAATGTCTTATCAACGTATACATGAAGTTGGTGTCTTTTTGTATCACTTTGAAAACACAGTTTTACTAAATATGTTTATCATAAACTAGATCTACATCAACTGCATTTCGTCTCATAAATCGGTTTAAACAATATAGAGACGAATTTTGAGACACATACAGTGCTAGAGTTAACGATTAAGCAAAAATAAACTTATATTATCTGAAACAATATTCTTCAAGCAGGCAACGCAACCGAAGGTACAAACGCGCGGTTTGTGAAATAATGATATAATTATTGAGGATGGTTTTTTTTCTATCCTAAAACATCATTCAAAATGTGTTTTGCTGCATTGTTTTGTTTTTGAAATATGTTAAGTGTAATTCAATTATTTGTATCTTAAATATTTAGATTTGATAGTTTAGAGTGTTCATAACATTGTACGTATGACTTCTGCGACATCTATAATTGTGTACATATATCAGGAAAATATATCGCTATTAATTCATACAATAGACCCTTTCAGTTATTGCCGGTTTTTAATTATCACCCTCATGTGACGTCATGCGATGATAATCGAATGTATCGATTGTAAACGAGAACAGATATCTTGTTGGAATTTGTTTTTTCAACGATGTAAATGGACTAAACATATGCACGAAAAGACTTGTACTTACCTAATTGTTATTTATTATTTTTTAATGAAATTTTGATATTCGGTTTATACTGCTGATACAGCAGCGTATTATTCATCAGAGAACGTGATCGGATAACTAAATACTGAAATTCACACAAAACAAAACAACTAAATAAGCCGTATTCTTTCTTATAGTAAGACTTTTATAAATGATGTTTAAAAAATATTGAAACATATATTTATTTGATCACAATTATACGTGGTGTGGATATTGTTGTTGTTCATAAGCGATCGAACGTGTAAGAGATGCATTTAATCAATTGTAAAACAAAGCCCTAAAAAGCGGAATAAATAACAATTGTTAAATTTTATCAATTTCTTTCCCATTGAATGGATTTTCGTTTCGTTTACATTGAATGAAAATATTAATCAATACATACGGAAAAGAACTCTGCATATTATGCAAATTGAACTGTCTTTGCATGTCTTTACTACTGATAAGGAGTGATACGAATCTAGCATTTTATGATCAATAAATCAATATATTAAATTTATTTAACGCAAGTATTGTTTACCCTATTGTGGTTGCTAGTTTTCATGATGGTGGTTCGTACACTGAAATCACGTACAAAAATCTATACAAGTAATAGCGGCGTTTACATTTGCCGGTACCCGTTAAATACCTCATTTGCGTAGCAGTTAAATTGCACAATATTTTAAATTTATTTATAGTTATTAGACACTGTATTATTATGATTAAACTGGCTAATATATACACTTGTTCCTGTAAAATTTGGCTAAAATGACTGCTTAATTTGCGAAGGGGGGGGGTGACATGGGGTATCATTAATTGTGTTAAATTACCAGACACTAGGCTGCAACATGTTGTTTATGCAGGGACCCAAGTATAGGTCCCTGGGTTTATGACACCTTGTTTTCTTTGTAATTGTTGGGCAGTATCCGATCATAACGAGATAATCGGTTTGCGATGAACAAAGGTGAAATAAAACACCGGGATAAAATGCTGCAACAAAGAGTGTCAACATTGGTGTGAACAATTAAATCAAAGTATTATATTATTCAAGAGAATTTATTTTTTGTGTAACAAGGTACGTTTTTTCAGACAAATCAAGTTTCAAAGCAGGTACAATATGTTGCGTACATAAAATCGGTCTATTTATTTGTTGTTTGTTTTCATCATTACTTGCTATCATTCGTTAAATTTAATTTATTCTGAAATAAGTTCAATTGATGAGAATTTTTTTACAAAAAAATGGTCGCGAAGATGCCAAGTATGGAGATTTTGTCATAACCACATACCGAGCTCTTACATTGTGTTTTACTCCCGAGTTCGTTGTTAGTAAAAACAACAATTTAATCGTGTCATAGTGTAACATTTACAGTTACAGTGTTTTTATCGTCGGTCGATCAAGGCTTAAGATCAATTTAACAAATCATCATTCCCCAGTACTAATCCCATTGTGATCAGCCTGTAACGCATGAGTGAACATACCATGACCACTATCCTTCATAACACTTTATGAAGTTGATGAATAAAGTGATCTCCATGTGTTACAGTTATCCTTGATTGCCCACATACAGAACCTATACAACAAGAAGAAAAAACCCCATGACATTTGGCGCCCAACGTGGGGCATCGTTTCAAAAATGCATTTCCTTAAAATTGTATTTGATATGTTGCATGATTATCATTACAAACAGATTTTGTCAGCCTTCCCTTTATGCGCGTATATGTATTCCACCTCTTTCTGCCAACCAGTGGGAGGAGTCTAAACTTTGCAGGTGGGGTGAATTGACAATTCAATTCCCATTTTCAATGGTAAAGGTCATGTTCCCAAGTGGTAAAAAAGCGTTCAAATCATATGCCAATGATCAATACCATAAAATATAAACGTTCGGCGCTTTTTTCAATATTTGTCATTTTAATAAAATATTTACGTTTAAAGTTTAGTGGTAACAGTGCGGGATTTGTTTGCGACACACAGGGTTATTGAACGGAATGTTTAATGTATTTTCACGCTTCAATGTACTAAATGAAATATGCGAAAAGCGATAGCTGAAATAGACGTCAATATAATAAAAAATGAAATATTTGTGCAATTTACGCATATACTGTATAGTAAAAGACACGTTAATATTATCAGCGACACTGTACAATTTTCTCTCTGGCAGATTTTGTATCATCTCATTACGTCACATCCGACTAAGGGGCACAACTCTTGCACTAGTAAATGCGAATAACTGAAAGGGTCTATTAAAGGAAGCTGTGAACTTACCTGATGTTGATAGTAGCTTTCGAGTAATATACCACACGATTTAAAAATGTGTTAATCAAACGCCATGTTTTACAAAAATGCACACTCTTTGAAACTAATCAATAATAGTCGACAACAAATTCAACTGTTTACATCCATTTAATACGTCCTGTAATCAACACAATGCTTTCTAGTATTTACAATTTCGAATAATTTTAATTCGCTTAAATGTATTCATCATAATTTACTGATAGCGAGTTTTAAACTTTTAACGGATTTTTAAAATGTTTGTCTAATTTCTTATAATACATATACTAATAATTCATGAAGGTAAATATATATCCATCATATGATGTAACAGAATGTCCGTCTTCTCTGCTTAAACACTTCTTTTCTGCCGAAGATTTCGAGATAAGGTACCGTTATCAATTTTGCAAAACGTCTGACCGATAGTGTATGGTAGTTAGTGACATATTGTATTGACCTCACAGGTTTTCTGCTTCTGATTCCGTAAGCTTCTTCTTCTTCTTCTTGGCGTTCGCTCTACACGATCACACCAGTTTCTTCAATAAATGATGTGGTCCGTCTCAGGTCATCCACGTCTCCATAAAGTTTCTGATGGAGGGTTGTGTCCTGGGGCCACTTTGTAGCTCGCTCCTGGTCGTGACGTTTACATCTTTGGAGGATGTGTTCAGCTGTTTGGTCTTCTGTGCCACACGGACAGGTCGGTGACGGGGCCAGTCTGTATTTTTTATGCATGTGTGCATTGAGTCGGTTGTGCCCTGATCGGAGTCTGACCATTATCACTTGCTCTGCCCTGCTTAGGAGATGATATGCATCTGCCTCTTGTCTTGGCCGGGTAAGTGATTTAATGATGGTAACTTTCTCCTTGTAGCTTACTTGCACAGGTGGCTGATCTAACTGAGCACCTTGTTTTGCCAGTTGGTCAGCATCTTCATTTCCGGCCACTCCACAGTGTGCTGGGATCCACTGGAGGGTCACGTTTAGGTTGGTGCTGATTCTTTGTAAGGCATTTGCAAGCTGAGGAACCTTGTTGTTGGTCAGGGCTTCTAATACAGACATGGCATCTGTAAAGAAGACTATCGAGTTGACATCTTCGGTCGAGTCTTCAATCATTGACACTGCCTTCATGAGGGCTAAAGTCTCTGCTCTGTAGTTGCTACAGTGTGTTCCGGTTGCTGCATGATGTGTTTCTCGTTTTCCGGATGGGTACAGAATGACGATGCCAGCACCTCCATTTATGACTGCTCTAGTGGCAGAATCGTCTGTGTAGACATGAGTCCATGCCTCTCTTGGGTATTCGTCATCGATCATGGCAAGTGTGAGGCTCTTTCTGATATGCTCATCCTCTTGTTTACCTAGCTGTAGGTGAGGAACACTGGATCTTACTGCAACATTTGACAGGTCATTTTGTAATGGATCTATGATGTCTTCATGACCAAGCGGAGTGGTGGGGATGGTCAGATCCGTTGCATAGGCCTTGTCCAGCTTCTTAGCTTCGTGTACAAAGCTGCTACGCTTGATCCGATTTTTGGTGTACCCTTTAACTCTGGCTGACATGGGGTGATCCGTTAGACATTTATACTTCTCTGTCTGAAGCAGGATTTTGACATCTCTTCTTTCTTGAAGTGGTTGTATTCCTGTTATCTTTTCCATGAAGGCAATTGGTGTGGACTTGGTTGCTCCTGTCATGATGCGCAGAGCTTGGTTCTGGATTTTATCCAGAGCCTGGCGATTGGATTTGGCTGTGGAAGACCATGTGGGGGAACTATACTCTAGTTGGGGTCTCACTGTGCCTTGATAGACTGTCTTGAGTATGTGCTCATTTGCCCCCCATGTAGTTCCCGCAAGCTTTCGCATCATTGCAAGTTTTCTTCGGGCCTTTCCTTCTGCTTTCATGAGGTGTGGCTTCCACGTTTGCCTCTTGTCAAAGGTGACTCCCAGGTACGTGGTCTCGTCTGCTTCAGTCATAGGAGTGTCTCCCATTCTCACCGTCCCTGCTTTCTGTTTTGATGACAATGTGAATAGTGTGGTGGATGATTTCTCTTTGTTGATCATTACACAGATTCCGTAAGCGAACTTTAAGTGGATGTAGTAAGCATACAAACAATTTAAATACACTTGCTTATTATACAACGGGTCTTTAAAAGCCTTTTAGTAACCATTTCAGAACGCATGACGTGATTCTGCGTGTCAAGTGTACAATTGTAGAAAATTACAATTTCATGCGGGACGACGCAAGGGTTTGCGATGATGTTGAAGGATGGAAAATATCCGCGTCGGTTGCATTTGATTGTTAAGACAGCTGATCGGGGCTGCGATTGACTGCTCGTGCGTCACTTCTCACAACCTCAAATGAGTTGAACTATAGACTGTTAAGCTTGTGCCTGTAAGACATTGTGTCCAGATTATATTTATTTTGATTATTATTTAAGTATTTTGCTTTGAATAATTATCTCACTTTGCGTTTATTAAAACTTGGTCATGAACTGTTTTCCCAGAGCTAAATGATTGCATACCAACATTTAGCATAATAACGAAAACAAACGGCTTATTTAAGCTATAATCTATACTGACGAAAATATGTGATCTGTAGCAATTCTGAGTAATTGATATCCGAATACAAAAATATAATATAGCTGTTGTAGCAGCCGCTGTGTTTTGCACAAATAAATAATTACCAGTGTCCTTCACCAATACTTTAACACAATATTCTAATACACACCATCTTCACACTGACATTTCCAAACTTTTTAGCACTGTTACTCGTTTCTCAAACCTGTGATAATAACATGTAAGGCCCGGCAAACCCTTAGTCGAGAAGCTTGAAACATGTAAGAATGTCTGTATAATTGTCATACTGTAATAGTCGTCGGGATGGCGAGTTGTATTTTATGGGTCGTTGAATACATAATCGAAGTCTTTTTAACGGTTCTGTAAAACGTTCTATTTTTCTTTATTTTAACACGGACTCTAGATGAGATACAATATACGCTCCTTAAAGTATCACTAGGCAAAACAAGTTGACAACATTTGTAAATATAACGTTATAAGGAACATATAATGCTCACCCTTTGACAGTTAATTTCAGGTTGTTTTAATGTGGGTATACTTAGTTTAAATTTACGATAACAATATGTTATATTTTATTTATCTTATTTGTACTTTTTGATGTTGTCGATTCATAGTTGGAAATTTGAATGCCCCCGCCTTCTGACGCTCGCCTTTTTATAGACAGAATAAGCCAATCACCAACAAACGTTACAAAATCCGGACCAATGAAAACAATTGTTACAAAGTGACATTGGCGTTCAAAAATAAATATTTCAGAGAAAATTTAGCTTTTGATGCAAAACTACAATTATTTACAATTTATAATGTGGCGTTCACTTAATATTTAGAAAGAACAATATTTATTGAATAAAATGACACTACATCTGGTTTAAATAGACAAAAATATGGTAGCAAACGTCGCTTTCTAGAAATGGACAGTGACAGCTGGCTAATACAAAGACATTTTAAATAAATAAAGGGTGGCCTTTTCCGATTTATGCTAATATAACTCATATAAGCAAAATCTCAATAACAGCATATTAATAAATACATTTGTCACAGTAATGAAATCACATTTCAATAGTGCTTCAATAAATTATTGGTGAAATAACAGGTAATAATAATGTAGATTGACAGTACATTAAATGCAACGGTATCAACCAAGAGTTACCATATTTACATGTAATAGAAAATGGAGTATCTAAACAATCAAAGAAATATAATCCTCAGTAGATATTAATGTCATACAGTCTGTAACAATTGACTTGTTACAATCCATCTACGCTAGTTTATGAATTTGGTCGGCGTTCTTACAACATCTCGAGTGGCCATTATAGTATGTTTTTATTTAAACCTGTTGGAAATCTGCTCAAGTTTTAGACATTTGTTGGTATTTGTAAAGCATCTGAAGTGTCATTTAAAACACTGCAGTAGAAGTAGTAGTAATAAAGTGGAAGTATAAGTAATACAGTTGTAGTAGTAGTAGAAGTAGTAGTAGTAGTAGAAGTAGTAGTAGTAGAAGTAGTAGTAAAAAACCCGAAAATTAACAATCGTTGCAACGCAAAAAAATTGAATAATTTGGAGAGTTCTGTTTCCCTCGTTATATTTTATGACACTACGAGGATTTCCTGCATAAAGTATAAAATACATCACTCATTGTATGAGTAAAATTCATCACTCATTGTATGAGCACGGATGGCCGAGTTGTTTTAGACTTTAACTTCAGGGGTCAGTGGTTCGAGCCCAGTTGACGGTTACTTGTTTGTCTTTCTTTATTTGTATTCTTGTTTTTACTGAAGCTTTTTAGATCCGATGTTTACATTGATCGCTATATAGCATTTAATGAGAAGCGTCAGTCGTAATCGATAGCATATTACCGCTTTGGTTACCAGTAATTGGCCAAATACCTGTTTTACTAGGTAAGTGCACAGGGATCTTTAAGAAAAAAAATACATACTATATAACAGCATACAAGGGATACAACTGTCAAATTTCCTGCGCAACACCATGGTCTGAAGAAAAGCAAAAAAATCTCGTCCAATTATTATTATTATTATTATTATTATTTATTATTATTATTATTATTATTATTATTATTATTATTATTATTATTATTATTGTTATTATTATTATTATTATTATTATTATTATTATTATTATTATTATTATTGTTGTTAATATTATTATTATTATTATTATTATTATTATTATTATTATCAGTCTGCAATACGTTAATATCTGTGGTTCGTATATGTAAGTTTTTTTCTTCTTTGTCCAAAATAAAAACAGGTATGCATTAAAGAATTAACAAACAGCTATATGACGATTAATAAGGATAATAACGATTATTACCCTATGTCTTTCAATATGATAACATCTGTCTATGTATTTTCTTAACAACCCTTTTGTAGTTTAAAATTATGTTAAAAGCTCATGGTGCATGAATACCATTTAAAAGCATAGTCGCAGTTTGCTATAATGATCAACGTTGTTGTTGTTGTTTCATCAGATGTTATATAAGTTTATAAGCTCCATTATATACAATACCAACTGATATTATGTATGCAAGTTATTACGGTGAAGCTCGATTAATGGTTGTGTAGAGGCTCTACTCTGGTCAATTAATTGAAACATATCATGTGTGTAGAGGCTCTACTCTGGTCAATTAATTTAAACATATCATGTGTGTAGAGGCTCTACTCTGGTCAATTAATTGAAACATATCATGTGCACGTATTATAATCATAAATCACATTCAAGAATATTGAACGACGGAAAAGGTTTGGAATTCTGCTAGGAATGCTAACGTGCAACATAAACAACCTGTACGTAACTCCATCCCGCTAGCGTTCCCCCTGTTTTTTTAAATACTTGAACTTTTACTATTTCAAGTGTTTTAACGTCGGTTGATATTGAAATAACATACGTTTTTAACACCTATGATATTAATTGAAACACGACTCGTCCCGACTAGTTATTGAACCAAATCGTATTTCAGGTGATTTATGGATCAACTGTTAAACAGTTGTTAAAACATTACTCATGGTATCTACACTTCTCTGTTGATTTAATGCGTTTACGTAAGGAAGACTTTAAAAGGCCATATATTTTACGTTTATGTAAGTTTGTTCATTATGCAACGTACATATTTTATGGAAACGGTGAACACGCATTTGATTATTATGAGACTGCATACTCGTCCTCTGCAAAATGTCTCAACAATCGTCGCAAAAGTATTTATATCTACACGCATTTCTACAAGTTTTCTCTAAAGTTATTTGCGTGTAGCCTACTCATTGATTACCCCAAATGTAACATCTGACGGTGCTTCTTGTCAGTAAAACTGAACATGTACCATGCTCTAAAATTCCATTTTAGTTATATTTTGACGATTTACAAACCTGAACATTATAAAGCCTTGCGATTACATTATTTGAAGAGTTTTACTGTCGTCGTTAAAATTGTGTGACACTACGAGGATTGATTGTATAAATTATACAATACAACAATCATAGTATGAGCACGGACGGCCGAGTAATCTAAGCGATAGACTTTTACTGCAGAGGTCAGTGGTTCGAGCCCAGTTGAGTTTTTCTTTCTTTGATTTTATTCTTGTTTTTTTACTAGAGCTTTTTAGATCGAATGTTAACATTTATCAATATAAAGCAGTTATTGACAAACTTCAATACATGCCAAATCTGTGAAAAGGTTAAAGGATAAGTAGGTGTTTTATACTGGAACTGGCACGACATCTAGTTATCCACGCGAAATGAAATTCACTGTCAATGTATTTGTATTGGTAACTTCCTTGCATGTATGTACGGCGATGAGCAGTGTGCTATCTTTGTACTGATAGTTCACGCTTAAATACATCTTATTATTACACGGCACGTATTATTGCGAAAGAATGGAATAAACATAACTTTATCAGATAAAACCAATTCGTTCATAATGCATGATTATAATAGTTTTATCATTTGCAATAAAGACCTAATTATAACGCAAAGGCCGGCTAAAGAAAATAAAGATAGTCCTTTTAAAGCGGGTATATACGATTTTTTATATGTGTTTAATTGTAATATATTGATAAAATATGTTACAATAACACAAAATAGGCAAGAAAAATTATACATTAAAGCCGAATTTCATAAAATGCAGCAAAGACAAATTAGCGCCCCGAGCCGATAGTGACGTACATATTTTCCTACAATAACCGAAGCATTCGTCTTTGTATTAGGATCGGAGATAGTGTTCGTGTGTCGTATGAATAGATATCGTTGCAGGAATTCAAATAAACCGTTAAACTAAGTTTAGATGCACATCGTACATGTATGGTATACATGCTGGCGAATTCGGCTGTACAGCCGTTTTCAATTTCAGAATTAAATATCTGGCTTATTTTGCATTTTTCGACATATGTTCTTCTTAACTTTTATTTTAATTTATATTGAAATATATTTATAATAAGTTTTTACACAGTTTATATAAATGCATAAAAATAAAATAAGAATGCATGAACGGTTAACATAATGCATCCACAATGCACACACTGGTGTATCATGTCATTATGACTTTTATTTTATTTTCCAATACTTTTGTTTCTTAAATAATACCGAATGTGTATTATAGAATCAAAGTAACATGATAGGAATTTAGTATGTTGCAGTGTGAAAGCCGTTTCCGTATTCAACGGCTGGGAAAGCGAATTATTTTTCTCTTATTTAATCACAAACTATTCGTACTGCGATATATTCCTGCGCTTTAAAACGTGTTTTTTCGTCATCTTTTCGGTTCGTTTTTTTCCGTTATGGATATATTCTAAATGCAAGATTGCAAGACTTCGGTGTACCGCTGCGTTGTTCCGCACTCATTGATTGTGCGGGCTCTTGCAATAAAATTTATCTTAATTAACTCGATCTAGACAAACCAGCGGAGCAAACCAGTAAATTGTATATACCCATATATACGATATCGCGTACATAAATTGTCGTTAGAAATGTTTAATGTGATACAACCCTTGTTCACATACTTGTATTAAGCAGAATATAACAGTTGGAACTATCCACCGCTATTTAAATTTAAATAAGTCCCTTAAAATGACTTTACTACTTGCAAATGTGTTATTGTCGCACTGCTGATTAACCCATTTATGCCTAGCGTCTAATCTTGTTCTGCGCTGTTTGCATAAAGGAATTGCTGTAAGAAATATTATAAATTTAGAAATAAGTATACTTGATATCCCTAATTTTGGAAATAAATTGATCCAATTTAGAAGGATGGGACAGTCCAATGGGTTAATTTACATAGAAACCAACGATGGGTATTTGTAGAGTAAAATGGCTTTCGCGTTTCTAGATTACAATAAAATTCAACTTGAAGCAAAAGAGTCCCGTACAGATATTCAATGTTTACTTAAGCTTACCAAAAGATCATGAAAAGTGTGTTTATATTAGAATGCCGTTATGATGTATTAGTACAATTTCGTATTGAATCCAGAAAATCAGAAACATGTGTATCACTGTACAATACACATTTGGCATCGGTATACGGCAAGTCTCAAAACACATCCAAAAACAAACCCTGACACAAAACAATTTAAGCAAGTGTATGAAAGCAGAATCTTTCTTTAATAAGGTCGTTTTTTTAGCTGAATCAAAGCTGAATACCTGTGAAAAAATCTTGCATTCTAAGCTCACAGGAATCGATTCTTTAAGCTCACTCTCGGCAGAAACACTTAAGAATGCGTTTGTTATATGTCAAGTTTGAATATTAAAAACATATAAGTTATCTTAACCTTTGATCAACAAGCATTAGTCTTCGGGACAGAGCTGTATATGGATATATTATCGATGTTTCGAAACATAAATCATCTAGCTGTTGGATCATATTTATATAACATTTCAACTTACACATTTATTCAAAACAATTTATAAATAAACATCTTTAAATGATGACAAACAAGTGGATCGTTGAGACTAGCATGAACAAATATATAATATCATGTATGTTAAACAGTTCATACAACTAAGAAGACTTCGTTTGCATTAATACTGAGTACTCGCTTGTAAATGTGAGAGATGTTAACAGACGGCTTCAGTATGTACAACGTTTAACAGTTATAAAGCTGGCCTTTCTGGTCACCTTTTGTCATGTCATTTTATGAGCTATACAGACTAAACTAGTACAATAAAGTTCCTTCACAAAATTTCGACAACTATAAGCCACGTCATACACACATTGATTGTATTTCATATACGGCCGGTTTATACTGTTAGAATAACCTGGAGCCGCCCTGTCCGCTAATAATACTACTCTATCTGATGTGACGTTATAGCGGACTGCGTGGCTCTGTCCAGACTGCACCCATAAACACAAGACTCATTTTTGGATGATGCGGGTCACATAAGCGATTGGATCACAAAATATTCTTTAAATCCGTCTTCAAACTTATTTAGAGGCCGTCGCCTTAAAACGTACCAAAATAATACTAATGGATTGCATTGATGCTATTGAACTTATGTTTCACATTGAAACTAAATACAGTGCAACAAATAAAATCGGACACACAATCAATATACGGAACTTGAGCAATGAAAATGTCGAACTGAAAACTAAATGTCTTACTCAATTTTTTGACCTCACTCGACCTTTTTCGACGACCTTTCTCATACATAACCCCCAAAAAACACACATACATTTGTAATGGATAAGTGAGCATACAAACTACTATTTCAATACAATCAATACAAAACATGATACTGATATTATAAGAGACACACAATTCCTTATCAGAGAATGTCGGGACAAAACTGGTTTCAAATATACAGTAAGACAATGCATCTAATTTAAAGAAACAAATATAGCCAGTAAGCGAGTCTGTGTAGTTGTCCCATAACCACCTAATCTCCGCAAGACACTTATGACGTTATGTATCTTGCCAATTAAAGACTTTAGATATACAATTTAATTGTTTCTATCGGGGCTTATAGCAAAACATAAAGACTGTTAGTGACCGGGAAACAATTAAAGAATTATAAACCTTGTAATATCCTGTTTTATGAAATCTGTTTATATGGGTGGAAAACAAACAAACCTCAAAGAGACTGATTCACAACTATGCTGGTATGAAGGCTTTAAGTGCCATTCCATGCACACCATGACAAATTGTTCATGATAAATGGCACTGTCATACCTTGAATAATGTGTGTACATGTAAATGTAAGGTTAGGTATAGTATGTGATTTATTTCATACTGTAATCTATTTTTTTCTTCCAAACGTAATCACGTTGCAGACTACACTAGCACATTCTGCTCTGAACTTTTTATCACAGAATCCGTAGATGATTGGATTTGCCATGTTGTTGATCACAAAGGAACGGAGAAATAGATTATACACTGCAACGCCAGCCGGAGACATGACTTTTAGAAAGTCGGATTTTATGGAAATCGTTACCATGAGAACTAAGTGGGGGACAAAGCTTACAACAAACACAACAGTTATAATGAACAACATTAAGGTCACTTGCTTCGTCCGCAGACTTGGTCCCTTGATGCTCATTGAACCCCGGTTAGATTCCGGTTTGCTGATTTCATGATTGGTAACTTTTTTGTCCGCAGTTAGGACTGCAATTACCGGACTAGGTGATTTTGAGCGATCTTTTATTCTGATAGCTTTGTTACGCTTGTTGTCACACGCATCTTGCTTTTCAGTTACGGTGATCAACGACGTTCCGTTCGGTGTTGTCTCGCGGGTATCGCGCGATTTTACGTCACGAACTGCTGCTGAGTTATTGTCGTCTGACGCTTGTTCATCCTGTTCATGAATAGAGTCACCCAGTTTTGCTGTAACCAGAATAACAACAATACCATTATTATTTTAACTACTAAATGAGTTCATTGTTACTTCTTTCATTACATGTTAATGGTACTTTGTGCGTGTCTGTGTTTTTGACATGAGCTAATGGTCGTTTGTGTATTATTTTGTTTGTTTGCGGTTGTGCAAGTTGTTTTATGATTTTCGTTTAATTTGCTTTGAATATTTCAAATAAAAAATGGAACAAAATGCATAGTAATTTGGAAGCTCGGACCAAGGGTTTGTCAAGACATAGAGTAAATATTAGACCGGTGGTGAACAATTAGATATGAAGTAAGATAATCAGACTTACGACACTCCTTTTTCCCACTCGTATTGCTATGCATGCCACTGTATGTATTTTCACGAATAAACCTATGGCTGCGCATTATCGTCCTTCCAATCCGTATGTAGAATACTCCCATAATAACCATACTGATTACGGTGAGCAGTAACTGGAACAAAAAGTAACCTTGTGGCAATTTTGATTCTTTCAACTTTGGGTCAATGAAGCATTCGGTTCCATTAATTCCGTGAACCCCTGTATCAACTGATGCGTCGCCGTACACGAATATGGCGGGTAAAGCCACTAGACATCCAAGAGCTGAAGCTACAAAGCACATTATTTTAATCTTTGTCGGGGTTATTTCTGCCGAAAACGGGTAGCAAATTCTTCTGTGTCTTTCTATTGCAATTCCTATTACAATAAACGCCGAAGCCACGACGAAAAACACGTGTAAGAATCTGAATGACTTACACGCTGCTTCGGACGGGAACATGTACGGGTACAACATACTGACGATCAATAAAGGCATCCCAACTGTGCAGGCTATGAGGTCTATCCATCCAAGCCATAAAATGAACGAGCGGTATGTGGACGGTGAGTATTTGAAGGTATATACGTAGACGACGAGGATGTTGCCCAAAACGCCGACAACCATCAGGATGGCGATGAAAATGATTGTGGGGATATGGAGCTCAACCAGGGAATTGTTCAGCTGGGCAAGTGTCACATTTTGCGGGAAGTCTTCCCGCCACACCTTCGGGATCGCAGAATACATGTCTTAAAAGGTTTCTGAAATAGATAAAATACGGACAACCATTGAAAATACAATGTATATACAAAATACGGCATATAATGTGTACAACAAGTTCGGTACCTATCATAATATATTTACATAGCTACTCATGTATCATGTGACCTTTTTAAATCGTTTGTAAGTTAATAAACAACAGTTTGAGTTAAACGTCAAATTATTATTGTTTGTGAAGATAGGTTTGTTTCATTCCACCCACTGCTAAACCAGATTTAAGGTACCGGCTAACTTGAAAGCCAATTCCCACTGATATACGATAACAGGAATGTCCGCGTAATTCGTATGAACATTTTGCCAACATGCCATCGCGCGTTCAAGTTTCGGCTTAGAACATTTAATAAAATTCGTAATTAATACACCGGAAGTTTTTTCTCAATAACAAGGTCTTATAATTGTCACTTTCGAGCCCTGCTACAGCTACAATGACACTTTGTTCACCTGCACTTTACACCAAAATTGAATTCATGCGTAGATTGTTTGTTCAAAGTATGGCACTAAATGTTTGCAGAATGCAATCACTTCAATGGGTGTTAAGTGCACATTCTAAATTGCATATTTCATTATTTGGGCATTTGGCGATAAGTTGTGATCAGTTTGCAATCCGTGTATGCATACATTATGTATACCGAACCACAGGCTTTTATCAATATGCGTTAGCTGATGTACTTATTTAATATAATTTGACATTACACGACGCGTTTGAAGTTTAATTATCAAATTTTGTGAGCTGTACGTGTTTTATTAGTATAGTTAAATGTAATATACCGCCTGGAAATATAAATTCAAGTGAAATGGATGAACGTTCTATTACTATTATAGCATTTTAAGTCGTATGAACTGTTAAAACACACTTTGTGAAGCATGATACAATGATGTTACACGAATATTACCAATAACTTCATATGGTTTTTATTGCAGGAAAATATTAATTGATATTAACTATGCATGAATTCTGATTGATGTGCAGTGACGTGTATAGTTATTTTTTACAATAACACACATTTTCACTTTAACACACATTTAAGGTGGGCCAGGAGTGACATTTATTTAAATTGCGCTAAAAATGAATGAATTATTGCATGATTAATATATGAATGATTGTTATCAATCTTAACGAAAGCACACTCACATGTCAACAACGAATGCGCGAGTGCACGAACATGCCATTATACGTTTGTATGAATATTTCTCAGATTATTCGACCATTAAAGAAAGTAAATTGCTAGGTTATTAATGTATATCCTTACTTATAAATTTGGTTTCCTGATGCTCATTAATCTGAAACAAAATCCGCCCATACACAAGATAAGTATTAAAGTAACAACTGACTACAGAAAGAAATTATCTGTAAATACGCATTTCCATTATTCTAAACGAGACGAGTGAACACATATATGTGAGCGATCTGCTGCTATTTCTCTGAATGATATATTAATGATGTCCCTCCCAGTGCAATCGTGGCTGATGCCGTCGCACCAAAACCAATAAAAAGCCTTTATAGCGTATTGTTGATACATTGTCTTCAATAATTACTCGTAGTGTTTTCCAGGTATTTTCATACCTGTTTACCTGAATAAAATGTACTTTATAAACTGTATCCTAAATTTTCTTAACGTAGTTATTCAGCCGAATTTCTTTGTTATTGTCCGATAAACAATAATTGTAGGTTTTTTCAATTAGAACATATTTTCAATTCACAATCACATTTTGTTTCTCTTTTGTTTGGTTGCGAAATAATCATTTAAATCTATTATGTTTAACTTGCGCGTTGACGCGATAATGTTATTGAGATCTTTGGACAGTATGAATATACGTTTATCTAACACCTAAACTAAAGTTTATATTATGTATCAACTAGACGGTATTACCAGGAATTATAGTAGAATACCCAGAGTGTTTAATATTCTTGGTATACGAACTATTCGTAAATAAAGCACAACTTTATAAAACCTCATTTTGTCGGATTGCCTGAAACAGTTGTTTAATGTGTTTAAGGTGTATTGCCAATCTCAAGGGAAACAAATTGATAAATTATGTATTTATCTATCGTTTTATGTGAGACGGCTATTATCTTGGTTCGTATTCATCAGCTCTATGGCTATTGTGTGATCGTCAATCCGACGTATTATTCAGATCAATGTTTGATTCCTGACTTCCAATGCTCTTGCTTAACTCCTTGCCAATGTCATGTTTAGTTAAGTAATACCACAGATAAACAAAATAGCAGTTGACTAAATGTCTATTTTATTTTCATCATAGTTATATATGATGAAATAACGTTCTTTCATGTATTCTACATAATTTTCTTTGATTAAATTATAATTAGAAAATATCTCAATAGTAAATTATAATGTTATGTTATATCTGTTTTGTGGACAGGTTTTTGACTTCATGAAAGTATAAATCATCTTCGTACAGTTGAAAATGGGGGATCATAAACGCCTGAATTGCCATTCGCTATCTATGTTTAGTGTAGATCCAAACAGAAAAGATATGATTGTCAAATTACGAAAGTATAATTTGCAACACTAATATCTGAAAACAGGGACATGATTTAAAAAATGTGATTTTTCTAAAAAAAAAAAATAAGGCAACTTGATGTCCATTGAAATATTGGCTCAAACGTTATATTTTTTTCCTTTGAACAATTAATTGTAACATTGCTATAACCTTAATTTATAAATATAAAACATATTAATTTCCATCAACATCAGCAATATGTACAAACACATAGCGTAACGTCAGAGTGTGGTTTGGTTTGCATATGAACATTGAAACTAATATTGATAAGCATATTGACGACTAAAATGCAAAAAGACTTTTAAAAGTTAATCTTTTTCGCAAAATGATCATTACGCAAGTTTGTATAGTTGCTGTCCTCTTAGGTAAATAGAGAAAGTAAACTAGCGAAAATAATTTATTGGAGCCGTGCTCTGAAAAAAGTGGTTAAATGCATGTGTGTAAAGTGTCATCCCATGTGTGTAAAGTGTCGTCCTAGATTAGCCTGTGCACAGGCTAATCAGGGACAACACATTCCGCCTTAACTGGATTTTTGCTAAGAAGAGACTTTCTTTAAACAAAAAATATCATAAAAGCGTAAAGAGACGTTCCTGATTAGCATGTGCGGACTGGGACGACACTTTACGTACATTCATTAAACTCCCTTTTCACAGATCACAGCTCATTTATATTATTTGCAACAAGAACTTTCAAACAATCAATCGAATAATATTTTTCAATGAAATATGAGCATTTTTCTTTGTGAGAAACAGATGCTATTGTATCATTCATTGAATCGTTTTCGGTGGTCTGGAGCTTTAAAAATAAGCTTTACAGTTGTATCTAAATGAAATATTTTGGCATTCTCACTTTTAGTGATCTTCACGAAATTTTTATTTGAACGTGTAATTGGAAACAGGGCTCGCGGTGAACGCATATTTCTCATGTGCACACATAAAACAAATACACATATTATGACAGTACAATTAAGTGACAATTTGAATGTCTGAAGAATGTAATCTACTATAACTAACTACGACTTCCGCAACGAGCTATGAATATGGCTAAAATACTTGAGTGGCTATCTGATTTGTTCATCACGTATGTGTTCATAATAGAAACATCTTTATTAACGCGTAAATTCATTTCCTATTGTTTAAACCTATCGTTAACACAGTTTTACGTTATTTACTTATCATAAACTAGACCTACATAAACTTGCGTCTCCCGCATCTCTTTCAAACAATTAAGAAACGAGTTTCGATACAAGTTTGGTTCTGGTGTTTACGATGCAGCAAATATGTATGTTATATGAAAGTATTCGTCATGTCGGCAACAAAACCAACAGTTTTGAGGAGAGATTTTATAGACAATCATCTTAGGTTTCTGCTCAGAAAATAATTATTATCAGGTAAACACTTTTTAAAAAACTATGTTGCCGCATTGGTTTTCTTCTTCTAAGAAATGTGAAGTATAACAAGCAAATTCGTTCAATTGATATCCCCCGAAACATAAATTGTGGTTATGGATGGGTGTAGAACTGAAAGAAAAGGTATAATTGAAAGGCTATGCCTGATAATTGAGAACAATTATATCAGGAAATTTTGAGATTCCATTTTAGTATGGTAGAATCCTGAACAAATAAGGCATATTTAATCAAAATGTGTGATTTTGACCTGTGCGTGAGACTTTGACCATGGCCCTAGCAACATGGATCGTATATTTGACACTCAGCTATATAATGGAGAACAATTTTGGAGAGTAATTACAAAATCCATTGATGCATAGTAAAGGAATGACAAAATAATGAATAATTCATGATATGTGTGACCTTTGACCTCAATGTGTGACCTTGACCTAAGCCCCTAGGATTATGGGTGTAAAATCAGAAGCAACCCCAGATGATTAAGAACAACTATGACACGTTTTATGACTCTGGCTCATGTGTTAATGGAGATAAAGCACTAAGCTTCTATTTAAAACCATTTTTTCAAGATACAAAGGGCATAACTCAGTTATTAACAGATGGTGTATAATGCCATTGGGTGTGCATCATCCTCTTGTCCATATATATACTCAAACCAAGTTTCAACGACAGCCACCAAAGCAATTCCAACATATGGCTCCGGACACAAAAGTGAGCTTTTTTCAAGATACAACGGGCCACTACTCAGTTATTAACAGATGGTGTACGATGCCAGTTGGCGTGCATCATCCTCTTATCCATATATATACTAATACCAAGTTTCAATGAAGTCCGCCAAAGCACTTCCAAGATATGGCTCCGGACACAAAAGTGCCGGACGGACGGACGGAACGAAGGGCGGAGGAGCCAAAACAACATCACTCCAACTATGGCGGGGGATTACTTACTAATGTGCAATATATAATGACGACGAGGATGATGAGGAGGATTTTTACGATTAAGAGGATGGTGATGAACTCTTAAATAGTAGGCAAGACGCAACTTCGAACGAGTTTCATCAACAAAACGGGAGCTTCTCTCTTCTCTAACCCGTTTTTAAACATTCAATTAACAGAAGCACGTACTAGTGAAATTGTATCATTTTGCTCATTCAAGTAGCAAGATGGATCGTGTGTGTAATATTTTGTATAAGAGTTTTCTAAAGCTGACACAATAAAGCCTCGGGCGCGGAAGGTCCTAATAGACTTTGAAATACACACACACACATACACGCGCTTTCATTTATCAGACAAATATCCCACGTGCAATTTATAAACTTCTAGTATAAACGTTGGAAGCTGTAAATTACTATATCTTACTTACCTGACAGAGATGTTATTCGTTCCAAGTAGGTTAACCACGTTATTTAATATGTTTAATCTATTTAAGTGATTTTAAAATCATGCATTATTTGTAAAAAATCAATAATAATTATATTCGACATCGAATGCCACTATATTAATTGTTAATTTGTCCAGATATCAATACACTGCTTTCAATTATTCACATATCCAAACTGTGCGCCTCCGCTCAAATCTACTAATCATAATTTCCTTATTGCGGATTTCATATGCGTATTAACATATTATTCGTTTAGACCTAACTTCGTATTATCGATATAAATAATCGTCATGAAAAGGAGTATATCTCAAACAAACGCTATTAAAGAATTTCGTCTTTCACCACTCCTCGCGGTCTGATTGCTTATATGTATCTGCCGCAGATTTCGAGGGAAGGTACCGTTATATATTTTGCAAAACGTCTGACCGATAGTGTATCTTGGAAACTGTATTGACAGAAAGGTTGTCTGATTCCTGAGGCGCACTTTTAGAACACGTTGCATGGGAGAGAAGGAGGTGCAGTACATATGCTAACGCTATAAATACACTTTCTTATAATATTAAGCGTCTTCAGAAACCTTTAAGTGACCATTTCAGAACATAT